>NC_091457.1:91165108-91470942 GCF_027789765.1 Dendropsophus ebraccatus
TGCTGCCATATATGTAGTGGCGGTGCAGGTACTGCAGCAGTGTCCCATTCATTTTGCTGTTCTGTGCTGGGTACTATTAGACTAAAGTAAACCCACTTTACCTGTTAATATACTTTTTATACAATATAGTGCATTTTATTTTAATCAGTTATTTCTCTTCTCGGTCTACATT
Organism: Dendropsophus ebraccatus; assembly: GCF_027789765.1. Taxonomy (NCBI): domain Eukaryota; kingdom Metazoa; phylum Chordata; class Amphibia; order Anura; family Hylidae; genus Dendropsophus; species Dendropsophus ebraccatus. The sequence continues at coordinate 91,165,281 of NC_091457.1, forward strand.
TCACAGCATATGATTAATACTTTAAAGGTCTATAATCTGCTGCTTGTTTTTGGATTTAGTTCTCTTGCAGTAAGAATACATCCCTCTCCCCCTCCTCCGGACACAGCATCTCTTAATTGATGAATATGTATCCTGCCTGACGACCATTACAATGTGGTCGCACATTTACACATTGCAATCTTAGACTCAAGGAATTATTCTCTGTAATCCACGACAAAGCAGCATTCTGCGGCTGCCGGGCAATTACCGCCTTTAACGCTAATGTATGTCTATTACCACATTACAGCTGATTCCTCCTTTGTGTGGCGCAATGCTCCAGGGCTTAAATTGTTGGCTTTGTAGAAAACCTAAAATAATGACACAAAGAGGATTGTGTGCTGAACTCTTCATCTCCTATGGGCTTTAGGCCTGCAATACAATATAATTTGTATTATAGGCACTTAATAAATGGAATTTACTGCTCCTATAGAAATCTTTTCATTGTCCTTATTGGTTTGTAAAGGGGTTTATGTATGTGTGTGTGTATGTATGTATGTATATATATATATATATATATATATATATATATAGGCAGAAAGCCTTTTATACCCCAGTGTGTGTGCGCACTGCTATTGTCATAAAGGGGAGGATTAAATAAAAAAAACTGTTGCCAAAACTGATATACTGGGCGACAGGGGCATAGTGAGGGGGAGTGGGAGGGTAGCCGTTTTGGGCACCAGGCTAGGTGAGATTCAGCAGCGTAGCCTCCAGCACGCTGCTCTGTGCTCCCTGTGTGCAGTTGGGCTGTTCTAAGGGGGCGGCTGGCACCTATCACAGAGCCATTGATCTCTGCATTTCACTGGTACTCTGTAGCCTGCTGCAGGATGGCCTGTTCTTTCTAGCCTCCCCCACCCTCAGCACGCTCACGTGTCCGGGATCCTGCTGCTGACGGCTCCTCCCCCCTTCTCCTCTGCGATGGTGAGGTAACCTGCACAGCTCTGCGATGGTGAGGTAACCTGCACAGCTCTGTGTGATGAGAGAATGAGGTAGAGCAGCACATAGATGATGGTGAGTTATTCTGCACAGCCCTGTGTGGGGAGGGGAAGATGCAGTACACTGTTCCCCTCATGAAGCTGTCCCCAGTATCTCTGTACAGGTAGTGGCTTCAGTGATTATCACTGTACTGCAGACATGTTTTACTCCCCGCCCCCTCACAAAATATACAGCAAATGTTTCCCACCCGGGCTCCACACTCCCAATATGTCCATCCTCCTCCTCTGACCTTGTCCCCCAGAGTCTTTTTTGCAGCTCTGGTATCCCAGCCACTTGTGGGTCATAACGCAACTGTGTTCTGTTACCTTACCACCAACCAGCACAGTCCAGGCAGGGCCCTAGCTTTTCTCTCTAATGAATTCTACTTTTTCCTGAATCCCTTCCTGCCACCCCGCATCCCTCTCTGCCTCCCTACAGACCCTCCCTACATCCCTTTCTGCCCACCTACAGAACCTCCCTGCCACCCTGCATCCCTCTCTGCCTCCATTTTACCCTACAACCCTTTCTGCCCACCTACAGAACCTCCCTGCATCCCTCTCTGCCTCCCTATAGAACCTTCCTGCACCTTCTTTCTCATGCTGGGTCCATCCTATTTCAGAAGCCCTTCCAATGTGACCCTGCACAAAGTCCCTACTACCTTCAACCTCTCCTCTCCTGTTTTGCCCTTGCCTTATTGTGACAACAACTTTAACCCCACACAGAGAAGACCCTCTTGCAGGAGGTATAGTGTGTATTATGGCTCATTTCCCTGTGTAGCAGTATCTTATTCAGATGATGCAGTATGTGGCAGTATTATATTCAGAGGGTGCAGTATGTGGCAGTATTATATTCAGAGGGTGCAGTATGTGGCAGTATTATATTCAGAGGGCGCAGTATGTGGCAGTATTATATTCAGAGGGCGCAGTATGTGGCAGTATTATATTCAGAGGGTGCAGTATGTGGCAGTATTATATTCAGAGGGTGCAGTATGTGGCAGTATTATATTTAGGAGGTACAGTGTTTTGCAGAATTCACTGGGACAGTGAATTGCACCATCATGTTCACTTGGTGCAGTGTAAGGCTGGGTTCACACACAGTATTTTTACTCAGTATTTTGGTCCTCATATTGCAACCAAAACCAGGAGTGGATTGAAAACACAGGCTCTGTTCACACACTGTTGAAATTTAGTGAATGGACTTCATTTTACGACAAATAATGGCCGTTATGGCCAATTATTTGCCATTAAATGATGGCCATCCACTAAATTTTAACAGTGTGTAAACGTAGCCTTTCTGTGTTTTCAATCCAATCCTGGTTTTGGTTGCAATATGAGGACCAAAAAAATTAAGCAAAAATACTGTGTGTGAACATAGCCCAAGACAGTATTATATTTAGAGGGTGCAGTATCTGGCAATATTATATTTAGGAGGAGACACTGATATCATGGTGTAAAAGTAAATGTTAGGCCAGGCTGGCACCCCTTCTTATCCCCAGCCCTATGCTACACACTAGCCTCTATTAAATAATAATTACACCCTACCTACTCCATGCGTCTTACTGAAATTTATAAGCTTAAAAAACAGGGTTGTGTAGGTGACCGTACTGTCCTGCCTGATCCGATATGGGGTGCGGGTTGATACAGCTGCTCGCTGGGCAGTAAAGTTGCTAAGGCCACTGACTATTCCGCCTGTATGTGAATAATAGGAATTCGATCCACACACAATACTCCTCAGGTGTCATATAGGTGGTCTTCAGTCCAATGTGCACTTATGACTCTCAACACAGAGGAGTGTGTGTGTTCGGTTATGGACATGGGGGAAGGGGTTTGACAAATGGAATCCTTGCCCCAGGTGCAGGAAAGGCTAGCTATGTCTCTGCTGGGCAAGATAAATAAAACTGTATGGTCCAAAACTATTGGCACAATTTGCATCAAAGAAAAAAACTTCAGGCCTTCAACTTTGCTCATTTTTGAGGTGTTTGATATATTTATTGGCACTTTTGTGGCACGCTCGACAAGATATGGCTAACTGGAAACTAGCTGCAGTTTTCAGGGCTTAACTTGAATGTGACAATATGACAAAATTGTGCAACATGATTTTGGGATAAAGAAAGCCAACCAATATTTGGCTATATACAAGACAATTTACATATACCCCAGCATGAGCCACTCTGCTTAATCTGGTGCATTTTTTGTCTACATTTTTAGACTGTTTTGTTTTGTCTAGTATTGGTCCTGCATTACATCCTGTATTATTCTCCAGAGCTATTATTACAATGTTGCTTGTCAATCTTGTGTACAAACATAACATTATGTAACATGTGCTAATCCACAATCACAGCCTGTGTTATATTCCAGAGCTGCATTCACAATTTAGTGCATTCTATCTTGTTACTGCTAGTTGTTGAGTTTGCACTCTGCAGATTGTCATCTTTATACCATGCGCTGTCAAGTCTTCTGGCATGGACAAAACTTGCTTGTCCCCTGCATATTTAATCTCACTAAACTATAAGAATGGTTTCCAGTTACCATCAACCTAACAAGCTTCTCAATAGCAAGTCAGAAGAATTTAACCTACAGCTATGTTCCCATAGGGAAGGAGATGCATTCACCCTCAGTGCTATTTTCCTGTAGTCCTATAATGTAATAGCATGTTAAAGCTTTTATGTGCGCTGAGGCTGGTACTACAGCCCTCGGGCACCGATCCACCCGCCCCGCCTCATAAGTATTCAGGCAGTGATCTGCAGTGACGTCACAGCAGAGCACAAGATAAATATTCATAAGGAGGTGCGGGCTGGTGGGCAGATGGGTCCACCACGGGCTGTAGTCCCACCCCAAGCTACCTAGTTATGTCATATAATCAAATTTCTAATAAGTTATTAATTATAACATTAATAAAATGCCATATTGCACAAAAATAGAGCTGAGGACAAATGAAATAAAACTACTCTCTTCCTCAGCATTTCCTTTCCTGTGGGACCTTATAGCAGGTTAAATTCTTCTAACTTGCGGTTAGTCCCCCTTTAAAATTGCTGTAGACTCACTGACTGTTTGATAAAACATACTTGGGTAAACATATATGGATAAAAGATAAAAATGAAAAAAATATTAGACACAAACTAGATGGACCGGGTGGTCTTATTCTAGCCTACTGACATATAATACGTGTAGCTGTGCTGCCTTGATGGGACACACAAAGTGACTTTGGTGCGATGTGTTCTAATGTCCACCCCCATCTTAAGATTCTGAGGCATTTTAAGTGAACAGCAGTGTGCTGAGGAGTTACCCATGCCTCTTACTGCATTCCCATCTGCTATTTATAGACAGTGCAAATCATACAGAATTATATAATTTATCCACTGCCCTTGAAATGGCTTTATAGAAAAAATTCTATTCACAATATTCCACGTGAGCTGTAATAAAATAACCTTTCCTTGGTAATGAGGCACATTGTGCCTCGTGCCTCAGAAATATCACACACTTATGTTTTGTCACAAATCTACATATTTGGCCCATTCACAGATCCGCTACCCAGTCAGATACATTGGGTATCAATAATTCACAATATTTAAGGACTTTGAAGATCGCTTAGAGGGCAAAGCAATATGCTACATTTGCAAGAGAATGTATATAAATAGTTTGGAGTTACTGAGTTTCTGGATTGATTACTAGTGAGCGAGTTTTATTAGTCAAGTAATCCAGGTATTTCCAAAGGTTCACTAACTTTTTCTTTTAGCTGCAATCTCTATCAATTATAAATCATGAATTATCTGAATGTTTTCCAAACTGGGTGGAGTTGACACATGACTATGAGCATTTCTCAGCTGATGTTGGCATAGAAAAATAACTTTAGGAGTCTGTTATGTTTATCGGTGTGGGTACATTTGTGCAGGGGCAGGAGCAAGAGGAAATTCCCCAGCACAATGCCATCAAATCAATTTAGCTTTATTGAACCTCCATATGACTTAAGATTGCTAGTACCAGTGTATATGGGTCCCTTTCATAGTTGGCTTTAGAAATAAGCAAATTTACAGTTACAGTAATGTGAAAAGCTTAATTATCTTTGAAATCTCATAAGTCTGCTGCCTTTTAACTCTATGCCGCTCCATGCCACTCCTTCCTGTGTACTGGGAAAAGCTGGATCCAGTCCTGGGAAACCTCTCAGTTTCCTTAGGCTGCTTCCAGCTTTTCCCAGCACCCTATTAGCCAGCTGTCTGTGAAAGTGTCACTAGAGGGTTTGAAAGCACATTCTTCCCATTCAGTAATGGTTGCCTGGCCTGAGAGTTGCGGCGTCATGTTGACCTGTGGGAACATGCCCTTGGTTGTTTCATTTGCATTAGTTATAGCAACTCTCCCACATCTTCAATTAATAATGTTTTTTCCTTGTAGTGCTACTTTTTTGTAGGAAGCCGATTGATTTGCCTGAATGGCAATAGTGATAAGTCATGTCCAGGGCCAAACGGGTGAATGATGTATAAGGTTCAATATAGAAGAATATTGCAGAGCGACACTTACCAAGTCTTACCACTTTGCAGTTAATATGTGAACCTGGTGCAGGGGAAACAGGGTGATGACTAGTTTGCGCCAACTTCCCACTCCTGTACAGCCCTTGTGTACTAGCCATGGATCTATGGCTGGACCAAACAGAGAGACCACCAGCTGTAAAGTATACCAACACAGCTCAATGACTTTGACTACTTCAGTCCCACTGACCATAAGTCAATGTGTGGCATTGTACAGACTATAGAGGCTGATAGCTTGTGCCTGTGCACTAGTAAATGTAAAACACTAGTACCACATTGAAGTTGGGCCTCAAGTTATGTTTTAAATAATAAAGTGTTCACTGCGTTATCCTTATTTTGTCTGTATAGCTGGATTGGATGGTTGTACGAGTTTCAGGGCTTTCATTAGCTCCTTCGTGAAGAGCAAGTAATCAAAAAAGTGGCAATTTACAGTAATATGTATGTTGTGGCCATGCAGCACGTTACTGCTATGTGGAAACCCAGTAATATAGTGGCAGGCACAAGTGGACATAAGCAACTGCAAGGTATTCTTATTCCCTTGGGTTTCTTTCATTACAGTCTTTGAGCTAGTTATGTAAGCCCCCTTTGACAGATCAGTACTATGTATAGTTACGGATCCATAATTGTGGACAGTATAGTACCCATTGAATAGACCCTTTTGCACATCGAGGCTATGTTCACACTACGTATATTTGAGGCTGTATATTTGAGGCTGTATAGCAACCAAAACCAGGAGTGGATTGAAAACACAGAAAGGCTATGATCACACAATGTTGTAATTGAGTGGATGGCCGTCATTTAATGGCAAATATTTGCTGTTATTTTAAAACAACGGCTGTTATATTGAAATAATGGAAGTTAATTACCATTAAATGGCGGCCATCCACTCAATTACAACATTGTGTGAACAGATCCTTTCTGTGTTTTCAATCCACTCCTGGTTTTGGTTGCTATGAGGACCTGACATGAGGACCAAATACAGCCTCAAATATACATAGTGTGAACCCAGCCCTATAGTTGCTACAGATCAGTAAAAGAGCAGTGATTGTATTTGTAGCACGGATCACCTATCTACTATGAATGGGTTTGTGCAGTTGCGCACAGCTTTACGAATATGAATGTGGCCAAGTTTTATAGAGCAATGTCTTATCAGTGACGTGAGCCCTTGCACACCATTCTCACTTTTTCCATATTAGCAAAACCTTTACAGAGCAACATAGGTTTTAGATCTTCTCTGGCTTTCAGAGCTTGATTTTTGAGGTGGGGGGTGATTTTGCTTATTTGCAAAGTCTGCTACCCAGTGCAGGGGGTGGTTTGCGATAGATCAGAAGTCTAAGTAACTCCTGCTGTGTGCAGAAGAGATGGATATTGGAAAGATGGAGACAATTCTGTATTCCATTGGCTCTTTATTGCAGAAATGAAGGGAGGAGGGGTGGGGGGCCCATGTTCCCCACCATCCCCCAGCTTAAGTAGACGCGGTTAGCTCACGGACGCATGCAGGTGCTCCAGCTTATGATGTGCTGTAGAGGAGAGAACAGCGGCTGCTACTGATGAATTATTTACAGCGTATTGACATACTCTATAATACATTGAGATGATAATCGCTCTTCCTCTGCACAAATCTTTCGGCTGCAGGAATGTCGCTTTTCTGCCGCCACAGAAGGGCTAATTAGAATGCATTGAATATTGAATATATATTTTCCCTCCTCCTGCATAGGAGATTTCTTCACCTGATAACTTGTGCTGAACGTGCCCCGCAGTATCCGCTTTCTTGCTCGTACAGTTTTTCGGTCTGTCTCAACAGGGTGACCGCACCCATTACCCTGGTGCCATAGACCGCAGGGACAAAATAACATTAACCAAATATATAGGGGGATTTATATATAACAGATTTATTAAAAAATGAGTCCCACAGATAAATGCTGGGTTGGATTTCCATCTGGTGTCCATTTGCTTTGCGGGGTTTTAGCAGACAGAAAATAACTGCTTGCTGTATTTTTTTGTCTGTTAATATCCTGCAAAATAAACAGAACTTCAGATAGATCACACAGACAGGAGTCCATTGGAAGTGTGGACTTGGCTGTAATGATATGTTATGTGGTAGTAGCATAGCTTTCCTAGCGTTCTGGATGTCATATCTGTCTAGCTGATTACAACTGTAATGACCGCTATATTGATCATTGTCATCCAGCCTTTCCATTAATTGATTCAACAAAGAAACACAGTGAAGGTGACAAGAAAAAAATAACCCAAGGACACTTAAGAAAATTTCCAATGTCTTTAAATGTAAATAGAATATTTGCTAAATTATGGGATCCCGGCCGGAGCGTACACACATCGCATGCGCTCCGGCCGGGATCCCATATGCCGCCGCAAACAACTGACATGTCAGTTTTCTGCGGCCGGAATTCAGTGAATTCCGGCTGCCGAAAGACCTGTCAGTTCACACAGTGAAGCAAGCGGCTCCGGCTGCTTGCTTCACCGTGGGCTATGGGAAGCTCTGATGCGGGCGCGTGCTGTTGCGCTTGCATCAGAGCTCTGCGGCCAGCTTGCATCACGGAACGGCCGGTCTCTTACGTAGTGTGAACATAGCCTTATACTTCAAAGCTGCACTCACTATTGTTTTGTTGGTCACGGTACACATACACTGCTTACCCTATATTTATCGTTTATGATATGTCAGAGCTGTTGAAGTCACTGTGTACCCACATGGCACGACATTACTTATCCTGTACAGATCCTGCATTTAAGCCTGTATTATACTACAATGCTTTCTTTACACCAGGCACTGTATGAATATATGCTGTAACTTTCCACCTTACATTATAGGATTTTTTGTCGACTCACTATGAACAACAAGCAGAATAGTTAGTGTAGCTCTGCAGTATATGTTTTTGAACCAGGGGAAAGCATTTAAAAGATGGCATACACATTAAATTGATGCCCCAGTTTAATGATATGTTGGGTAAAATGCCCACATGTTCATGTCCCACGCAAGCATCACAGAGTTATCGGTGTACAGTAGTGGACTCCATTCCATTGTACTGTGGCTTTATTGTATCTACAGTTCAGCAGCTTTGCGCCATTTGTTGTGAGACTACAGCTACTACTCATGCTTCACTGATTTGATTCCCTTATAATATTTATGTGTTCTTTATTCTGTCTCTATTTTATCTCACCCGACCAGACGCATTGATGATGACAAAGGACGGACACATGAGCTGGAGCACTCGGCAATCAAATGCATGAGAGGAATCCTGTACTGCTACATGCGGCAGGCCGATAAGGTAAATGATGGCACTCACTGACCCACTACAGCCTCACACCTTGAGAATAAGAATCCTTCCTCCCCTTTTATCAGGTTCTTCCTTAGTGTTATCTGTTACTCAGAACACAGAGGGAAAACTAATATGACTGCTTTTAACTAGAAACCCAGCTGTTTCAGCATACTGAATGACATATGTTCTATATGTACTGAAACAGATGGATTACATTTGGTCCCGCAAATTCAGATTCTAAGGCAGCCATTGCAGATAAGATTCAGGTTTGTATATGAGACTGGTTACCCTTTCTTCTCTGTTCCTGTGCAAACTAGGTAACAAGTAGTGTGTAGACACCAGATATAGTATGTAATGCAGGGGAGACTAGAACCCCAATTTTACAGTAAATGCACATATTCTTTGCACAGCAATTTAGAGCTTCCATGCCTAGGAGCTATTTCCATGATGTATTTTTGTATTTTCCTCTTCTTTTGTCTGTTTTTTTGTTCACCCACAGCATGCCCCATTAATCACTACAAGCCACATACAGCGGCCTCCTGAGCAGAACTCAAATTTGTTGCTCATGAAAGCAACAAAAAGACAAAGTGTTCGTGTGCACTTCCAACCAGCCAGCCAGCACTGTAACTCCCTGCTGCAGAGAGGAATGCTTTCCTTGTTAGGCTGGAGCCTGGAGTTATCATTACTAGGCAGTTTTTTACTCTTTAGTTCTTCGGAAAGCTGGGTGCCACAATTACAGTTCGCATTGGGGTTTTTGGATAGTCAAATCTTTTAGCAGGCCTCTTCTATCAAGTTGTAGTTTTGTGTCATACAGTTTTTCCCTTAGCAGAAAGTGTGCCTGTTAGCGGAGTAGTTTAGCAGTGAATGTTTCACTTGTCTTTATCAAACTTCTGAATGACAGCGTTTGAAAGTGTTGTGTATTTATGGGCAAGTGTTCCTATAAAGGTCTGCCATAACTTTCTCAGGCAAAGCAGCCGAGCTATGCAATTGTACACTCATTTACAAACTTTTAAATCTTTCTTTGTAACATCTTGCATCTTGTCTTCTAGGTTGAGCAGTTTAAGCAGGACCCCAGCCCACAGAAATGTCTTCATTCTATCTTCCACTTAGACACAGGGGACGAGATCCTATCCTACGAGAAGTATGGGCACCTCCAGGTACAATGGATTTTTGTAGGCAACCTCTACTTAGATCACCTCTTGATCCAAGACCTACTCCAGTCAAATGTATATTAAATTTCAACTAAATCTTATGAGATGTCATCATAAAGAACAGGGAAGGTTCTGCATTTCTTCTCACTCACTTTCATTTACATTCCAAGCTTAAATGGAGAGAGAGAGAAATTTATTGTACACAAATGCACAGCAAATGGAGAGAAGCATTTCTTTGATGGGAATGAGTCCATCTAACCTAACTCTCTAACTCAGAAAATGTCTTATACCACTTAGGAGTGAAATGTAGTGTGTCACAGACAATGTATAATAAACATCAACTTTGTAATAAACTTAGGGGCACATTTACTAAAGATGCTTTACTAAGATTGTGGACTTCTCCTTGGCGTATGCCTGGGTGGGCAGGGGCAGAGCGACATGGCTGGGAGGAGGTATGGTCTCCTCCAGCGCTTTATTTATCAATCTTTATGCCTAGAAACAGGTGTTAAACCAGGCAAAAATGGAGCAGGTGTATATATTTGCACAATTCCTGTGCCAAATGCGGGTCCACCAGATTCCCTAAGAGGCTTGTAAATCCTGCTGGGTGGATGGGGCAAGGCTTTATCTAATACTGGTGTACACATACGCCAATGTCACCCTTTGAATTTTACTTACTTTCAAAGGGAATCTTTCACCAACTGTTTTTAAATGAAACTGCTGGCAACATGTTGTAGTTCATTTACTATGTATTGCAACGTGTACATTTGCTGCCTGGAGTCATTGGGATGATGTGCACGCATTCCGGACTCCAAAATAGGCCTTCTGCTCTGTGATTGAGCTCAAGCAGCGCTGTAACACAAGGGGGATCAATCACTAATTAGAGGGTGGGTTTGGAGCTGCACTCAACAGCAGTGACTCTGGAGCTGCCCGCAGACCACCCCGATGGCTCCAGCCATCTAATTTACATGCTGTACATGCCGAAAATTATGTATACTTACAGGACAAATGTTAAGGAATGGCATGGGTGTGCCTGGAATACGTACTAAATTAACCATTGTAACAAACCATAATCCATGAAATATCAGTTTATATTTTCAGCCACTGGTCACGCTCTATCTCCGATGCAGACTCTCACTATGGACTGTTTGGAGACACTAGACTTTTTATTCTGCCTGCACAAATGTGTTCACTGCACATGACAGCCAGAGATAATATGACCAGAGCCACAGTCTCACCTTTTATCCCCCCTACCGACAGGAAACTCTCTTATTGTCAGCAGTGAGAACACACAGAGCCGTCCCCAGGTACCAAGCCCATTGTCAAGGCCATTATTCAAATTGCTCCAGCACTTTTCTTGCCAATAATGCTGTAATTTAGATAAATGGGAGGCAGTTTAGGAGAAGTGTTGTTATATAATTACCTGGAGTTTTAATCCTCTTTTTATTGCAAAAGTTAAATGTTCACAGAAACAGTCTTCTCTTCTGTATCCAGGAAGTTTATATTTACATAAAACCAGATTTGTGGCAAAAGTAATTGAAATGGCTTTATAGAGCTAAACAGAGGGTTGTTTGTGTAGTATAGCTGGGTCCAGGTTTTCCCCACCTAAAACAGCTCTGCTGTATACACAGGACATTGGTCTGATCTTTGGTGAATAAAGCATAAGGGAATTTGACTACAAATAATACTTATCACTTGTTTACAGAATGAAGACCCACTTAACCTGAGACCAGCCTTGTCAGGTCACTCTTGCACAGTGCACTTTAGTTCCAGTTTTTACTGCACCTTTGAGACTGTTTTTCCACATATGCATTCCGAGTTTGAAATCAAGCCCCCATTTCTCCCCCAATAGCCTCACAATTTTGCTTATAATCCTGGAAACATTGTACAGCTAATGGGGGAAGAATGGGCGCATAGTATACATACAGAAACACAGCCTGAAGCCAAAGCCATTGGTTCATATTAATTTGAATGATAATAAGGTGCTTATTCTGGGTTTGGAATGGATTAAAAAGAAAGAAAACAGTAGAAGCAGCATCTATTCTTTTTAATTTTTAAATTTTTTTATTTATTAGGATTAGAAAAAAAAAATTGTAGTAAAATGGCAATCGCACTCTGTAAGAGCAGCCTTATTGGGTTTCCTGTAAGGTCAGTGGATGATACAGTGTAATGAACTAACCTATAACCTTTCATTTTTGCTTCTAGATAAATGCGGTTTCTCTGTTCCTCTTGTATTTGGTGGAGATGATTTCATCCGGACTGCAGATCATTTACAATACAGACGAGGTACCCAGGACCTTACAATTTCATTATCCTTGATCAATATTTTTTAATTAATGCTTTCCCGCCTCACTATGCCACTTAATTATATTTCTTTATAAAGCCAATACACATCAAGCCCCACGAATGCTGGTGTGGATGTAAAATTACAAGATAGAAGGGAAAGGTATTTTTTGCGGTCAGTATTATCATGTACAGTTGCAGTAAGGAAAATTCAACCCCCCTTACCTCAAAAGACATTATAGTAAAATGGATGAAAGATAATGGCAATAACTGATTAACAAATCTCATCAACCCTTTACACGTATACTAATTTGCTGTTAAGGTAGTTCAGAGGGACTCAAGCCCACTCTACCGTGCCGCTCCTGGCTGCTATCAGCAGACAAACTGCGGCTCGTGGCCAGCACAAATGATTGTTGATGCCCATTTAACAATTTAGATGCCACTCTCAAAACTCACAGCAGCATTTTTAAATGGCTTTTAAAGGCACAAAGCCGATTCATTATACTTACCACCTGGGTCTTCTAATTCCCAGTGCTGTTTCTGCTTGGCGATTGCTTAAGGCTTCCTTAAGCAGCCTGAAGGAATTGAGCGTAGATAACATTGATCAATGCAATATATAGTTATTGCATTGATTCCTGTGAGCAATCACAATATTGCTCACAGTAGTCTCCATATCTTATCCCATATTCCTTCCCATTTTTTTTTTTACATAAAAAAAAAAATAAACATATTTACTATGGCTGCCTGCAGAAATGCTTGAACTATTAATTCATCACATTGCTGAGCTCAAGCGGTAATTGATATTTATAACTAAGCTAAACATCAGAACAAGGGGCCACAATCTAAGGTTAAGCAATGTGAGAAAATATTAATTAACTGAAAGTAGAAGTTGATTTTTTTTCCTCTTATTTGCTTTTCTTAAGCTACTTCATAAAATGTTCAGTGACCCAAATGCTAAGCTTTTTTATTTCTACATATTTAGCCCATAAATGATTAAAGTGTTTTTCCTTTCTTCTCCTCATCTCTGCTGTACCCATTCTTACTCATTTATCGCCGAGTTATTTGAACGGGCAATTAACTTACAAAATGCGTCTGTCCCGAGTGGCAGCAGGAAGCTTTGTCTTGTATTATCAATATTATATGCAGGTTATTCTTGGCTTTCACATAATGTAAGGCTTTGTTTTTATATTAGCTCCTAAACAGAAGCTAGCGCTTTGCTCAGTTTTCTTGTGGTTTTTTTTTTTCCAAACTTTCAGATGTGATGTTCTATATGGGAAATGTAACTCATCTCCATGGTGATGCAGAATAAAGACACTATAAAGGGTAATTAATATTAAAAGCTTTGAAGAAACATTCTGATATTACAGCAGAGCAGCTCTGTCGTTGTAATGGTTGTAGAGCAGGAGATATGTGGCTTTTTGCCTTCAGCAACAGCTTATGTACAAATGAATGCAGCATTTTCCACACTGTTACAATTTGTAATTAAAGGGTTATTCCACTTAAGAGCTAAAAAATTAAATGATCCAAAACCTAGCTGGTCTTACCATGTCCCCCTGAGTATTTAGAGCTGTCTCTCATCTTTCTAGCCGCCATCATTTCTGAGTTGCAAGTTTTTTTCAAAGCCAGTTTATGTCTAAGATTACAACAACCTGGCAACTACCTTTCCCAGCATGCATTGCACCTCAGAGCTATCTTCCAAATATAAATAGTATCTGCCCATTACTGGCTCAATCTGCTTCTGCTTTTACACTGTAAACAGCATAACTATTTATTTATTCTTCTATCTATCTACCTACCTACATAGATAGAGTGGAGAGCAAGAAAGAGAGAGATGAACCAACTGTGTTTCCTTTCCCCTATACTGCTCAGGGGGCTGTCACTGTTCTGTTGTCTCCCCGTCGCTTAGCCAGGTGCTCACTGCTTAGTGTCATGTCAGTGGTGGGCTGGGTTACGGATAAGGTGTTACAGGTTGTCTGGCAACAGAAGAGACAGAGATCATGGGACTTTGATCTCAGAAGGGAGAGAGAGGACAGAGGAGCTGAGACAGAGTGGACCAGGAAGTGTGTCTTTTCAGCAGCCTCAGTATGAGAGGAAGTGCTGTAGACAAATGGCACAATTCATGTAATAAAAACCTATTACAAAAAAAGTTTAGCTTATGGGTGGGGATTGAACGGGGTTAAATGTTTCTTAAAGGAAAGGTCCGGCGAAAATTTTTATTAAAGCATTGTATTGCCCCCAAAAGTTATACAAATCGCCAGTACACACAATTATGGAAAATGCTTATAAAGTGCTTTGTTCCCTGCACTTACTACTGCATCAAGCCTTTACTTCCTGGATAAAATGGTGATGTCACGACCCGACTCCCAGAGCTGTGCGGGCTGTGGCTGCTGAAAAGGATGATGGCAGAGGGATGCTCAGTTTCTTTCAGTGTCCCCCTGCCATCATCCCTGCCAGGGAGCTTGATGCAGTAGTAAGTGCAGGGAAAAAAGCACTTCATAAGCATTTTCCATAACAAGTGTATATTGGTAATCTGTATAACTTTTGGGGGGTAATACAATACTTTAAATAAAAATGTTCGCCGGACTTCTCCTTAACCCTTTCCCGCATGAGGACGTAACTGTACCCCGCTCTGAACCGCCGCAATCCCGGGTGCCTCATGTAGCCCGGGACCACGGCTATTAGCGGGCACGGTCCGATTGCCGTGCCCGCTAATTATATAATCGGAGGCAGCTGTCAAAGATGACAGCTGCCTCCGATTACCGGATTCAGCCGTTCCCTGGTGTCTAGTGGGGGAGATCGCTCCCCCGGGACGTTGTCCCGGAGGAGCGATCTCCGTTACTGAAGCTGGCCGGGGACCTCTCCAAGATGGCGCCGTCCCCGGCTCTGCACTCGTTTGTTTTAGGCTGCAGCAGCCGAAAGCAAACGAGTGCCGATCTCATTGATCTTTGCTTTATAAGTATACAGCAAAGATCTCAATGAGAGATCAGAGTGTATATACTAGAAGTCCCCCAGGGGGCCTTCTAGTATATGTGTAAAAAAAATAAATAAAGTGTTGTTGTCAATAATAAGCCCCCTCCCCTAATAAAAGTCTGAATCACCACCCTTTTCCCAGGTTATAAATAAAAGTAAATAAACATGTTTACTATCGCCGCATGCGTAATCGCCCGAACTATTAATTAATCACATTCCTGATCTCGCACGGTAAACGGCGTAAGCGTATAATTATCCCAAAGTGCAAAATTGCGCATTTTTGGTTGCATCAAATCCAGAAAAATTGTAATAAAAAGCGATCAAAAAGTCTCATATGCGCAATCAAGGTACCAATAGAAAGAACACATCATGGCGCAAAGAATGACACCTCACACAGCCCCATAGACCAAAGGATAAAAGCGATATAAGCCTGGGAATGGAGCGATTTTTAGGAACGTATATTTGTTAACAATGGTTTGAATTTTTAACAGGCCATCAGATAAAAGAAAAGTTATACATGTTACATATCTTTTTAATCGTAACGACTTGAGGAACATATAAAACATGTCAGTTTTTCCATAGGACACATGGCGTTAAAACACGATCCCCCCAAAGAAAAAGAATTGTGTTTTTTTTTTTTTTCAATTTCACTGCGCATATAATTTTTTTCTGGTTTCGCAGCATATTTTATGCAAAAGTTCAGCCTGTCATTGCAAAGTACAATTAGTGACGCAAAAAATAAGGGCTCATGTGGGTCTGTAGGTGTAAAAATGCAAGTGCTATGGCCTATGCTATGGAGGAAAAAACGAAAACGCAAAAACGAAAATTAGCCTGGCCCTGAAGGGGTTAAAGTGGTGTACCACTTGTAAGTAGTAAGTAAGTGGAGCCACTAATGTATAATACTCAAGTAGGAAAGATAAATTGGCACACCAGGACTTGTATTTGCAAGTGCTGCAGAATCTGTTGGCGCTATATAAACAAATCTTTTACAAGCTGCATATGAAAGTTGCAGTAAGAGCACACTTGCTGGCCAAGTTGCAGTAAAATGCAAAAAAAAAAAAAAATAAATACACAACCTTTGCAAAAAATTCCCACAATATCTCATAAATAGAGCATGCTGGAAAAATTGTACCACATTAGCTCAAAGCCCAAACTAGAACTCTAAATGACTTCATATCCCAGACCTGTGAATTGATTCAGCCTTTGTGGAACACCAGGTGAGCTCTTTTATCAGGATGGCAGCATTGTGTGTAGTTACCTTGCCAGATGATGTAGTACAGATAAAGCAGCACTTATTCATGAATTACACATCAGACAGACAATTCCTATGTGCTCCCCAGAAATATATTTATCAATGTCGCAGTGTGGTGTCTGTGAATGGTGGTGCCAAGTCCTGCGTAGTCCCTGCAGTGTGCTAAACAGCTGCTGTACACAATAATCTGGGAGGGCGCTGCTCCGTCATCATACATTAGCAGCACCTGGCTTCAGACTTCATCCTATGTTAGACCAGACTACTGTTTGTCCCTGCAAGTGTCTCTGGCAACATGATGTCCATAGTTCTCCCTAGTAAAGCTTCACACTGACTGTAACGATAAATAATAATAATAATAATGCTTTTATTTGTATAGCGCACACAGATTCCCCAGCACTTCACATTTTTTAACTGCATGTTTCAAACAAGCGAAAAAGAACCATCACTTATTTCTATTGTATTCTTTAGGACAGTGTGTCAGTAATGCAGATTGCTGATTAGTTCTATTGAACGGGGATAAACTGCATCCATGATTAAAACCATGATTGAAAAAGTTAAATTTGTAACAGAAATTTGAGGCTACTCTCAGATTCTCTGCCATGCATTTCACAGCTTATTTTTCTGCTATCAGAATAACATGCTGTGGAAATGTACCCACAAACCCATGTGACTGGTACTGCCTGACGGCACTGCTTAAATGGGGGCTCCAACTTCAGGTAAAAATAAACATGCTGCAGAATTATATAGCATTGCTTACCTGTCTGATCCATTTCTGAAAACACAAAAAATTTATTTATTCTTGGGTCTCTTAGTTTTGAACTTTGTGGTTGAACTTCATGGTTGATTAGAACTAGTCCCGGAATGCACTAATTTCCCTCAGATCTTCTCTACACCGCACCCCTCATGCCTACTCCTGCATTCCTGCAGGGTCCTTGCCAAATGCTGTCGCAGAACATTTCATTTCAATGCAGACTACTTCACATTTGATGAAGTTGCAGCACTTGCTTCGTTCACTACTTGTCTGCTTAGGGAGATGTAGGTTGCAGTGGCTACTTAGGGCCCTATTATAAGGGACGATTATCAATTAAATTTGAACGATATAACGATTTTTTGCACAATAATCGTCCCTTATAATAGGGTAATTGCAGGCAATGATCGAAAAATCGTTCCTATGTCGTTGATCGTTGATTTAGATCTGAACCTAAAATTATCGTTAATCGTTCGCTAATCTTTGGCTTTAATTCCACATTTGTTCGCTCAAGTTCCGCATTTTTTCACTAATCGTTCAGTGTAATTGCACATTGTCTATTGTTTTGCTGAGATCAGAAGGAATAAACGATCATAGTAGCGATTGCAATAACGATCATATCTAACGACCATCGTTCTGTGTAGTATGGTGAACGATTTCAGGTTAACGATAAACAATCTCGTTTTTCGATCATTAGTGGTTAATTGTTAAAAATCGCTCCATGTAATAGAACCCTTAGAGATGGGGACATCATTAAGGGGTGTGAGGGCTAGAGCTCGGAGACAAGATCTCAGCAAGCCTCCTGTGAAATGAGAGGATCATGTGTTGTCTCAGGAGAGAGGCATCCTGATTTATGGTTGGAAAAATTACCTGTGGATTTGCTTGATGTTGTCCACACATCTGTTTATAAAATAGATCTGTGTGTATCACGGAGACTCCCATGGAAGTCAGTGGGTCACTATTAAAATGGACAATGTACAGATACATCAGTGTACCATCCATATTTACTGATGCATTGCTTGCCAACCCGGGCAGCTGTTCCCAGAGGCCATTTATTACCCTCCAATGGAATTTGATAGTAAAAACAGTTCTATCATAGATTCCATACTCCAGGACTTCACTTATCCTGGTTTCTGAGGTCGGATAAATAATACCGATGTGTGGTTGAGGTGTTAGGGTCCTATTAGACTAAGTGTTTTTTCAATGATTAGCGATTAATGATAAACGATCGCAAACGAGATTATCATTAACCTGAAATTGTTCACCATATTACACAGAACGACAGTCATTAGTTATGATCGTTCGCACGATCGTTTACTCCATCCGATCGCAGCAAAAGAAGGGACGACTTGGAATTACTTTGTACGATTAGTGAACAGATGTGGAATTATGGCTATTGATTAGCGATTTTAGAGTCAGATCTAAATGGACAATCAACGATACACAAACGATTTTTCGAACGTTGCCTGCAATTACATGGAACGATTATTGTTTAAATTCAGGCGATATAGCGATTTTTCATACTATAATTGTCCTGTGTAATAGGGCCCTTATTGTTAATGTATTCTGAAGCCAGCCAAGCTAAATCCGCTCACCTCCCACTAATCTTGCTAATGCTGACTGACTGCAAATTTTGTTTTTGCGCTTTTGATACGCCCAATACACCAATGATTGGGATAAATAGCCATTTAGATGCAGCTGTCACTATGACAGCTGCATCCAAATGGCTCATTAGCAGGCACAGCGATTGGACCGCATCCGTTAATGGACGCTGTCACGGGCTATTATTTGCACCCGGGATCGCAGCGGTTCAGAGCTGGGTCACCCTGTGGCCGTGCTCTGAATTCCCCTACCCGACCGAGGATGCTCAGTTACGTCCTCGGTCGTGAAGGGGTTAAATAGCTGCTTTTATTCCAAGATCTGTCCTGGGGTCTGTTTGGCAGGTGATGCAGTTTTTCCCCTAAAAATCAACTTTTAAACTTGAAGCCCTGTGTCAAATTTGCGTGGCCTAGAGTACCTATGCCCTAGAAATGCTTCACCCCTCCGTCCCTCCTCCCTGCCCTCTTCATCATTAGGAATGCCCCTAGAACAATTTCTCCTGTTCATCACCTGTCTGAACACTGCACATGTGCTGGATCGTTAAGGCCCATGCACAGTGTTCAGACAGGTAATGAATAGAAAAAATAATGGAAAGGTCGTGCAAGCCTAAGGAACACACACTCTAGGCCACACTAAATTGACACAGGGCTGCAAGTTTAATTTTTTTATTTTAGGACAATAACTGCTTCACCTGCCGAAAGGACCCCAGGACAGATCTTAGAATAAAAGCAGCTATCTGAAGGTACAAGCGGTGTGTGTGTGTGGGGGGGGGGGGGTCAGATTGTGGGTACAGAGTCGCTTAAATGTGTGGTTTGTACACCAACTATTGAGTAGAAATAAATGTGGCTAAAAACTCACAGCACTTAAACCACACGCCTTTATACCAAAGTCACTTCCCTTTGGCATAAAAGTTGTAAAAATGATTTAAAAACTAAGCAAAATGAGGCTTGTGCTTACATTAGCAACTTTTTTTACACCATAAAACTTGATATTTCCCTTTATCTTTCCATATCTAACCATTCTTAAAGGGAACCAATCACCTAAAAAACGTCTATTACGCTATGGAAATGTGCAGTAGCAGCACCTAGCACACTTCCCAGAAATGCTTTTACACCTCCCGTCCCTGCAATGTACAACCCGCAAACTTGCGTTATAAACTTGGCATGCTGTATGTAAATTGTCCCCAAGCAGTTATCTGGGCGGTGAGCCGCCACCAAGTAGTCACTGTCCCCTAGGTGTTCCGGCGAGGTAATCACGGCCCTCTGGGCGTGATTAGACTGTATAATTGTGGTTACGTCATTGAGGGGTGTGCCATCTCTGACGTCGGTGCGCCTAAGTTCTTACTGCGCTGCACATATGCAGTACACCGGGTCCAATCCGCACTGTACTGCGCAGGGGCAGAATAGCCTCGAGCTCATTGACTGAAATTCTGGATAACCAGAACCAGTCAGCGCTTGCAAGTATGCTGCTGCCCCGCTGCTGACAGGCGCAGCGTGTTTGGCTACGGTCCCGTGCCTCACCAACCTGTGACCTGCACCTCACACTTTTTAGAAACGCTGATCTAGAGTCTGCAAACTAGAAACATAGAAGACTGTCGGCAGAAAAAGACCACTTGGTCCATCTAGTCTGCCCTTTTAGCATTTCATTTTTTATTATCTTAGGATAGATACATATTTATGTCCCCTCTTTCCCGTCTTTCCTCCAGACTCCTCTTTCCTCCAAACTGTACTAATACTATCAGAGTCAAGGATTTTCTTCACAACTGTGCAGTCATTCTTCTGTGAGATAAAGCCTGGACTCCACACTGCTACACTTTACCCGCTCTGATATTTATTGTAATACATTATCAGGATTAGAGTGGAATTTGTGCTGCGGATTTGTTTGGCCAATAGAGCATTCCCTCCACTGGATACATTACAGCAAAGACTCAGCTGCGAGAAGCTATAAGGTAGTCAGCTATTTAGCAGCACCAAATTATGCTGCTGTATGGTATCCAACTTCATACTTACTGGAACCATAAATATTGTATTGATATTGTGCACAGTAGTTGGCCTCATACCATTAATTAAGGCAGAGCAAATTTACAGTAGGATGAAGCAAAGCGCTTTGTTCCTATCTATATTCCGCTCGTCGGGCTGCGGGGCTTTGAATTGTGCTCCACTCCATGCTGCTCCTCCCCAGGTTTCCCAGGACAGGATTCATCCTTTGCCGGCACTTGGGGAGGAACGGCACGGAATGGAGCACACTTCAAAAACCTGCAGACTGATGAGCAGAATGCTGGTATGAACTAAGCATTTCACATACGCTCAGCTCTACCATTAATGCCCTGGCACCATCAGTTTATTCCTTTTGTAGTACCAGTTTAAACTGAACCCAATCCCTTACTTTCTATTAGTTCTTTTATTTATTTATTTATTTGTTTGTTGGTTGGTTTTTTTGTAGCAGCCATTAAACAGTCTTGTTTATGCGCTTGCCTCGATCTGTACTTAATACCATTAATATACATGGCCACCTAAACTCATAAAGTTTTGTAGTAGAGTATTGTTGTACTGTGTTAGCCATAGAAATCAGTAGAATAGAGAAGAAATCAGGCGATACCTTTTGGAGGCTGAGTATATTTGATTGTAAGCTTTTGAGAGTCTAGCTCCCTTCGTCAGACATGATGTTATACAAAACTGAAAAAAAATCACAGACTTATATACACACTAGACAAAGATCATTTAAGGATTTTAGGAAACTTAAGAAATAACAAAATGCAATATACACTGGGTCTGCTATTTACAACAGGTCAATAAACTAAAACTGGTGATTTGTCGCAGGTTTGGTGGTTGCCGAAATGAAAGCAACGGGGGGACTGGGAATATTTCTTTTAGTCTGCTATCCTTGTGTAGCACAGATTAAAGTTACCTAGAAATCTTTCTTAGGATCTCCAGCTGTGGATTGTAGGGGACAATTAGGGGGACTCGGGTTTCATCATAGGTCTCCTTGTACGTAAGTAGAGTGTCCCTGTTGATGGCTGCTGCTTGGCTGATCTGTTTGTCCGTCATGTTTGGTTTGTAGCCCAATTGGAGGAATTCAGTCCTAAGATTAAGGAGGTGCTGGTCCAGGTCTGCTTTTTCTGAGCAGATTCGATTGTACCGAATAGCCTGGCTGGGCTGTATATAATAGGTTGTTTTGTATGTTTAGGATGGAAGCTGTTGCTTATTTGTATAGTTTTGTAGAAAGGAAACCCAGCTTTCCTTTCGGTAATTTGTAACAATGCTCAGCATTGTAAAACTTAATTCAGTAATGAAGCTTTTGCTGGTATAATATAGGCCAAGAGTAGGTACCATGGTTGGGAAAATATAGTAAAGATGGGTACATGTTATATTGTAATAAACTTAACGAGGCTGGGTTCACACCAAGATTTGCCAACACATTCCCCATTGACTTTAGTGACCAGAGCATAGTCAAATGCAATTGAGAATGTTCAGGATAACCACCGCACGTTGCCCGTAACCACCGCACGTTGCCCGTAACCACCGCACGTTGCCCGTAACCACCGCACGTTGCCCGTAACCACCGCACGTTGCCCGTAACCACCCCGAATTGCCCGTGACCCCCTTCAGATAGTCTGTAATCAGCCCCGATTGCCCGTGACCACCGCATGTTGCCTCTGACCACCGCATGTTGCCTCTGACCACCGCACGTTGCCTCTGACCACCGCACGTTGCCTCTAACTCACACATGTTGCCAGTGACCCCCTCCAGATTGCCCGTAACCACCCAAAATTACCTATAAGCACTTCAGTTTATCCGTTACCACCCCAGATTGTCTGTAACCACCCCATGTTGCCCCTAATCACACGTAATTCCCCCCAGATTGCCTCTGACCACCGCACGTTGCCCCCGACCACCGCACATTGCCCCCGACCACCGCACGTTTCCTCCGACCACCCCAAATTGCCAGTGACCCTCTCCAGATTGCCCGTAACCATGCCAGATTGCCTGTAACCACCCCAAATTACAGGTACCCATCCCAGATTACCTATAAGCACTTCAGTTTATCCGTAACCACCCCACGTTGCCCGTAACCACCCCAGATGGTCTGTAACCACCCCAGGTTGCCCGTAACCACCCCAGGTTGCCCATAACCACCCCAGGTTGCCCATAACCACCCCAGGTTGCCCATGACCATCCCAGGTTGCCCGTGAACACCCCACATTACCTGTAATCTCATCTTTTTATTGTATTTTAGTAACTGCGCTATTCTAACTATTACTAGCTGCGGTTTTGCTCCAGCAAATTGACGCTCCCTTCCTTCTGAGCCCTGCTGTGTGCCCATACAGTGGTTTATGCTCATGTATGGGGTACCGTTGTATTCAGGAGAACCTGCGTTACAGATTTTGAGGTACATTTTTTTTCTCCCATTTCTCGTGAAATTGAGAAATTTTAAACTAAACAAACATATTATTGGAAAAATTCGAGTTTTTCATTTTTACTGTATTATTTTGAATACTTTCCTCTAATACCTGTGGGGTCAAACCGCTCACTGCACCCCAAGATGAGTTCTTTGAGGGGTTTACTTGCCTTAATGGGGTGACTTTTGGGGGGGTTCTATTCTGCTGACACTACAGGGGCGCTGCAAACGCACCTGACGCTCAGAAACTTCTTCTGAAAAATCTGCACTGAAAATGCTAATTGGCGCTCCTTCTCTTTATGCCCACATATGCGGTACCGTTCTACTCAAGAGAACCTGCGTTACAGATTTTGGTATGCAGCTTCTCCCCTGTTCCTAGTGAAATTGAGAAATTTTAAACTAAACGAACATGTTATTGGAAAAATTTGAGTTTTTCATTTTTACTGTATTATTTTGAATACTTTCCTCTAATACCTGTGGGGTCAAACCGCTCACTGCACCCCAAGATGAGTTCTTTGAGGGGTTAACTTTCCTTAACGGGGTGACTTTTGGGGGAGTTCTATTCTGCTGACACTACAGGGGCGCTGCAAACGCACCTGACGCTCAGAAACTTCTTCTTTTAATTGGCGCTCCTTCTCTTCTGAGCCCGGCTGGGTGCCCATACAGTGGTTTATGCCCACATATGGGGTACCGTTGTATTCAGGAGAACCTGCGTTACAAATTTTGGGGCACTTTTTTTCTCTTGTTCCTTGTGAAATTGAGAAATTTCAAACTAAACGAACATATTATTGGAAAAATTCGTGTTTTTCATTTTTACTGTCTAATTTTGAATACTTTCCTCTAATACCTGTGGGGTCAAAATGCTCATCCTACCCAAAGATGAATTCTTTGAGGGGTGTACTTTCGAAAATGGGGTGACTTTAGGGGGAATTCTGTTCTGTGGACACTACAGGGGCACTGCAAACGCACCTGGCGCTCAGAAATTTCTTCAGCAAAATCTGCATTTAAAAAGCTAATTGGCGCTCCTTCCCTTCTGAGTCCGGCTGTGTGCCCATACAGTGGTTTACGCCCACATATGGGGTACCGTTGTATTCTGGAGAACCTGCGTTACAGATTTTGGCTTGCTTTTTTTCTCATGTTCCTTTTGAAAATGAGAAACTTTAATCTAAACGTATATATTATTTGAAAAAAAAATTTTACGGCCTAATTGTGAATACTTTCCTCCAGCCCCTGTAGGGTTAAAATGCTCATTATAACCCTAGATTAATTCTTTAAGGTGTCTATTTTCCTAAATGGGGTCACTTATGGGGGTTTTCAGGATACCAGACTTCTAAATCCATTAAAAAAAAGAACTGGTCCCTAAAAAAATCAGTTTTGGAAACTTTCACAAGATGTGATAATTTGCTAATAAATTTCTAAGCCCCATAACACCCTAAAAAAGTAAAATATGTTTCCCAAATTATGCCAGAATAAAGAGGACATATTGGTAATGTGACTTAGTAACTAATTTATGTGCTATGACTTCCTTTTTAGAAGCAGAGAATTTCAGAAGTTCATAAAATGCAAAATTTCCTAATTTTTCATGATATTGATGTTTTTCACGAAAAACACACAAAGTAGTGACCAAATTTTGCAACTAATATAAAATGCCATATGTGATGAAAAAACAATCTTAGAATCGCTAGCATACATTAAAACATCACTGAGCTATAAGCGCATAAAGTGAGACAGGTCAGATTTAGAAAAATGAGCCTGGTCATTAAGGACAAAACAGGCTGCGGAGGCAAGGGGTTAAACTTGCAGCCCGGTGCCCAGTGGGAGTGGCTTAGAATATCTGTGCCCTAACTTTGCTCAACCACGCCGTCTCTCCTCCCTACCCTCTCCATCATTAGGAATGCCACTGGAACATTTTCTCTTATCTGAAAATTGCACAGGTGCCTTAACGATCCAGCCCATGTGCCGGGCTGACGCAGGTGGGGAAGAGGAGACAATCTGCCTGGAGCATTCCTAATGATGAGGAGGGAGGGGAGGAGGGACAGAGATGGTGTGCCAGCCTAAGGCATACACAATCTAGGCCACGCCCGTTGGGCAAGGGCTGCCAGTTTAATAGTTGTTTTTTAGGACAATAACTGCATTACCTGCGGAAAGGACCCCAGGACAGATCTTGGATTAAAAGCAGCTATCCGAAGGTACAAGTGGTTTGGGGGGGGTCAGATTGTGGGTACAGAGTCGCTTTAACACCCTCACTCAGCATAATTTCATGTGTTTTCTTTCTCCTGATTTGTAATGCTTCCATGTTCTCCGTTAAAAGACTCAGAGAAGTGAAATCCTATTTGTTTTTGTATTTTTATTGAGTAGCGATTACAATTTCATTTTCCGTCTGGGTTTCTGTTCTTATGCGTGTAAAAATGTATTTCCTTTGCGTTGCCGGCAGACAGGCTATTACTGAGAGATTGGCCCTGGCTTTCTTCACCTTATCGTTCACAGGCAACCGCATCTCCGTCTTCTTCCTAAATCCATATTCTGACTGCAGGACTTGCTAAGGAGCGAGCTGATTATGTACAGAATGCATTCTGCTAAGGAAAGAGAAGTCGGCTTTGACTTACGAACAGTCGCCCTCTGAAGCCCATATTAATATAATAGTATTCCATTCTCCTCCCCACCTCCACGTTAAGTCCTCCTGCTGTGGCTTTTACTTAACTGCAGCCTCTCTTATTGGACTTAATGAATCTTTCAATATTTACATTGCATTTAAATCCCTTTGTGTAAATGGAATCTAACTCCCTGGAAGATGAACTCCAGTAATGGCTTTGACAGCCACTTACTCTGGTTTTATGGAGGTTACCGTAGAAACTGTGTTTTGCATTTTAGGTTGTTTTTGTAATCCTTTTTTTTTTTTTTTTTTTTTTTTTTTTTCATGAGAAAAAAAAAAAAATCTTTCTCCACAGAAATAGTGTTACTTGCCTTTGAGGTATGTCTGGGTCCTCTTTAGGTTGGACTGTTAGCCTCGCCTAGCCTGTCTGTTTCAGTAAATTTATCATGAAATAACTGTTCTGGAACACCTTTTCTTTCACTGCTGTTACCAGTTGGGGCCACTTTCCTATACTGTGTGCAACTATCCAATCAGAGCTGACAGTGCCAGAGAGCGTAGGGACACCGCCCCCCACTAGTAACAACCTGTTATTAGGCATACATTTCTAATTAGAATAAAAGAAGAATTGCACAAAGCTATAAGCAAAGATGATCCAGAATTGTTCATTCATGGGGAATACAAATGTTTTCTAAACCAGGCAAAGCATGTGGTGCCATATGTCCTCATTGTACAGTTGAATGACCAGTTAAGACATAATATAAGTTTGAAGAGTCGAGTCACTGTCAGTTTTTTTTGTTTTGTTTTTTTTGCAGAAATCAATAGTACAGGCGATTTTAAGAAACTTTGTAATTGGTTTATTAGGCACATATGCCAATATCTGCATTCAAAAAGACTTTCCCCAGGTCCACCCCCTCCTCTCTCTCATTCACTGTCTATTATCAGGAAATCACGGCTCTTTTACATCAGACGTGCCCTGTGTAATCTATAAAGAGGGGAGGAGGGAGATTAGTCACTGGCAGAGAACAAAGGATTACACAGTGGGAGCTGTGTGAAAGCCGGCATTCAGAGGTCAGTGCTGACTTCAGAGAAGATAGACCGTTAGATGTAGCTGTAAATTAACTCTTTGAGGTCCTGTTTTGGTGCCTCATCTCCCTCAACCCCTCCCCTCTCCATAGACAACCAGCTAATAAACCCAATTACAACGTTTCTTAAAATCGCCTGTACTATTGATTTCTGGAAAAAAAATAATAATAATTAAACGACAGTGACACTTTAAAGGGTTCTTCTATAGTTCATGATCACCTACTTATTCACTGGTAATGAATTACGATAACTGCTGTTCCATTAATCTTGTCTCTCCTGCTGAACAGTCACTTGCTACCTATACTGTACCCAATTTCTTATAAATCGGGGAAAATAGCTGTTGCACTGAATTGGTTTTCGGG
The DNA here is from genome assembly GCF_027789765.1 of Dendropsophus ebraccatus. Taxonomy (NCBI): domain Eukaryota; kingdom Metazoa; phylum Chordata; class Amphibia; order Anura; family Hylidae; genus Dendropsophus; species Dendropsophus ebraccatus. The sequence continues at coordinate 91,192,528 of NC_091457.1, forward strand.
TGCTGTACAATGCTTTTCTTTTTCCTAAAGGGACAGTAACAACCCCTATCACTTACCGTACCCATTAAAATGGGTGGTTCAAATTGCATCTTACTGAAATTTGTTCAGGAGGCTGGGCAATGACTACCTTTTTCTTATGAAGCCATGTGTGGTTTTCACTATTAAAGGGTAGAAGCAGTTTTCTGATGCTCCTGTATCTGCAGGTTACATAAGACTGTGGTTTCCTTTGATCAATTTCTACTTCACTTAATTACACAATGATGTTCCAATACCCAGAGGATGGAGTTTTGCATCTTCCTCCTTTCATCTTGCTCTCTGGAACCCTCGGCCTTTGATTTCTCAATCATGCTTTACTTTGTCTTTGTCTATCAGTTCCATTTTCTTGCAGTCTCTTCTTTCCTGTCCTATCTATTCTTGCAGTATTACTAGCATAAAACATTTCCTGAGGTTTTGCAGCCGAGAAATGTTAAGGTGACATCTCTTTGCTGCAGTATTAGACCCTTAGAAACAATTTTGGCCCTTTTATACAGGACACTTATCATACAAATGACCCAGTCATTGCCCCATGTAATAGGCCGAGTGATCAGCTGATGATCCGATCATTTGTCGGGTGATCACATTGATTTATGCAGACATTGTCATCATTTACCAGCAGCACTCCCTCCCATGTAAACGGGCATGTTTTGTTTATGATAATGGCGCACAAATTATTGAGTGATCTTTCGTAAAACTGGTCACTTTTGGCATTTGCCCCCTATGAGTTGTCCTTTCAATGAGGGCTGCGTGACCTAAATGCTGTTGAGTGGTATTAGTATTGGCTTATTGTCTATTTGTCTGAAAGGAACTTTAAGCAGAAGAGATTTTTGAGCAGACTTGTCTTTCTAGTTTAGATCAGAAATGCCCATGTATCTCTATTACTAATTACGACCCTCCATCTCTATGCAGTTGTCTTGTCGGAGGGTGGGGGTAATCTTGGCCTGTATACCCAGTTGCCCACTGTTTGTGTATACAGTATTTGATGGTTTGCCTTTTGGGGGAATTTTGCTCCCCAGTGCTGCAGAGGTTATTCATTGTTTGTCTTTGCATTATTATGATCTTGTATGCTTTTGTGATGTTTTCTCTCATTTTCTTCTTTCTCATGTGACCACTTAATCTGTATGAAAGGTGGGAAGCCAGTGCCGCGGTCCTCTTTTTGAACCGTGGCCCAGTTCCCGCACACGGTGCCGGTCTATTACCAGGTACCGGCCGGGGCTGAAGCACTGGAGGTGGAGACTCCCTCAGCGGGCGGGGGTTTCCTCCCACTGGGGGCGGCTGGCACACCTCTCAGCCTCTCACCCGCTAGCTGCCAACGCGTTTAATAGCTGACAGCGCTCGTTTGCTCCTCAATACCCACCGTATAATGGGGGCTTAAGGCAAATGCAGTGTACAATAAGGCTTTCTACTCTGAACCATGTAATAGAACTTGCATTTGAATCCATTGCTCCAGCTGTTTTTTCAAATCCTGAATAACCTCTTTGGTGGTTTAAAAAAAAAAAAAAGAACACAGCTACTTTCTTGCAGAAATGGCACCATAGCTGTCCTCAGGTTGTGTGTGGTATTGCAACTTGGCTTCATTTACTTCACATGGAACTAAGGGCAAGAATAGTGTAATTTGTTGAAGAAAGTGGCCATAATTTTGTAAGCCAGGATAACTTTTTGAATCTTGCCCTGTCTGACCAGGGACCCTGCTGCTACTCTGCTCTAAACCTTTATAGCCCTATTTCACGGAACGATTATCGTTCATAGACTCGCTCCAACGACCGCTCGTTAACGAGCACTTAACGATTTTTTTAAGCGAACGATAACACATAATACGAGTGGGAATGTGAACGATATCTGTAGTGTAACGATTTTTTTGCGGTCGTTACATCGTTTAAAACGTGGGGAAATGTAGGTAGACATTTCAAGAACGACTGAAAGATTTTTTTTATTCAACGAAAAGATTAGCGAATTATTGTTGAAAGACCAACGATTTTTTTTCGGCATGTTGAAAAAAAATAGTGAACGACTCAACGACGATTTCGCTGTTGTCGTTCGCTCGTTTACAGCTATTCTACAGAACAAATATCGTTAACGAGCGATCGTTTGAACGATTTTGTGAACGATAATCGTTCGAAAAAGTTCCGTGGAATAGGGCCTTTAGTCTATCTCAAGCCCATCTACCTATGACTCTATGCTACTAGCCCATCCCACTGGCTTTACCCTTCTCATTCCAGTTTATTCACTGCCTCTCTTTTCTGCAGGTATATGCTCCCCCCGCCTTTTTCATTCCCTTTTGGTCTCTTGCATATTCTAGGTTTCATTTATTTGCTGCCCATATAGGGTTTTTATACAGTTTAATCACCCACCTCCGGCCCCATGGTGCTGATTGTCATAACTATTTTCTCCTGTTCTAGGTATCCTTCATCCAGAACTTAGTATTCTGCGTGGAAAGAGCATACCGAGTGCCAGACTTTGGGATTTGGGAGAGAGGCAGCAAATATAACAACGGCAGCACAGAATTACATTCAAGGTATCTGCACACAGCGCATTTTCATTATTCCTTCACATTGATGAGCTAATTAAGTCACTGCCCCATTTGATTTGCCTATTATTCCTTATGGCAAGCTTTATGGACTTCTGTATAAATAGATTGGATTAGCAAAACTGGGTAATGAGGAGCTGAAGATTGAGTGAGCACAGCTAAGTGATTGCCCCTCCAGCTTAGGGGAACAATGTGTTTCTGGTTTATTTCATTTGTGTTCACTTTTATTATTGTGGCTGAGATGCGGCATCACTTCCATCAGCTGGACCGCTCAGAGCACTTATATCCGAATACAGATATTAAAGGAGAAGCTGCTCTTCTTAAAATATTGTCACCCCCTTTCCATATAAGGAGCTATCAGCAACATATCTTACTGTATAAAGGATTTCTTGGTGGTCTTTCCGCTCAGGACTGGGAGAGACCACCAAGAAATCCTTTATATGGTAAGATATGAAATGTCCAGAATAGCATGGAGCTGACAACTGAAATGGAAAGGGGGTGACACTATCACTTTAATGTTTGATATCCTACAGATACCCAGCAGCTTGAGTTGCCTTTACCAGCCCTGGTTCTGAAGGTTACGCTTTTAGGGCCCAGCAAATACATGGGAAACATTTTGAGTGAACACGGTGGGAGTTTGTTTGCTTTATAGTCTGTAAGATAAACAGTAAGAGGCTGTCATACTGGATAAGGCCCAGTCCTCACTGTCTCTTACTGACCCAATCTTTACCTCCTTTACAGTTGTTTGGTGCCACTATGCTTATGCTTGGCCACCATTGTAGAACCCCCTCAGAATGTATGTGATAGTAGGAAGGGTTGTAGCAATAGTATATACAGGTTCACTGGTATACTTATTTTCACCTCTGTAACCATGCCTTTTCAATTTACAGTTGTTTTGTTATGTGTGCAAATGCATAGACAGTGGCAATCAGGGCAAAGGTCTGCAATCAAGTAATAGTTTATATGACTGAGGTCGCTGTCTAGCCCTGCCCTGCAGTATTTAATGGTAACCCAATAAGTGACACTTTGTAACAAACAAGGGTTAAGTATCTCACTTTACAGTGCATTATTTTTCTTTCCCTTTATACAAAGTAAATGGAACTGTCCGTTATTGTTGATGGCTGCAGCATGATGGAAGCGCACTCATCTCACAGATATTAAGCATCATAATTAAGCAATGAAGGCTGATGAAACTTGAGCTTGGAGCGAGGCAGACGAGTTAATCATTTCTCTCCCTCCACTATCCCATGTATTAGGATGTCAGTGCTGATAAATGTACACGTAACCAGTCACATTACTGAAGTCGTAATTCATTCTGCTCACACCTCATTCAAAAATGCAAAGCGCTTCTGTCTCTCTTGCATGGAATTTCTCTTTGTGGATCTGAACGCTATGGACACCTTTTGAAAACCTTTTTTTTTTTTTTTTTTTTTTTTTTGTACTTATGGTGCAAAATCTACATTTTCCTTTTAGGGTCTTCATTAAAAAGATGATTAGTTTTTCCTTTGCTGTCTGTAAGATTTACTGTGCACTCTCTACTGTAGATTTTTCTCTACACACAGCTCATATAATTGTCCTTTACAAACTACTTATGTGCATTGCTCCCTAGCTATAGGCAATGTGAGATGCCCTCCAAGAGCTCTCTCCCTTCTGTTTATACTTTAAGCTAGTGTGTTACCACATCCCTGCTTCTATATGTAAAGTTGGATTCACATGTTATATTTTGGTTGCCATAGTCAAATTTGTTATAGTCAAAATGGGCAGTGGGTCCAAAACACAGATAAATGTAAAAATCTTTCTATTTTTGTGTGTTTGTGTGTGTGTGTCAGCGTGTCAGCTTCTGGTTTTGCCTTCATTCACAAAGTATTGTCCAGACTGGATCCATTTGTAACAAACTCTCAGTCATCCTAGAGTTAGGCTTTGTGCACCTCCAGTCTAGAGATTACAGCCTACTGCTCTGCGAGCAGAGACATAAACCTGACAGGACATTGTAAGCTCCAGTAAATGATTTTAAGGTGAAGTTGTGCAGCAATAGGATTACCTTGTATCTGTACAGGAATTTTAGACCCAAAGCCAATTATTTTCAGGTGAGTAAATTGACTTAGTATGTTGGATGCAGCTCCGTGTTGTGGCTTAGCTTCTAGCAACTAAGGTTTTAGGAAGTCAGGTGGAGACTGTCTGGAACTGGTTTGTGCGTCTCATGTGATGGTGTATTGGTTTAAATTTAATCTGCAAATAACATTGGAGCAACAAAAGGACTGTGGAGTATGGAACATTATAAGAAATTGTGATGACACCAGCCAAAATCTTCTGTTGACTGCAGTTTGGGTTCTATCATACTCTGTAATGCACAGTACTTTGCTGTAAATGTGTTACAGTGGCGCATAGTCTGTACAAGGCACTAACCCAGCAGAAAGCATCATTGCTGGCCATACATTTCTGATGTTTTGTATACTTCCTCGGCCATGTGTTCTGAGTAGAGAGGATGGGTTTGGCCAATACCAGCCTAATGGTGCGTTTAGACGAAGCGATTACCGTTGAAAGATTCGTGATAACGATCGCATTTGAGCGATAATCGAACGATCAAGCGACAAGCGAAAAATCATTCAACTTAATCTTTCAACATGTTCTCAAATCATTGTTGGTTGCTCACTGATAATTTTCCGTATGATATATCATACCGTCTAAACGCTGATCGTTATGAAAAAAAAATCGTTACTCCGACATCGTTAATCGTACGATCAGGCCAATTATCGTTTCGTGTAAACGCAGCATCAGTGATCATGTTCAGTAAATCATTAATTGCTCACATTGCATTTGTCTGTGCAGTAGCACATTGGGCAGTATTGTTTTTGAGGTAAATGTACACTCTTCTTTATATGTACTGTTAAATAGTTGTTTGGTCAAGGAGACATGTTGTTTGGTCAAGGTACCTTTCATATATCTAACTGTGCTTCCAGAACATAGGGAAAAAAAACATTTATTTTTATTTTTTTTTAATTCTCCTAAACTACTGAAATGTTGTGTGTTTTGATGTCTCCTCACTCCCCTCCCATCCCTGATCCTGCTTGGGACTCATTTTGCAGCTAAGTGTTGATCAAGTGGTATTAGGATTGGGAGGGGGAGTGAGGAGGCGTTTAGTGTGCAGCATTTTTAGAAACTTGGGAAAGCATATGTTGCACTGGACAATTGTGCTAGTTGTGGTAGCACAGCTGTATATATGAGGTACCATGTGTCTCCATGACCTAACAGCGATCTAACAGTTTTAGCAGTTTAGAAATAAATTCCAGTTGACAGTTTTACTGTAAGTCATGATAAAGCTACTAAACTGGTCTACTCCTACTTTATTCAATCTAAAGTTAACAACTTTTTACCATCCTTAGTGAGGTGTAAGTCTCATATCCCATTCTTAATAAATGGCATGTAATGAGTTACTATTATCTTATTATCAATAACAGGATAATTCATCTATGGAGTGATTTATTGCTTTTGTCAGGTAAAAAAATTGTCCGATATGAGAAAATAAAGCTGTTGCAATGCAAAGTGGTTGTGGTTTATTTTCTTGTGCCACTCAGGCTTCCCAACTCCCTGCATAGACGTGTAATGGAAGTAAAAACCAGTTATATATCTTATCAGACAAAAATTATCAAGAATCTCAGTCCCAGACCTTTCCTCCTGTTGCTAGCTCGGGGATCAAGTTACAAGCATGCCTATGGAGGGGGAGATTGAAGAGGAATTGTCTGGGTTAACAGACAAAGAGACCTCTCTGTATAGGCCCTATTACACCTAACGATTAACAGCCTTACTTGGCCGATCTCACCCCAGGACTTTTATACATAGTTCACAGTTTAGACTACTCACCACAGCTTTATCATGCCTACCATATTACTGATGCTTTTTAGGCTTTACACAAAGGTACAGGTCCTCCTCCTCCTGTGTATGCAAATACTATTGATGTTGGGCCCCCATATAGTGCGAATTCTCTTGTACACACATCAGCTTATCTTGAAAAGTCATCATACCCAACAGGTACACTTTAAATCTGGTACCTTGAAAAATAAAAACCTCCCAGAATGCATTGTGATGACGTGTGCATTATACTAGAGAATCTCTGCACATTTTTACGCTGCTTTGGATGTGATAAGTAAAGTATGTGCCTCTGCTGTGGATATTGGATCCAGTTGATAAGTGTGTAATGGAAAATGTTTTTTAAAATTAAAATGAATTTAAATTTTTCATGTGAACAACTTGGAGACATGGATGTGAAGTACAAAGGAATCTTCTTTGGGTTCTTGATGTTTCTGTCTAAGGATAAGCTGCAGGTCTTAGAGCATTGGCTGCAATGTAATGAGTCTGAATGGCTTGTAATAGTCACTTTATGGTGGAGTTGTATCTGTTTTCTGATTACAACAGAACATCTCATTGCCATCACCGGGAGCTGCATATAATACATTTAAATGTCATTTCTGCTTCATTAGCCACCGAGTCAGTTTGCCAGGAAACTGTTAGATGAGGTTTTAATATCTCATCGTGAAACAGTAAAACTTTTTTAAAGATAAAAAATCTCCTGAATAGAGAATCACCCTGCACACTGAATCTTAAAGACACACTACACATAACTTCTCTCCCTCATATTTGCAAATCAATTAATTTACTAAAAAATACTTCATACCAGACAAAAAAGCCTAACGTCTTGGCCACTTGATGTTGTGCCTCCATGCAATCTGAGGCCCCCATACACCTTATACTTTCATTGACCATACCTGCTGCTCGTGGCCAGTTTAGCCTTCCGGAAATACCCCTTTAAATCTGCCTGATCCCTTTCTTCTCTATGCAACAGACACTACCACCAGAGATGTTTGGTATTGACTTTCTCCCATCTTCCCATTCAGAATATTTGCACACTTAAAGGGATACTCAGGCAAAAAATATATTTTAAATCGCCAGTTATATTAATTTGTAATTTAATTTTATTTTAAAATCTCAAGTCTTTTGTACTCGGACCCCACTGCACAGGTCAAAACGAACTTGGACATATCTGCCCCGGTTCCCCCTTAGACGGAGCACAAGACAGGGCTGCCCCCTATCCCCCTTCCTATTTGCATTTGCTATAGAGCCATTAGCCGTAGCAATGAGGCACCTAGACTCCATAGTGGGCATCCCTCGTGGTTCAATAGTTGAGAAAGTATCCCTTTATGCGGACGACGGCCTCATATATTTGGCTGATAAACGGTCCGTCCCTTGCCTCCTTACTCTCTCTATTGAACCAGTTTGGGGCCTGTTCTGGACTGTGTTTGAACTGAGATAAATCCCTCCTTTTTTCTTTCCTTTCCTAAAGCTATCTCATCTCCCCATCTCCATCCAACCACCATTCCTGTAGTCCAGCAATTTAAATATCTTGGAATTATTGTTTCCCCTAAGGTTGCTGACAATAAAATCTTAAAATTAGATCCATTTCTGTCTAATACTGAATCCAAACTCAAGGCGTGGGGATCCCTTCCTCTTTCACTGCTTGGGCGAATCAACATTGTGAAAATGATATGTCTCCTAAAATTTACATATCTCCTGCATAATTGTCCTACCCCCATCTCTCTCTCATACTTTAAGCAATTAGATAGCGTGCTACGGGCCTCCTACTGAAAGGGACAGTCCCCTCGGTTTAGCCTCCTTACATTGCAGGCCCCCAAGGATTTTGGTGGGCTGGCAGCTCCCAACTTCTCTTCCTACTACCTGGCCTCGCAGCTAGTTTATACCCACTGGTGGCTTGATGTTGACTATAGCAATGCAGGCTCTTCTATTTATGGGGCTCTCATAGGTTCTTACGAAGGACTGGCAAATACAATTTTTAGGTTTAGGAGGGTGGGAGATGCCCTTTTGCTCCCGGTGAGTGCAGTGGTAGTCGCCTGGACTCAGGCAGAGGAAATTACACTGTCCCACCCCAAATCTTTCTCCCAAGACTCCTCTGTGGCTAAATCCCCATTTGCCCTGTTTTGATGACCACCCAGCTATGGGGTACTGAACCTCTAGGGGGCTTAAATATCTGGGTCAATTGCTTTCTGGCCCCTCTGGAATGGTTTCTTCTAGGGAACTGCAGACCCTGCTGAACTGCTCCCCCATTGATCCATTCCAGTTTCTCCAGTCACCTTATCAGAGTCTAGTCTTGAGTCCCTGCTACATAGTGAAGATCTGGACAAACCCCTAACAAATATTTACACTCTCCTCCAGTCGGCAAACCACAAACCCTATGACCAGGCTTATACCAAATGGTTGAGTGATATTCCCGAACTTTCAGCAGATGATTGGGAAGATGTTACTGATTATTTCCTGTCATCAGAGGTGAGTGCCCACGATGTCCTTATACAGTCTATTTCACTCCTGCCCGTTTAAAACAACTAGGTATGGCAGCGGATGATACCTGCTTTCGTTGTCAGGGAGATACTGGAACTTTTATACACTCAGTATTTTCATGCCCTAGAGTGCTACCTTTCTGGTCATCTGTGCTGTTGTTCCTACTCCAGCATTTTGCCTTCCCACGGATTCTGTCACCCCAGGTATGCTTGCTTGGAATCATTGACAGTATTATGTTTGGCACGTACAAGCACCTTTTTTTCCGTATTGTGCTATTTTGTGCCAGAAAGGTGGTAATCATGGCATGGAAATCTCCAGACACTCCCACTCTATCACAATGGAAATCTCTGGTTAACTCGTATATTCCAATCTATAGGGTACTATATCAAAAACTAAATTGCCCCCAAAAATTTGATAAAATATGGTTGCGCTGGCTGTACCTGAGACGACCTCTCAGACACAGTATTAAATGGTTAAGACGGTCTCACTTACTGGCTTGGGGATGGAGTTTAGGAGTGTCGCACAGTGTGTAAGGTGAATGAGTGGTGTGTGTAGTCTTTATGTCTTTTTCTGGCGGGCCCCAGACATTAGTCCCATGATTTAATCTGTTATCTTTTTATTTGGGAGTTGTTCCCTGAGTCTGAGACCTCTTATGAGCTATGTCACTGTTGATATGACTGACCTGTACTTGGGACTCGACAGTCATGGCCAAAGGTTTTGCTTCAGTTTTTAAAATGGCAATTTGCATATACTCCGTGATCAGCTTAACAGCAATTACTTGCAAAGTCAATATTTGTCTAGAAAATTAACTTTATCCCCCAAAACACATTTCAACATCATTGCAGCCCTGCCTTAAAAGGACCACCTAACATCGTTTCAGTGATTACTCCATTAACACAGGTGTGGGTGTTGATGAGGACAGGGCTGGAGATGAATCTGTCATGATTAAATAAGAATGACACCACTGGACACTTTAAAAGGAGGCTGGTGCTTGTCATCATTTTTTCTCTCCTGTTAACCATGGTTATCTCTAAAGAAACACGTGCAGTCATCATTGCACTGCACAAAAATGGCCTAATAGGGAAGAGTATCGCAGCTAGAAAGATTGCACCTCAGTCAACAATCGCATCATCAAGAATTTCAAGGAGAGAGGTTCCATTGTTGCCAAAAAGGCTCCAGGACGCCCAAGAAAGACCAATAAGCGCCAGGACCGTCTCTTAAAAGTGTTTTAGCTGCGGAATGGGGCTACCAGCAGTGCAGAGCTTGCTCAGGAATGGCAGCAGGCAGGTGTGAGTGCATCTGCACACACTGTGAGGCGGAGACTCTTGGAGCAAGGCCTGGTCTCAAGGAGGGCGGGCAGCAAAGAAGCCACTTCTCTCCAGAAAAAACATCAGGGACAGACTGATATTCTGCAAAAGGTACAGGGAGTGGACTGCTGAGGACTTAGGTAAACTCATTTTCTCTGATGAATCCCCTTTCCGATTGTTTGGGAAATCTGCTTATTCGGAGAAGACGAGGTGAGCGCTACCACCAGTCTTGTCTCATGCCAACTGTAAAGAATCCTGAAACCATTCATGTGTGGGGTTGCTTCTCAGCCAAGGGAATCGTCTCTCTCACAGTCTTGCCTAAAAACACAGCCATGAATAAAGAATCGTACCAGAATGTCCTCCAAGAGCAACTTCTCCCAACCGTCCAAGCGTAGTTTGGCGATCAACAATGCCTTTTCCAGCATGATGGAGCACCTTGCCATACAGCAAAGGTGATAACTAAATAGCTCAGGGAACAAAACATAGAGATTTTGGGTCCATGGCCTGGAAACTCCCCAGATCTTAATCCCATTGAGAACCTGTGGTCAATCATCAAGAGACGGGTGGACAAACAAAAACCAACAAATTCTGACAAAATGCAGGTGTTGATTGTGCAAGAATGGACTGCTATCAGTCAGTATTTGGTCCAGAAGTTGATTGAGAGCATGCCAGGGAGAATTGCAGAGGTCCTGAAGAAGTAGGGTCAACACTGCAAATATTGACTTGCTGCATTAACTCATTCTAACTGTCAATATAAGCTTTTGTTACTCATAATATGACTGCAATTATATTTCTGTATGTGATAAAAACATCTGACAAACACACATAAAAACCAGAGGGCAGCAGATCATGTGAAAATATTTGTGTCATTCTCAAAACTTTTGGCCATGACTGTACATTATACTAGTGCTGTCTGATATTATCTATGTCCTGGTGCTATACGGTGCGACTTGATGCCTGTGAAGGCCTGTTGTTTATTTGTAGTATGGTTGTAACTGTTGGTTATTTGAAAAAGCTCTATAAATAAAAAAAACTATAAATAAAAAAAGGCTCTATAAAACCTTTAAAAAAAAATCTCAAATCTTCTAGTTCTTATCAGCTGCTGTATGTCCTGCTACGAGTGGTGTATTCCTTCTAGTTTGACACAGTGTTTTCTGCTGCCACCTATGTCCATTACAGGAACTGTCCGGAGCACAAGAGGTTTTCTATGGGGATCTGTTACTGCTCTGGACAGTTCTTGTCAGGGACAGAGGTGGCAGCAGAGAGCACTGTGTCAAACTAGAAGGTATACACCACTTCTTGCAGGACATACAGCAGCTGATAAGTACTGAAAAGCTTTAAAGTTTTAAATCAAAGTAAATTACAAATCTGTTTCCCCCCTTCCTCCTTCCCCTGGTCCTTTTCCCCTTCTCTTACCTTTCTCCTTCTCTTCCTCCTCTCCCGTCCTCCTCTCTCTTCTCTTTTCCTTCTTCCCTTCTGCGCCGGGCCTGTCTCTTCTGGGTGCAGATTTTCCCTTACTATAGAAAATGGTCTGAGGGGCGGTGATGGGCCTTGCCCCCCCTAGACTACCGGCCTTGACTGCTATTAGTGCCTTTCGGTTGTCATGAACCATTGCTTTGTATAATCCTTTTGTTTGACTTTTTTGACTTTGCACTTTGTTACGGTTTCATGGATGACATGCTGGAGTCTGGCGGGCGTGTTGCTGTGCCTTTCCCGTGTGCTCAGTAAATAAAGAATTTTTTTTTTTAAAATTACAAATCTGTGTAACTTTCTGACATGGGAATACCCCTGTAAGGGCTCTATATTTGTGAATACCACAGCAAATTAATACTGTCCACTACATATCTGTGTGGAAGGGGCATGTTCTTTTAAGATATCAAGCTGTAAATAGAAATGAGCAATGGCTTGTTATAATCATCAGGCAAAGATTTTAATATTATGAGTTCTCACTGCTACCTGCAGATCTATTAATACTACGTTCAATGAAATGCTACATCTGTCTTATGTGCCAGCGTTTATTTTAAGCCACAAGAAATATGGGGCATGTTCTCTTTTATTTTCATAAGGCACAAACTGAATAGTGAGCAGTCTGGAGATAAGAAATGGGACATGGGGAGAAGCACTTCAGCTTATTAATTGATGGCAGCTTTGTGCTGACGCTCACTTGGCGCAGTCCCAGGTAAACAGAACATTGTTACCGCTGTCATTTATATTAATGGAGCCTACGTACCTATGAAAGCTAAACCGAATAAAGTAATAAGCTCCCTGGCTCCAGGGCTGGCAGCAATTATTACTCTTCCTGGTGTCAGTGGTGTCACATACACCTCAAACATTAACACAACATCATATTAACATGTTTCTATTACAGATAGAAGATGTGCCGTGCCTCACTGTAGTGCCCATGTATGTTATTTCAAATGATTGGAGGCATGTGTGGGTGAATATATGGCTGAAAGTCAACTCTGACTTCTTATATATTATGGAAAAACTAATCCCGAGGCAAATAAGGTCCATTCTATACCCTGACAATAGCTGATGGAAAAAGGTCTGCCCGGCCTCATAGACGTTGCATTTGTGGCTGACCTCTGATGGCTGACAGCTCTGATGCCAGATCCTGTTGGAACAGCTTCTATAAAATGACAATTTTTCTACTGGTTGTCATCCAGCTTTACAAGACTCCCAGGCAGACTGCTGCAGGATGCCTTTTACATGGCTTTATTATCATGCAGATGGGGCACATAAATATTTGCTGTATTGTTTGTGCATCCCTTTACTTCCATCATTGTTGGTTGTACACGTCCTATTTGTTAAATCCCTATGACATAAGGGGATCATAAGGACATAAGCGAGCACTGACCTGACAGGTAAGCCGAGAGCGAGTGGGTAAGGGCCAGGGTGATGCGGGGAGCTGTGTGAGGGGCCCATAAAGGATAGTGGCAGTATGCAGCTTCCTCTCCTTTGGCACAGAGTGACTGCAGCAGATCGTTGTTATCAAGGTCGTTTGTCTTCCAACATGTTGAAAGATAATGATCTGATCGTTGACTTTTATTACACTGAGCCAAATACGGGCGATAATCGTTTCGTGTGATACGGCCTTTAGACGAAGCAATTTTTAACGATAAACGATTGTAAAATAGAGCCTTTGGGAACAACCTGAAATTGTTCACCATAACACAGAGAATGATAGTCGTTAGTTACAAATGTTACTACAATAGTTTACTACTTGGGATCCCAGCAATAGAATGAACGATGTGTACAGTTAGCAGAAGATTATAAATTTCATGGTCAGCCTTAAAGATGCAATTAATAACACACAACTGATTTTTCGTTACCTTCATTCACACGAAAATTCATAAATTCAAACGACATAATGATTGTTCACATAATAATCATCCCGTGTAATAGGGCCCTTACACTATGTGTGACAATAAGCCGAATAGGCCAATATGTGTTCATTCATCAGCCTGTCTGAATAGGTCTCATTCATCGGCTGGTTGCTAAGTTTTAGTTAACTTAAAGGTTTTATTTGGGGAGCAGAGAAGGTCCTACTTGTTCTATTCCCCGGCACTTCACTTCCTTCTACTAGCCAGCAATTGAACATCGTGTGTGACATGGTTTCGCCCCCTGCACACAATGCTTTCAATATGCACACACCTCCCTCTCCTCTCAGAAGTTATACCTTGAAGGTGACCATTGGGATGAAGTGGGACCATTTTTACCACTAGGGGTATGTGCACACTGAGGAATAGGCGAGGAATTGAAGAGGAAAGTTTTCTGCTTGAAATTCCTCGCCTCTTCAGCTTTGGCAGAATTTGAACGGTATACAAGCAGAATTTAAAGCAACTCTGTACCCACTTTGTAACCCCCCCCCCCAACTACTTATACCTTCTTGCAGCTGATGAAAAGTCCTTTCTGCTGGTAAGTTTATCAACGCTGGTTATGCTACCCCGAGGCTGAAAATCATACTTTAGTTGAGCTGTAGCCGTGACAAAGAGGCGTGTCCTAGAGCGATCATGCCCAGTGACGCATTCGGTCTTCTCCGACTAGCCAATGCTGACCAACGCGCATGTACAAAGAGAGGGAGAGGACAAGCTGATTCTGGCAGCGGGCGGCACCATGGTATGGGGGGGGGGTAAGGGCACTACAGGGCGGGCACGACGCTGAGAGAACACACCACAAAGGCGGCGCGGACCCGGCTACGTCATTGCAGCGGCGCCAGGGGGTCAGAAGGCGGCGCATGTGCACTTACAGCTAACACTGTGTGGATGGGCAAACAGAGGGAGGCAGGGGGAGACGGAGACCAACACCACACAGGGGGGGCTGGCCCTGGGCACAATTGCTCTAGGCCACGCCTCTTAGACACGGCTACAGCTCAACTAAAGATTGATTTTTGGCCTCATGTTGTCACAAATTGGGAACAGAGTCGCTTTAAGCCCCAATTGACTTCTATAGGATTCCTCTAGCAGAATCCGCCCAAAGAATTGACATGTCAATTGCTTGGGCAGAAAGCAGATCTGCGACAGAAAATTCTACTTGAAATTTCTGCAGTGTGAACAACAGAGCAGAAATCCCTGTGGTTTGTTCTAGTTGTCTTGTTTTTGTTTTTGGCTATGATGGTTTTGTTTGTGGATAGTGGTTCTTGGCTTTAGTTGGTTACTACTTTTTGTTCCCTTTTTATTGCCATGAACATTATTATTATTATTATTATTATTATTATTATTTTTTTACATTGTAAGGTCGATGAGTAAAGTTTTTAGCTACTCCTGTGTCACTAGAAACAGCTGCACGTTGCTGAGAATTGGTTGTATTTACCAGTGTTCTGCAAAACACACAAAAAGCTGCAAAGGAGAATATTAATCCGCCTGTCTGTCCAGAACCCACCTAACAATTGTGCATCTTATCATTATTCCAGCTCTGCTCTTATTATTTATTAGAATTAAAATCTAGTGTTGACACATGAATGATTTATTGTGTTATAACTGGTCGCCTCCGTCGCGCTGTGTACTGAATGAATTCTTCATAGCTGCTGCCATACACCTACCATCCTGCCAGATGTGAATGGAATATTTAGGCTTCTCCTTTTTTTATTTTGTCATCAGTCTAGTATTACATAAATTGTCGCATATGGAAATAGCTACATGGGTGGTTGAAATATGGTGGTCAAGTTCTTATAAGAGACATACAAGACAGGAAGTTTATGGTGGGGCTGTGGTTCAACATCCAATGTACCCACATCTTAGTTACCAGTGGAGACAGGGAATCCGTAAACAATTCCTTATTGCTCATTTCTCTGTGATTAGCATATGTTCAATTCATGTTTCATTTATCTGGAAATCGCACTCACACTAGCAAATCAACCTAGCTACACTGCGATATATCTAACCCTACCTTGCCATTCAGGGGCCTAAGAACATTGGAAGATGGCCCTATTTCAGGATTTCCCTTAAGGTCCCTCTCAGGGGAAATACATGACAAAGTGAACAGCTAATGCACAGTTTTCTGAGTCTTCAGCCGAAAGCAGCGTGCTTAGAAGTGGAGAAAGGAGACTTAAAAAGTAATAACAAGTATAGAACAAATTGTTAGTCTCCTGAACAGGGAATGTATTTTACCTATGGTTTTATATGTTAAAAACATTGTTAAAGGGGTTATCCTGTTAAGTAAAATACATGTTGAAGTATCCCCCTTCCTGGATACTAGCAATTCATTCCATACGTATCCTTACCTTATCTGTCTTCTTCCCTCAGTGTTGAGCTGTTGCTTTCTGCTAAACATACAAAATCCTCTCTGCTCTCAAACCCCTCCTCCCCCATCCCTTCTGAGACAGCTCATTCAAGCAACTCCCTTGCCAGCTCTTTCTGAGCTGTTTTTTGTCTCTGTACAGCTGGGACGGTTAATCACAGTATGGTCACAAGTAACTTGACCGCAGATTACCCTCCCGGCTTCACACATAAACAGCCAGCCAGGGATGATGTTTACATGAGCTGTCTCAGAAGGTAGCAGGGAGGAGAGGGTTGAGAGCAGAAAGGATTTTTGTGTTTTCAGCAGAAAGCAGCATCTCAAAACTGAGGTAAGGGGACAGAAAAGGCACTGACATGTATGGAATAATTTGTCTCCAGAAGGGGGATGATTAACCATATATTTTACCTAACCGGATAACCCCTTTAACAATGTCATGGGTATCTGGTTATTTGACAGGGGAGTGCACCCCGATACACTGGAATCAGGACTGGATCATCTTCATCTCGATGAAAATTTATATCACAGCACAGGCCATTATATTATATAAGAATAGTGTAGCATTTTTTGAGTAGTATATAGCAATGTTGACAGTACTTTGTGTTCATTTGTATGGCACTATTATGTTGTCACTGTTAGCAGTGGCTTGTATGACAGTAGTATATAAGCAGTGAGGGGCATTGTTATTTATACTGTAAGAATTATTTTTGCATTGGATTCTTATCCAGGCAGTATTGTGACACCACAATAAGTAAGGTCCGCCAAATGTTTGCACATAGTCCAGTTCTAACGGTCGCAAAGCTCACAGCAGTGTCAGCTGGATATGATTAGGATGTTCTTTTAGTCTCTGAAGCCACATTCCTATATTTGCGATAATAAATGCATATGAACCCACACTTCCATTTCTTCACCATTAGCCGATGTTGTCTATAATCCTGGCAACACCTTGTGGATATTGGTGAAGAAATGGGGATATGGTATTTGCTGCATTCATTTTCATATTTGAATAACTTTATTTAATACATACACTTATTAAAAAGAGGATGTTTTTAATCCAAGTGCAGTTATAAATATTTGCGAAACTATTTTTTGCTGCATTTTTTGGACAGGTGAAACACAGGATTTGACCTGTACAAGCTGTGCAGCTAAAACAAAAAAAAGCTTTATTACAAAACTGAGAATATCTGATGTATATTCTTTATCTAGAGTATAAGATCAAGCGTTATAATCATCTACTGATGAAGCAGACTGTTGCGGATAACTTCTCCAGTCCCACCCAGTAGAATCCATGGTGATAGTGCTTTAGCTGTCCTCCTGTCACAGCTCCATAAATAACCACGCGCCCTGCTCACTGTTTACTGTGTTTAAACAGTGCATCATCTGTGCAGCCATCTGTACCTTGAAATTGTGCAATTTAGCAACATAAAGTAGGTGCAGCTAATTACAGCTCTGATCGATGTGAGGTCACACATTGTACAATCCCTCATCATTGCTATGATTGGCAATAGTGTCGTTTGATCATGCTGCAAATTATGCTGAAATATCCTGCAATGCATAATTATTGTGTAGTGATAGGATATGCAACTTTCTAATATTTATTGTATTTCAGCTCTTTATCATTTTTACATGCTTACTTTCAGTCAATGGGAACATTCTTGTTTACACCCAGAAATATAAAAGTTTGCTGAAATAATTCCCAGCTTAAACAATCCTTGGGAGCTATCAATACAGAGTTTGTTAGGCTAGGTTCACACGATTATCTGTCCAGGTAGTGATTGGAGTTCATGCTGTACAGATGAAAAAGGATTGTCTACACTAAAAACAGTAGCAACAAATGTTGCCTTGAGATGTCCTCAGTTTAGCATTGGTTATAGCATCTAGTTATAGACACATGTTCACATAGAGAGCTTTACAGCCCTTTCGGACCCTAGCACATCAATGAATTTGATATATTGTCATATACAGTGGTGCCTTGGATTACGAGCATAATTTGGTCTGGGACCGTGCTTGTAATCTAAATCTACTCTTAAACCAAATCAAATGTTCCCATTAAAAAAATCACTAAAATGCAGACAATTGGTTCCACATCCCAAAAATAATAATTTCTTTTTAATTCCAAATAACATGTAGAACAGATGAAGCAAACAATGAGAAACAGCTGAATGTCATATTATAGGTTACTGTACAGTATAGCAATCCGCATGTGGAGTATAATATATAGTAAGTGCATAAACCTTAAAAAACAGCAGAAATTTGTAGATTCAGATTGGAGATGCAGATCCCAATAATGCAGTAGCGTAGTACATCAGGCTAGAATAGATATGCAGGACTGCTGTGGTCAGAGGGCTGTGTGGTCACATGACAGCAATGGGGAAGGGGTATGTGTTCAGCATGGACCAATCAGGAAGTGAGAGTCACAGAACTGTGCAGGAGGACAGTGAGAGAAACTTTACATACAGCAGTGTGAATGGCTGAGTGTAAGTGCAAGCACATTATAGCAGCAAGCGTGTATAGCTGAGTGTAAGTGCAGAAACATTATAGCAGGAATGGAGGGGATGGGAAACACAAGCACTGGCAGAGAATGCAGGAAGTATGAAGGAATGAGCAGGACAGATGTGGGCATATCAATGCAGCACACTCTGTCCAGAGAGAGAAGGGGTTACAGCTATGAAGAGATTACCTCCACAGCCCTGTCCTCTGATGCAAGCCCCAGCCTGAAGTTAATCTGCTATGATTTGGAGGGTGAGGGAGACTCCCTGGGTCAGAGTACAGGGCTGTAGAACATCCTGTGCAGGCCATGCCACTCCCCCATCCAGTACTGGGAGCTCTTAAACCAAAGCAATGCTCTTAATCTAAGTTACAATTTTGAAAAACTGTGAGCTCCTCTTGCAAAACGCTCTGAATCCAAGATACCTTTAAACCAAGGTACCACGGTACTAATCTTTCACATTCATGCTTGTATATCACCTGGCTGCAGTCGTATGGTGTGTTAACACTGAAAGATTTACCTGACAGATTCTTGATGCTAAGGCCAGGAATGGATTTGAAAAGAGGAGAAAGCTAAGTCTTTCCTTTATGACCCGCTCTCTGTTCCTGGCTTTGGCTTCAATGATCTGTCCGATAAATCTTTCTGTGTAAGGCTTGCACACTAGGTAAAAGAGGCGGAATGTATCCGCGTGGAAGATTCCGCTTGTCATTCTGCCTGTCCTATTGCTTCAATGGAATTTCTCTTGCATGTCTGTTCTCCGCTGAAAATATGTACATGTTCATTCTTTGAGTGGAGAGAGGAGAGGTGCACAAGAAATTCCATTGAAACAATAGGACAGGCGGAATGACAAGTGGAATCTGCCACGTGGACTCCGCTCGTACATTCCGCCTCTCTTAGTATGCAAAGGGCCCTAGCACACCAATACGTGGTACCAAGCTTTGGAAAGAATTATATCCTCTCTGCACTGTTTTCAAGACCTATATTTGCTACAAATGAAATGAACATTAATTACTTGAATTAACATACAGAGGATTGTCTATGCTTTATCAAACTATAGCAAAGCCACTTCTGTGAACAAATAGTAGATCCGCACTGGCTTTTAGCCTGCACTTGATGTAAACAAGAAAATGTTCCCATTCACTGATAACAACCATAAGTAAAGAAAAAAAACATGATCTGCGCCACTGTGGGCAGATCATCACCCATGTTGTGGAGGTGGTGTTTTACTTGAAGCACTGTCAGGAGATATTGCCTTGCTTGTCTGACAGCTGCATTATAGGCTTCATACAAATTACACATTTGCTAACCGGAGCACTTCATCCTTCACCACCATTGTCTCCTGAGACTCGGCAAGAAAGTATCAAGTGGGCTGAATGTCACTTTAACCTGACTGTGACACAACCCAGAGCCTGGCGCTCATCCTCCTTACAGCAAAATCAAAGTGTCTCTGCTACATTTAAGTTGTCAGAGACCTAAGTGCCCAGAAGGCAATGGCACAGAATCAGTAAAATATATCCAAGGATACATAATCTAGTATATATTGATTTGGATCATGTTGAAATATCTTGGTAACTTGTGGGGTGTGTGTAGGAGATAGATAGATAGATATATTTCTAAATACAACTGCACTACAAATTGAGAAAAGCTCTGTGATAATCCTGAAAGTTTGCTTTTTTTCACATAAAAGAAAACTTTTTTTTCCCACTTTTTGTATTTTGTTCTTGTGGACCAAAAGTCTTCTGGGCTGCTGGTGTCTTTTTTTCCATTTTACTTTTCAACTGTATTTGTTATATACTGTATGTAATTATATGGAACATGCTAATATAAGCTAGACATCATTATCTAATTTTGTAGACAGTAAAATCTCTTTAAGCAGACCATCAAAATTTGTGCAGTAGTCTTTTATCCGGCCAGTGCTCTGAAAGAAGTATACACAATCCTAGTTAAAAAGATTCTCCAGCTCTCATTATCAGCTCTCATCAACAGCCTGTTCTTCGCTGCTAGGTGTGGAACCCCCACCAATTTTGGTATTGATGGCCTATCCTGACCTAACCCCTTTAAAGTCTCAATCCTAGTCCACAGTATGGCTGCCATCTAAAGGTATGTGGACACTACAGAATACGTGCAGAATTCTCTAAGAGAGTCATGCGGTGGCCTCCACTTGAAGTTCCGCCTGTCCCATAAACTCACTGATATTCTGAAGATCATTCTGCTGTCCGCCCGAAAAAATTGACATTTCAACTCTTTGGGCGGATGGCAGAATGAGCTTTAGAATATCATTGAGTCAATGGGGCAGGCAGAACTTAAAGTGAAGACCGCTGAACGGGCTCCCTTTTGAGAGTTCCGCTTGTATTCCGTAGTGTGCACATACCCTCATTCCTAGTTCACAGTATGACTCTCCACCTTGCTGATGATCTGCCACATGACTCCCCATCTTATTCCAAGCCCCCAGTGTAGCCCATTTCTTATTACAGGCCCCTAAAATGGCTCTCCACCTTGTTATTAATCTGCCGCATGACTCTTCATCTCATTTTAGGCACCTAGCATGGCTTCTCTCCCCAGTGCATTATGAGGTGGGATACAACCTCCCCATCTCTGACAGCCTCCCTTCTCCTGTCTCATATCCAGTCAGGTTTTCTCATGTTTGAATTGCTTTTCTTCCTGCTTTATCATCTCCAATCATCCTCCATGTTCCAGTTTGGTAATATGACACATGTAATTCCAATGCAAGGTCTTTTCAAATGGGCTCCCAAAAATAAAAATTAAAGTTTTCACTCAAAAAGTGTTCATTTGGGACGATAAGAGGGTTGGTCTGCTGCTTATATGGGGGCAGCTACCATAAACTATAATCGGTCAGTGCCTAATGTTGTTTTTGTATCATGATAAATGGGTGAGTATTGGCATGTGAGCGATTGGGTTAGAGCATCTCTAAGGTCACAGGTCTTGAGGGGGTATTTATGATATTCAGGGACTAGTATCCACCAGAAGTGATCCAGGGAAGGACAATTTGTAGACTATATAATGGATGTCCAAGGCTTATTTATGTGTGGGGAGTAACATTACCCTGACTGAGCCAGCTCATGGTGCGTTTACACAGGCAGATTTATCTGGCAGATTTTTTAAGCCAAAGCCAGGCACAGACCATAAACAGGGAACAGGTCATAAAGGAAAGACTGAGATTTCTCCTCTTTTGAAATCCATTCCTGGTTTTGGCTTCCAAAATCTGTCAGATAAATCTGCCTGTGTAAACGCACCATTAGTCTTGGCTATTTCCTTGCACTTTATGCATTGATTGTTCAGCTGTTACTGCAATGTAAAGTGACTATTGACCTCTAGAATGTAATTTCCCATTAATAAAAGTCATATTTGTCCTGGACTCCTGTGTTTCTAGTGAATTGTACATTTCAGGCTGAGTGACTCATATCGACCAGTCCTACCATTTATTCTATTAATGTGTTCTCTTTGTTTTTGCAGCTCAGTTGGATTGGCTAAAGCTGCTCTTGAAGCCATTGATGGATTCAACCTCTTTGGAAACCAGGTAACATTAATTTCATTATTGTTACATTCCCTAGTGTAGTAATCCTACAGCCAAGAGCAGGTAGGGGATAACCATGGCTCTTTTCTATGCATTGTTGGAAACTGTAGCTCTGTTCATCCTAACTTTGCCAGTTCATGAGTAGAATGCCAAAACTACAGTGAAGCAGTAGAAGAAAGGGAGCTGGTGTGGAGAGGGTAATTGCACATATTTTTTAGAATTGCATGTCTTTCATTGTCAGAGAAAAGCTGGGTGATGCCTAATGAGTGTAAGACATCAGGATCACCTAACGTCTATTAACTGTAAGGAAGATTAGTAAGACAAGACGGCAACCATGGGAGTGAAGTTTGTTTTATATTATTATAGAAACAATGGCCTTAACTTTATTGGACCTAGATAAAAAAGCTGAAGGGAAGCAAAACTTGCCTCGTACCAAAAAAAAAATTAAAAAAAATCCCTTGGCTCCAAATATGGCAGTTGAATGAAATCCTTGGATCAGTGCCCTGTCTGCAGACTTTAGTACTTATAACTTGTTATTTCTTTAACTGTAGACATCCAGGTGCTTCCAGGACATTCATCATTTCATCTTTTGCAGAAAGTAGCAAGGAACATTTGTACATGGGCAAAGCACCCTGACTGTTTAGACATCCCATAGATCATGATGCTACCCCAGCCAGCATCTTAATAAGTTATTTCTTTTTTCCCCATAAGATTAGTTCTCTATTCTTTCAAGAAATATTCAGTACTTCTGTAAGCATTGTGATAATTTGTGGTTCTCCAGAAATACAGTACAGCAAGATGCTCAGCTCATGGGCACATGTAGCTTACAAATGAGTCTACATTGTTTCCCCTGGTACCATTTTCCTTATAGCATGGCTGATTATATGATTATTATGATTCCGTGTGCCCCTCCTGTTGACTATTCCTCGTTCCAGCCTATTTCATGTTTTTCTCTCCCCTGACGCTGGCATGCAGGTAGAGCAAAACTTGCAGCAATTAGAACACCTACAAAGCTCTTTGATTTCCAATATAAAGCTGGGATGGGACTACCCTATAGTGCTCAGTATAGATTATTTCACGACCTTATGGGACTCTAGATTGTCCCAGCTGCTCCAGGAATTACATTCAAACACTTGTTGCTTTCAGATCCACTACTCAGGCCCTTTGAAGTCCAGCACTGGCATCTGTGGGAGACAGCAGCCCTTTCAAACAGCCCAGGAATTAAAATTTCGGCTTTGAAACCAGTCTGGCGCATTACATCCAATACACTGAAAACTGCCAGTTGTGTGATGCTTGCCGTTTTAAAATCTGCAATTTATTATTTTATTTTTTTAAATATGGGCACAGTTTGTTTCCAGGATAAAAAGTCACTCTTTTTCTTTTAGTTTTAAAGGGAATGTGTCATCAAACTTGTTTAAATGTTTTTTTGTTAAACATATTTTTAAGGGTTTTTGGTGTTTTTTTTTTTTTTTTCTTCAAATTTTTCACCTCACTACCTATATCATGGGTCTCCAAATTGCGGCCCTCCAGCTGTTGCAAAACCACAATTCCCATCATGCTCGGATGGCTTAAGCTTTGGATTTGGCTGTCCAGGCATGATGGGAAATGTAGTATTGCAGCAGCTGGATTGCCACAGTTTGGAGACCCATGATCTATATTATAAAATCCTACAATCTTGACGTTTTCATTCTCTCCACTGGGGCTAAAACGAAGCTGAGACTTCCTGTTCTGTCTGTGATGGTAACAGGAGGCTGCTGTAAATTGATCTGTACAGCATTGCAGCATCATCTAACACCAGTATATGGAGGAGACAATAGCCCCTCTCTGAGGAATGACCTATTCACAGGTCACAGAGCGCGCTCAGTAATGTATTACATTTATCTCAGGGGGACAGTGTGTGTCTATTTTTATCTATGTCCACGGGGCTTGCTGTAAAGCATCTCGCTAAATGCTGTTAAAACAGCTCAGGCAAGAAGGCAGCCCCCATAACAATGTACAAAAAGATAAATAAAAAAGAACGTGTTTTAGAATCAAGCAAAAGAAAATTTAGGTAACACATTCCCTTTAATGGAGTGTACTGCTTAGCTCAGTCCCTGCTATGTATATTTCTCACTGCAAAAATCCATATCTGTTAGTACAGAAGACAAAATTTGTGAACTGTTCACAAATCAACACCACCTTGCAAAATTTAAGGTCACCAAGAACAAAGAATATTTTGTCAGATAACTTGGAGCTTAGTTGCAAACCACACCTGAACTGGAGACAAGAGTGGTGCAAAAGTGCCCATGTTTTTATAGCGCTGGAAACCCCCTTTAAGTTTCTGCTACCTTTAATGGATGTGGGTTTTTTCAGCTTGGTGAAGGGCTCTTTTACAGGCACTGACACCTCTTTAGGCCCACAAACAGCTACCAAATGCAAATTAACTCCTGACCTTTTATCATCCTATATACTAGTGAACTGTCCAGTTACTTTGTAGTCTCTGAGAATGGACTGTGTAAAATATTGCTGTAATTCCTAAATAGTTAATGGAATATTTTTGTTTAACCCCTTGATTTAAAGCTCAATGACTATACAGTACTTCAATCTCATATTGATGGCTTTGCTTCACTTCTATTGTGGTGGTGGTGGTGTTATGGAGGATAAAATATGAGCTTTGTGCTAATGTCCAAATACTTCTGGACTCCGTTTTATATTTACAACGTCTATTTATATGTAATCCCAGGTCCAAGTCACAAATTAACCTCAATCTGATGGACGATCACACAGCCATTTCTTCTACAAGCTGCTTACTAGCACATCTGTGATAAGCGTGATTTCACAGTGGTGGGATAAAGGCATTAGGTGTATGTGATCTATAGATAATTTATACACTGCAGTCTGTTTAACCCTTTACTGACCTCACACATTGAAGTTAAAGGGGCTGTGCGCTTTGGACAGTCCGTGCCGTCTTGACATTTCCCCTGTGAATGATTTAATCAGGGCAGCAAATCATGAAAGAACTTTATATTAGGGATAATAAAATGGGAGCTGGGTCAGGCCAGTTTAAAAAAAATAAAAAATAAAAAAATAATTTATATATATATATATGTATGTATGTATAATATATTTTTTCTTAATTTTTTATACTGATTAGAGCCAGATACTAAACCAAACATGCACTAGTTTCTAATGCTTTTGCAATTCCTATAGACAACAGGAAACATTAGACAGGAGCTGTCCCACTGATATTTAATGGATAGGTTACTGTTATACTCTGCGACCCAGTGTCCACTTATTAGCAGGTTAGGAATTATCAGCAGGTTAGACAAATCCAACTTGCAGATAGTTCCCTATTGGGCATGGGGCATTGAGGATGAATGTATATCTCCTGTGCCGTTTGTAATGTAATCCTGTATCCGTTAAGGCCGTTTGGAGCACTGGGGGCGGGGCTACTGTATGTGGTACACAGTGTAATTTTGCTTAACCCCTTAAGGACAGAGCCTGAAATGGCCTTAAGGACAGAGACAAATTTTATGAATATGACCAGTGTCACTTTATTCATTAATAACTTCGGGATGCTTTTACCTATCCAGCCGATTCTGAGATTGTTTTCTCGTGACATATTGTACTTTACATTTCTGGCAAAATGGAGTCGATACTTATAACAAATCTTTATGAAAAACACCAAAATAACGTGAAAAATTGTGAAAAAATGCATTTTTCCAACTTTGAAACCTTTCTGCTTATACAGAAAATGGTTATGCCACATAAATTATATATTAAATAGCATTATCAACATGTCTACTTTATGTTGGTAGCTTTTATTAAACTATATTTCATTTTTTTTTGACAATAGAAAGCTTAAAACATTAGCAGCAATTTTTCCAAATTTTCTGTAAAATTTCAAAATCAGATATTTTTAGGGACCTGTTCAGGTTTAAAGTGTATTTGAGGGGACTGTATGTTAGAATGCCCCACAAAGCACACCATTTCAGAAACTGCACCCCCCAAACTCTGCAAAAGCACATCCAGAAAGTTTTTTAACCCTTTAGGGGAGTCACAGAAATAAAAGCTAAGTGTGTAAGAAATTTGAAAATTTTTATTTTCTGTGCAGAGATTTTATTGTAATCCAATATCTTTCATAATGATAAACCTATTAGTAGAGAAATGCACCCCAATATTGATTGCCCCGTTTCTGCAGTTTATAGAAATACCCCATATGTGGCCCTATTGCGCTATTTGACGCAACCACAAGCCTCAGATATAAGGGAGCGCCTAGTGAATTTCAACGCCTCCGTTATATTTGGTCATTTTTGACTGTACCACTTCAGGTTGGCAGAGGCTCTGGGGTGCCAAAACCTAAAAAACACCCCTAAAGGGACACCCTTTAGAAAACTACACCCCTCAAGGAATGTAACAAGGGGTGCTGTGAGGATCTGGACCCCACAGGTGCTTCACAGATTTTCAGAACAATGTGGTGTAAAAAAGGAAAAATTCGATTTTTTTACACTAAAATGTTGTTCTAGCCTTTATTTTTCATTTTTACAAGGGAATAAAAGAAAAAAAAAAACACAAAACATGTAGCGCAGTTTCTCCCGAGTACAGAAATACCCCACATGTGGACATAAAGTGCCAAGCGGGCGCAGGACGGGCCTCCAAAGGGAAGGAGCGCCAATTGGCTTTTGGAAGCTGTATTTTACTGGAATGGATTTCAAGGGTCATGTCGCATTTACAGAGCCCTCGTGCTGCCAAAACACTGGAAACCCCCCACAAGTGACCCCATTCTGGAAACTAAACCCCTCAAGGAATCCAACAAGGGGTGCAGTGAGCATATGGACCCCACTGGTGACGGGCACAAATGTGGAACAATGTGACGTGAAAGTGAAAATTTTCATTTTTTCACTTTCACGGCACAAATGTGCCCGTCATCAAGGGGTCCATATCCTCACTGCACCCCTTGTTAGATTCCTTGAGGGGTGTAGTTTCCAGAATGGGGTCACTTGTGAGGGGTTTCCAGTGTTTTGGCAGCACGAGGGCTCTGTAAATGCGACATGGCGTTCATCATCCATTCTGGCCAAATCCAACCACCAAAATCCAAATGGCGCTCCTTACCTTCGGAGGCTTGCCCTGCACCCACATGGCGCTTTTTGTCCACATGTGGGGTATTTACGGACTCGGGGGAAATTGCTCTACACATTATGTGTGTTTTTTTCTCTTTTAACCTCTTGTGAAAATGAAAAATTTAAGGCTAAACCAACATTATAGTGTAAAAAATTTTATATTTTATTTTCACGCCATATTGGTCCACATTTTTGCCCGTCACCAGTGGGGTCCATATGCTTACTACAACCCTTGTTACATTCCCTGAGGGGTGTAGTTTCCATAATGGGGTCACTTGTGGGGGGTTCAACTGTCTTGGCAAGACAGGGGCCTTTTGAATGCAACATGGCCCCTCGAAATCCATTCCAGCCAAATCCAGCCTCCAAAAGCCAAATGGCGCTCCTTCCTTTTGGAGGCTTACCCTGCACCCGCATGGCGCTTTATGTCCACATGTGGGGTATTTCCGTACTCAGGTGAAATTGCTCTACACATTTAGTGTTTTTTTTTATCTTTTAACCCCTTTTGAAAATGAAAAAATCAAGACAAGATCAATAATTTAGTGTAAAAATTAAACATTTTTTACACTATATGTTAGTCTAGCCTTGATTTTTTTCCTTTTCCACAAGGGGTTAAAAAAGAAAGTGAACACACAACGTGTAGGGTAATTTACCCTGAGTACGAAAATACCCCACATGTGGACATAATGTGCCATATGGGCACAGGGCAAGCAACCAAAGGGACAGAGCGCCATTTAGAGGCTGGAATGGAGGATGGAGGCCATGTCGCAATTAAAAAGTTCCTGTGCTGCCAGGACAGTAGAAACCCCCCACAAGTGACCCCATTATGGAAACTACACCCCATAAGGAATACAACAAGGGGGTACAGTGAGCATATGGACCCCACTGGTGACGGGCACATATGTGGAACATGTACCGAGAAAATAAAAAATACAATTTTTTCATTTTCACGCCACAAATGTGCCCGTCACCAGGGGGGCCATATCCCCTCTGCCCCCCTCGTTAGATTCCTTATGGGGTGTTGTTTCCAGAATGGGTCACTTGTGGGGGGTTTCTACTGTCCTGGCCGCACAGAGGCTTTGTAATTGCATCATGGCATCCTCTAATGGAAATGGCGGCCATACCTATTTAGCTGGGGAAAAGGGACAATTCTAATTTATTTGGGGGTATTAGGCCAATTATTAGTTTATAAGGTTGAAAATGACAGGTGTCCATCAAATTCAACCTGTGTTGATCCAGAGGAAGGCAAAAAAAACCCTCGTAAGGCAGACGACAGTAGCCTCATCACAGGGGAAAAATCCCTTCCTGACTCCACAATGGCGATCAGAATAATCCCTGGATCAACGTGACCCCAGAAATAGGAATAAGGGACAGAATTTAGAAAATGTAGATCTCCAATGACGTGTGGTGCGCCTTGAAGCGATCCAGTATGCAGAGGCCGGGGTGATCAGGACAGGTGTCACACTGGAAAATGGTGTCCTTCCTGATCCCCCTATTACCCCACACTCTGTACTTCTTCTGGGGTCTCCTGTTTTGCAGTGTGGGGGACGTCACCTGGAAAATGTTGTCCTGGTGCTATACTGGGTCCCTCATATCCAGAAGCGCTGGGTCCGCTCCATGGCTGCTAAATATTAGGGCTCTATTACTGCTTCTGATATTTTTGGATCGTGCCGCAAGCTACAGCAGCTCGGACAGCGAGGGACCAGAAGAGGGGGTGCTGGTATAAAAGTCATCCCCGTACAGGTGGTAACCTTTATCCAGCAGTGGGAAGATCAGTTCCCAAACGATCTCCCCACTAACTCCGAGGATGGGGGGCATCTGGGGGCAGGATTCGGGTGTCCCTTCCTTCATACACTGTAATGGTACCTGCACACTGCGGAATGGAGAAGGATAACCCTTTGTGCATTCCGCAGCTGGCACCCACCGGCGGACTGATGGAGGCGCGCGTCTCCTCTCGTGTCACACTCCATTCTATGCACGGGCGGATTCCGCCCTCTGTCCAAAGAATGAATGTGACAACGGAATCCGCCCGTGCATACAATAGAATGACACGGACGGAGACGCGCGCCTCCATCAGTCCGCCGGTGGGTGCCAGCTGCGGAATGCACAAAGGGTTATCCTTCGCCATTCCGCAGTGTGCACGTACCCTAAATCTGTAAGAGTACCCTGAGGTACACTCACAGAGTTTGGAGAATTTCACGCCATACCGCCATCTCTTATTGGGATGGTTCTGGCGGAAAAGACGTGTCTGGGGGGGCAGCGTACGCTACGCTACCCCCAGACACGTCACTGGATGATGAGGATGAATGAAGGAACGAAGGATCCCCCCCATTCATCCTCACTGGCTGTTTCTGTGTCAGAGGCAATTATAGCGTATGCCTCTGATGCCGAAAACACCCTGGGGGCCATCTTTATACGGGGATTGGTATATGGGGTATGTAAATGTGTAGTGGTGCAGTGTAAAACTTCCATGTAGTGTGGTGTAGTGTAGTGTTTTTTACGTGTTTTTTTGACAGTAAGAAAAAATATCCCTATGACAAGAAAGGAGCTGCTGATAAATGCCGCACATGTGCGGCACTTATCAGCAGACAGTGGCGGTAGGATATAGGGAGGAAAAAATGCCCCTACGCCAAAATGGAGTTGCTTATCAGCGGTGCACTTATGTTAGGGCGCAAAAAATTAATAAAAAAATCTTTTTAACCCAAAGCAACTGATCAGTGAATGATATTCACTGATCTGCCGCTAGGGGGCAGTAGAGCGACGCTGCCGGAGATTGCCGAGACCCGCCGAACCCAAAGACCCGAGCGTTTCCAAAGATTTCCGACGCTGGACGACCGAACCCGGAAGTGAAGCGAAGAAGACGCGAGGACGCCCAGATCAGGTGAGTATGGTACACCTGCACCACACACACCTGTTCTGCACCCCTCAGCTACCTAGCTGAGGGGTGCAGAACCCGGCAAAACTGGGTTTTTACAGTATGATCGCCGTGATGGCCCGGCCGGTACTGGCCGGCCTATCACGGCGATCGTGGGGGTGGCAACGGCGCCATCTTTGGTGGGGACACTTATGGCGATTGGTGCTATCTCGGACAGCACCAATCGCCATTGCTTTCCGTGTCACCGATGACCCGGAAAGCTGAATTTAGCTGCTATATGCTGATCAGTATTGATCAGCATATAGCAGCGATCGTCGGCACGGGAGGGGTTAATCACCCCCCGTGCCGACGAGCAGAGATGGCCTGCTATACATTATAGTAGGCCATCTTCCCCGACCGCTGTGTGTGAACACACAGCGATCGGGGAAACATCGGGCGTAAGTATACGCCCATTTGCGTTAAAGCCCACCCTGCGGGGGCTTATACTTACGCCTGATGTCGTTAAGGGGTTAAAGGGGTACTCTGGATCTGATAAAAAAAAATCAATTAATCAGTTTTTCACTTACCATCCCTCGAGAGTCTGTTTCCGTTTGAATTTCCCGCTGTTTGCAGGTCCCTGAAGCTCCAGTTGGTGGCTTCATTTTTTCTTTACTTCCTGGTTTGGGGTTTCCCAAGATGCACTTTGTCTCCTGTAATGTCTAACTGACTCTGTAAAACTGTTAGATGGCTTACATCTTAGAACTTTTGTAATACTTCTCTAATTTTTTGTGCAATTTCTTCTGTTGTTCTTTGGTTTGTGTTGCACTGTAGGATTTATTTGGCAGGACTTTTGTTGGGGTTGTCTGGCTTACATCTTGTTCAGCCAATCAGAGCTAAGCAACCTGAGTCATCTGACAAAAGGGAGGCTGGCTTAAAGGGAACCTGTCACCCCCCGTTCCGGGGTGACAGGCTCCCGACCCCCCCGTTAGAGCCCCCTATACTTACCTAATCCCACCGGGTCCCGCTTCTGGA
Source organism: Dendropsophus ebraccatus (assembly GCF_027789765.1). Lineage (NCBI taxonomy): Eukaryota > Metazoa > Chordata > Amphibia > Anura > Hylidae > Dendropsophus > Dendropsophus ebraccatus. Next base: position 91,223,487 of record NC_091457.1, read on the forward strand.
GGTGGTCGGGTGATGAAGATGTCAGCCGCTGCAGCCTGGCGCACACGCTGAGAGATGAGTCCAACGCTCATAGAGAATGACGGAGCGCTGGACTCTCCTGTCATTCTCTATGGGTGTTGGACTCATCTCTCAGCGCGCGCGCCGGGCTGCAGCGGCTGAGATCTTCATCACCCGACCACCTTTAGAAGCGGGACTCGGCGGGATTAGGTGAGTATAGGGGGCTCTAACGGGGGGGTCGGGAGCCTGTCACCCCGGCACGGGGGGTGACAGGTTCCCTTTAACAGGGCTTACTTAGACCCGCCTCCCTCTTGATGATGTCATTGTCACAAAATGGCTGCCACAGAGCAGCCTGCAGTCAACAGTCATTAGGTAAGAATGAGTTTACTTCACTTCCTGGTGGGGGCTTGAGGGGGGGAAAGATAGGAAAGGGAGGCAGATATAAATTTGTAATATGTTTCAATTACTGAGAAAAAGCTTTTCGCTGGAGTACCCCTTGAATGACGCAACCCCTAGCGCCTCATGCCGGATCCACTGCTTTAGTTGTGCACTGCATGTGCTAGATGCTCAGATTGGACAGCTGGATTATCTTTTCATGTTTATGCAGTAGCTCTGCTATGTATGTCCTAATTCTAAGTGAGGCTTGACTACTTCTTCCAGGACCTAGAGCTGGATACTGTAGAGCTTCAGATGCAGGTCTGTTGCACAGGAGAGGCATGAGATTGCCCTCTGTGCAGCAGTATCTTACAGGCAATGTGTAAACTCCATGCCACTGCAGGGAGGAACACATGGTTGCTTGGGAATTGCATCACAACATCTACTAGATGCAACCTGGAATAATACACAGGGCTAAGAAGTGCAGCTGTCCTCTAGTACATTGCTTCTAGAGGAGAATATGTCTGACATATGCTACCACACAAATTACCATATGTCCTGCACTTTTGTACATGGGCATTGTCAGTGTCTTGATTTGTGTTGATCACATCTGCATCCTTATGACATTTGTTTCATTCAGTTACAGTCTGATCTGTGTTTTGTGCATAAACTGATACAAAGAACATCTCATCTTGTATCCGCTCTGCACCCTCCTCAGTCTGCATCTGTCTGACCTTTACATTTGGCGGGAACCTCTGCCCATAACCTTCACATTAACATATTTAATTTATTTTGTCAGCATAAATGGATCTTACATTTTGTATTGATCACAGTGACAACTGGAGGTGACGACAGACTGACATCTGCTAATCGACTCCTGTACAAGCCACATGTTTGTTTGACTGTTTTCTTATGTCTACAGGGGTGCTCCTGGTCCGTCATCTTTGTGGATCTGGATGCACATAACCGAAACAGACAGACACTGTGCTCCCTGCTGCCCAGAGAGTCACGCTCCCATGTAAGTACATAAGTCTGAGGTTAATTTTAGAAGAAGACAGGGAAATTAAGATCATTATGTACTTCATTATGTAAATCTGTCCTCCTGGTTAAAGAGGATTTCCAGTAAATAAAACGTAATCATCATATCTGTGTTGCATTTTCCAGATCTCTGATTGCTGTCAGTGACTGGGAACATACTTGTTAACATACATTGACTAAATACCCTTCCTGACCAAATATTTCTCATAGTTGAATGGTTTGTTAAATTGATAGGCAGATGTTTGTAGCTTGCAAATGATTGTCAAGACTGAATGCAATTTTATCAATCTCAGGATTGTGAGAAGTTTCTAGACCTACTGCTTAAAGAGTCACTGTGGTATTTTTTTTTTTTGCAGAAATCAATAGTCCAGGCGATTTTAAGAAACTTTGTAATTGGGTTTATTAGCCAAATCTGCCATTATCTGCATGTAAAAAGCCTTTTCCCAGGTCCCCCCCTCCTTCCTCTTTTTCATCCACTCCAAAAAATCTGAAAATTGTGACTTGTTGCAGGAGACGTACCCTGTCTGCTCTAGGGAGAGGGGAGGGGGGAGGAGGAAGGAGGGAGTTAGCGGCAGCAGAAAGCAGATAACAGAGGATTACAGGCACGGAGCTGGGTGACAGCTGTAATCTGAGCTCAGACAGGTCACTGGTGACTGTCACAGCAGATATCCCGTGAGGGATTTGTAGATTAACTCTTTGTTGTCCTGTTTTGGTCTTTTCTTTAGCTCTCTCCATAGGAGAACAATGAAGACAGGGGGGAGAGCTTCAAACTGCTTTTTGATGATAAAAATGCATTTTTCAGATAATAAACCCAATTACAAAGTTTCTTAAAATCGCATGGACTATTGATTTCTGCAAAAAAAAAATTCACGACAGTGACACTTTAAGATCCAACAGCTGAAGCTACAGGTGTCTACACATTTCTCATGTGATATTCAATGCAAGTGATATGTGGTATTACATGGTGCTCATTCAAATCAGTGTATTACAAAGTGATAATAATTGCAGGAGATATTGTGGTATGATTTATATACATTTTCTGAAATATATTCTTCCTTTTCCTCTCAGAACACAGACGCGGCTCTCCTCACCTGCATCAGTTATCCGGCATTTGCAGTGGACGACGATGCCTTGTTTCATCAGGCTATGGATAAGATTGTGCGAAAACTGAAAGGAAAGTATGGATTTAAGCGTTTTCTTAGAGACGGTTATCGTACGGCCCTTGAAGATGAAAACCGGCGTTACTACAAGCCTGCTGAGATCAAGGTATCACAAGTATACTACTAATTGTATATTTGTGTAGTTTGTGTGTCTGTGTTTATTTGTATAGTATACAAGTATACTAGTGCAACCATGGAGCAAGAATGACTTCAGCCATGGAGGGATCATTGACCTTTATGGTGTGTAGACATCTGGCCCTTAGTGCACACATGGTTGTCCATTTTATGATTACCTAACATAGGAGACTTGATCATTAATGCCCTTGCTCTATGAAGCAAACACCTGATGAACAATAATATCAATCATGAGAGTACTTCTTGCTTGGTGCTTGTAGTAAATTAAATAATAGGGAACAATTTACAGTCCCCCCCCCCCCCCCCCCCCCCCCGGAAACAGTTATATCCTTACTTGCTGTCAGACATGTAACTTAACTGAGTACTAAGTCCGTGTTCTCGCATTGCATTTTGACTGCATCAGGGGCTGAATTAAGAAAACACATTTTTTGATTGCCTAAAATGTAAACTGACAACATTGAATCGGTTATTTACGTAAATCTGTGTTTATTATGTTTTCAGAGAAAATACAGAAACAAAGAAAACAGGGAGGCAAATCCCTGAACAAGATCACACAATAACAAAGCTATAGGTGCATCAAACAGGGGTCCTATCAGAACCACACAGTACAAATTGAAAGTCAATAACGTGCAATAAGAGCAGCAGACAAACAAGACATTAGGAGTATATCAGCCTGTGATGCCCTAAGAGTGTGAGGCTTCGAAGCCTCTAATAATCAACAAAGAGAAGAGCACAAGTAGGAGTATAGGAAGTAACCTAGAAAGAGCATCAGGCAATAGAATCAGAAGGGGGGGGGAGGAGAGAGGAAAGGAAAGGAATCCACTCTGGGGCCCAGTTGCTGGATCAAGCTCCCTCAAGCCAACCACTGTACAAACCTGGGGTCAGTTTTGTAAGAGGTCCACGCCAGCCATATCTGGTCAACCCTACTCCCCTGCAGGTGTTCCTCCACCGTCAGGGATTCCATTCTATATAGGGAGTCCATCTCCTTAGTCCATTCAGCAATGGAGGGAGGGAGAGGAGACTTCCAATGTCTGTGAATAACTGTACGGGCGGCTGTAAGGGAGTGGCGCAGCAAGCCCTTTTTGAGGGCGGAGGGAGACCCCGGGAGCAAGGACAATGAGGCCATTTCCGACGTGGGTGAGACAGAGATCCCAGTGACTTGGGCATAGATATCAAAGATTGCCTGCCAAAACTGTTTCAACACCGGGCAACTCCACCATACATGAAGCATCGTGCCCACGTCCGCCTGACAGCGCCAGCAGAGATCCGAAACAGCAGGGTAACATTGGGGAAGGAGCTGCGGGTATCTATACCATCTGGTTAAGATTTTTTTTTTAAAATTCTTGCGCATGACAGGCCATGGGTAGCTTGTGTGTCAGAGTAAAAAATATGTTGCTTGTCTTAGGCAAAGAAGGAGCTGCCAAGTTCCCTCTCCCAGGCCAGCATGAACGCAATGTCAGGGTCAGCATCTTCTGTTAGGAGTATGCGATAAAGCCGGGAAATGACCTTAGTTGGGGGAGAGGACTCCAGCAAGATTACCTCTAGGTCAGTAGGAGAATTCGACAGTATACCATTCGGGAATTTGCGTTTAAGAAAAGCGTTCAGTTATGCATGTTCAAACCAGGAAAGCGCTCTCTCCGGGCAGGCCGCCTGTAGGGTGGCTAACTGTGGCAGAGTAATGTTTGCTCCTAGAATTTGGCCCATCCTGACACCCCCAGTCGACGACCACCCCAGAAAACACTCCGTCCTACACGCCGGCGGGAATGCTGGATCATCAACTAGGGGGGCTCATGATTCCAGCGCGGTGTGAGAGGCTATACAGTGGCAGCCATCTGTCCCAGAGCCGGAGAAAGCATTTAGTCAGGAGCAGGAAGGTCTCCAGGGGAGGCCGGTCGATGGGAAAGACCCACGGGAGTGATTTTAGGGAGATTGGAGACAAATGACCCTCCACTTTCACCCATTGTTTGCTGCTGTCACCGTGTAGCCAGTCCACTACCCTCGTGAGGACCGCAGCTTTGTGATATAATGAGAAGTCCGGGAGTCCAGCTCCACCAGACAATTTGGGGCGTGTCAGCGTTTTGTATTTCAATCTCTGCCTAAGAGGACCCCACACAAATCTCCTCAGCAGAGTCTGCAGTTGTTTAAAATAGTTGGGGGGGATGAGTATGGGTAGCGCCTGAAAAACATAAAGAAAACGCGGGAGTATATCCATTTTCACTGCGTTTATGCGGCCAAACCATGACAGCTGCTGTCTATTGTAGTTGGCAAGATGAGATTTAGTGTGGGTTAGCAGGGGCAAAAAGTTGAGGGAAAACAATTGTGTAAGGTCCGTGGGAATCCCTACACCCAGGTATTTGATCGTGGGGGTTTGCCAGCGAAACGAGATCGAGTCTCGCAGATGGTGGACCAGGTTAAGAGGGAGGGAGATGTTTAGGATTTCAGTTTTAGAGTAATTTACTTTGAAGTTGTTTACCTAGCCATAGGCCTCAAATATTTTCTGGATGGCCGGGAGGGATGCGGTCGGGTTGGACACATAAATCAGTAGGTCATCGGCGTATAACGCAAGTCTATAATTGGAGCGGGAGAGTTTAATGCCTGTGAAGTTGGGGGACGCGCGCAGGGCCACTGCTAGACGCTCCATCAATAATACGTACAACATTGGTGACAGTGGGCATCCCTGTCGCGTCCCATTGGCTATAGGGAACGAGGACAAAAGGATTCTGTTAACCTTAACTCTCACGGTTGGATTATGAAAGAGTGCAGCTATCCTTCCCAACATCCCTCCCCCCAGACCAACCTGTCGGAGAGTAGAGTGAAGAATCAGTTATTAAAATAGTGTAAAAAGGATTGTTAGTAACTGCTTTAGAGAATGCACATAATCAATATTGCAGCCTGTTTTTATTTTAGAAAATTTAAAGAAAGCATGGATTTTTCTCTGCAAAACAGTTTAATACAGTTCAGGTGAAATATGAGAACACTGCTTTACGGTTTATTTACAATTCCCGTAATTTCAGGTCCTTCAGACTGGGAAGCCCTGAAATGCAGTGTTTCCTCGCCTGGCATGATATATCAATGTCATGCCACGAGCAGGAAAACTCTGTAAATTATAGTGCCATGGAGATTCAAAGAGTAAGAATTTTTGAGTGCATTGCACACCAGGACTGTGAGTATATAATTAGCACATTTTCTTTATATTATCAAATTTATTATAATGCAAACCTAATAAAAGGTGCAGTACAAATGATTACTAAACTGCCCTGTGTAAGAGCATCCTCACTATGATCTGAACTCCTATGATTCATTGCTCTCAGTTCATGGAAAGGCAACACGGCAACATTTTCAATGTAGACTGAGATGTAGCTAGAAAAGATTACACATAACTAAAAGGCAGTACAAGATCCATAAAGGGCAAGGTTTTTACACAGATACTTAAAGGGGAACCATCAGCAAGTTAGACAAATCTAACTTGCTAGTAGCTCCCTTTAACTGCCAGGACGCTGAGGAGGAAGGTATGTGTCTTATTTTCCTCCTTGGCATCGGTCCCACGCTGTTAGTCTGGCTAAACTTCACTTTGGAGCACTGCTGCATTATCTGGGCCGCTCCCTCCATTGATTATCATTAGAAGGGGCAGACAGAATGATGCAACAGTGCTCCTAATGGTGCTCTGGAGCAGAGTTTACCCCGACTAACAATGCGGCACCGCCGCTGAGGAAGAAGATAATACATATACTTCCTCCTCAGCGTCCCTGGCACTATATAGTGTTATCTACAGGTTAGATTAGTCTAACCTGCTGATAGTGCCCCTTTAACATTTTATTTAGATTTGCAAAACTTAGAACCCCTACAACATGACAAACTTGAATGAGTCTATTTTTTACAGTGCCTTGCTTGTGACTCCACCATCACTTTGTTTTTTACTATTCTGCTGGAAAGTATATCAGGTAAAGGGAAACAGATCATCATTGTGCCATTTATTTTAACAGCACAGATAAAGTGCACAGAGCAGTGCCATTTTCAATATATAACATTATCTTAATACTATAATCACTATGGTCTATTCACTAGCACATTGGGCATAGTCCGCCTACTCTGTGCTCTATTTGCTGCACATCTCACAAAGCAGTTCTTTGCTCATTCTTACTGATTATTCTTTATCTCCAGCTGTTTGATGGCATTGAATGCGAATTTCCAGTGTTTTTGGTCTACATGATCATTGATGGTAAGTCTTTATAGATTTAGTTGTTTATTACTATCTTCTTTTTACGTGTAAGGTTGAGAATACCAGGAGCTCTATTTTCAGAAGCCTGATGATGCATTGTAATTAACTATAGATAATGATTTGAGTTGTGTATTTACATAAGAGTTTCTTTGTCCAGTCGCTATTTGCCCCATTGCAGAAGAAAAAAATGTAATTTTTACAAATTAAACATCACAAATCCTCCGTGTAAATATTGGAAAAAATAAAGGGATCTCTTCCTGGATGATCAGCTTCCACTGAGGCATTCTGAAATTTTTAAGCTGCCTACTATTTACATTATACCTAATGACCGTGACATTGACAGTGGGTCTTTTTTTTAAATTATTATTACCTATCTTATCTGCACATTATTCCGCCTGTGAGTCCCATAATGCTGATACCTGTAGCAGTAAATACTTATTATGTTTGGGTTTAACCAAGCTAAGGATGTAGGTGGACGGAGTCATTGTCATCAAAAAGAAACTTTTTTTTTTTCAAGCTAAAGTGGACAGAGGGCTCTGGAGAAAATTGTATGAATAATTCTGAAGAGCTGAAATGTTTGGATCTGATCTTTTGTTACTACAAATGGTTCAGTTGCTGGTGAATACCTATGACCATAGCTGTTTTTTTTTAGTTTTTCTCAAACTGTGTCTTAATAATATCCCCCTATCCTACGTTTGTCACCCTACACCATACACTAACTGCTGTACCTGAGCATAGTGTGCCAGATAAATACATTATTCTGCACATCTGAATAGTCATTTGCTGATGGTAATAAGCTTGTTTGCATGTCCTTATTTAGTTATGGCAGAAAATGATTGATAAGAAGTCGATAATATCCCACTCCATCTGTTTCCAGCAAAGCTTGACTGAAGTCAATGTGTAAACAGTGCCACTTTGGCATATAATAAAAAGTTATCCAGGGTTGTAATATACATTGTGTATCATTTGTACAGTGATAAATAGGCACACAATCCTTGGCAGATTGGCACACACTCCTCTGGTTTCTCTTGATGATAGAATTCAGAGCCTTGAGGTTTGCTTGTTCCACGGTATAGCTCAGAGGCAGAAACACACATCAGCTTGTCTCACAGTGTAGCACAGAGGCAGGGTAAGGGTGGTATTACACAAAGCGATTATCGTTCGAAAAATCGTTAAATCGTTTGGGTTTGAACGATAATCGTTTCATGTAATAGGCAACGATTAAACGACCAACGAGAAATCGTTGATCGTTTAATAGGATCCGGACCTATTTTTATCGTTTGATCGTTCGCACATTGTTCGGTGGAATAAGAATTCGCAGCTGAAATGTACGCAATATCGTCGACTAAACAACCGCAAGAACGATCATAAATAACGATCATCGTTCCGTGTAATTGGGCGAACGATTTCGGGTCGTTTGCCTTAGCGGTTGTTTAAGATCGTTAATCGTTAGTCGTCAAAAAATTGCTTGTTGTAATAGTACCCTAACTAATTGCATGTCTCACCAGTACTGCAATTCCCAACAGTAGGTTTCAGAGCTGTAATTTCAGATTTAAAAGTTACACTGCACCACACCTGGCTGGGATCCCACTTTGGTCCTTGTATAAAGCCATGGGGTCCCCCCCCCCCCATTAAAAAAAAATAGGCTAAGCTTTTCCTCACTTCTTTTTTCCTACATTCAAATTAGGACTAGGCTAAGGGCCCTATTCCACGGGACGATTATCGTAGTAACTCTTCCTCTCCCTACAGAGGCAGGCCCTCAACTGCTAGAATAATTTCCTCCTTCTGGCCCGACACATAATTTATCAGTTTTAGTTGCATAAAGAATATTGCATTAAAGGGGTAGTAAACAATTATTCACTAAATAACACACATTACAAAGTTATACAACTTTGTGCCAATGTCATCTTCGGACGGACGGACGAACCGCTCCGACCGTCCCTAGTGCCGGGCGCCCTCTGCCGCGTCATCAGCTGCTCAGCCGCAATTGTATAACTTTGTAATGTGTGTTATTTAGTGAATAATTGTTTAGCGCCGCACTACCCCTTTAAACCGTGCAAACAATATAAAACATTTTAAATTTGGAAAGCGCATATGAAAATATATGCAACCCAAGCATAAGCCCCACAGGGATCTCTGTGGGAAACTGCAGCAGTAATATGGCGGTAGTTGTCCCTCCACCTGTGTGTCCATAACATGAATAAGACAGATTGTATAACCATTGTTATCCATTAAAAAACATCATACTCCTTTAATTTGACAGAAGAGGTGGGGCTGTTTAGAACGATGCATATTAATTTTGGCCATCTTTATTAGTTATTAGTCATTATTAGTGATTTTCGCGACATCTCCCACCAGGTTTGTTTGAGAAATCATTAACTAAACATAAATTAATGAAAATGTGTAACATTACCATATGCTCGGCATATGCTTTCCACACATTGGGTCACACATGTTTTCCACACAGGTGTTCTCTATGAGATTTACATTGAATCCCTGTTTGCTTGGCTTTCCAAACAGAGCAGAGCATAAACGAAGGGACATAAGGGTTTACAGAGTGCCTCTTCTTTCTTATTTAACTGATCGGTGGTGGTCTCAGTACCCAGACTTCCAATATTCAAAACTTGCCTCGGTGGCATGTCAAAAGTTTTTAAAACTGTAGGTATTAGAATTTTCCTCATGTAAAGAAGTGTCTTTTCCTATATCAGGAGTCTTCAGAGGAAACACAGAACAAGTAAAGGAGTTTGAAGCCCTCCTGGATCCCCTATTGTTCCTTGCGTTTGATGGTAAGCAATTTCAGTTCTGTGTTTTTTGTTTTTTTTATAGCCATACTAGGAGAGGTCAAATAAAGTAAAAATCAAAAAGACAAAAGCCTTTTCTTGAACATCAATAATGACGATGATTTTTCGGAAAACAAATGTTGGGTCCATCAACCCCCCATTCTCCCCCCAACTCCCTCCTCTGGCACAACACTAAGGCCTCATTTACACCTTCAGCGAATTCTCAGGTCTGTATATGTCCGCAATCCGCAAAAAAATCATGCACTGTGCGTCTGAAATCTGTAAAGATGGGAAGTTGATAGTTTAAATTAAGGTGATCCGTATGTTGTTGCATCTGTAACATCTATAATGTCCGCAAAAATGCAGATTCCATAGATTCCTATTGGCTAATTGTTACATATTTACGGTCTGCACTAGGACGTATTCTATTTTTTTGCTTAACGGATTGTGGATCGGTATTACTACTGATAGTGTGAATATCCCAATAGAGAATGGTCCCTGAATTTGTCCGTAATTGTGGATCCACAGTTATGGACACATTTGTGGAATGTGTGAATAAGGCCTTAATATGTTGAGAGTTCCCAATAAATAAAGACCGCATTATGAGGAACCATTTTTTGAGCTTATCAAGCCAATGCCACCAATTTGCTCAGCTACTTGCAGAAATACAATTTCTATATATGCCAGTGTTCAGTCCATTTACAAAGTGCCTAAACCCCCTTATCAGAGCTTTGACTCCTGAATTCTATTAGGGACCAACGACCGAAACCAGGGGAGTTATTTATCAAACTAGTGTGAAGTAGATTGTAGCAGCTTTTTCCTAATGTCCTATATCATCCTGGGGAGTGAATAAGGCAAAGATATAAAGCAGATTCTTTCCTTTCTGTGTGCAGTGGATGCAGCTAGTCTCCAGCCACCATGTCTTGAAGAACTCACTACTTACTAATATTCACCATACACAAAAGAAAACTTCTAACAATGCCAGATACCTGTGATATAGTGGTCAGCCATAGGCCCAGATTTATCAGCTCTTTGTCACTGTCCACACTCCTGAATCTTTGTGACCCCACAGGAACTACGCGCTCAGCCAGTCAGTGACTGCAGCTGTGTCCCGCCTCACTCACTGATTGGCTAAGTGGGCATTTCTGAGTGGGGCAGTGACATCACAGGACCAGGAGCCCAGCGGGGGACCATTAACAGTGATCCTGCTTTTTACAGGGGCACGATTACAAGTAAATAGAATTTCTTTACTATGATCCCACCACCCCTTGTCCCCCCCCCCTGTATATTTCACTGTTGTCCAGAATACCCCTTTAAGTTATGCCTCTCTCAAACAGACAGGCAATCTGCTGCAGCCATAGTGCGCACACTCACGCACACACCCACAGCCTACTGCAGCTATAGCACACACACATGCAGCCTGCTCCATCCATAGCATGCTTGCACACACACACAGCCTGCTACAGCAATAGCTCACACACACACACACACACACACAGCCTACTACAGCCATAGCTCACACACACAGCCTGCTGCTACCGTGGCACTCACACACGCAGCCTGCTGCAGCCCTAGCACACACGCAGCCTGCAGGGGTCAGCTGCAACTAAATTAAAAGAAAGAAAATAAAATTAACTCACCTGGGGCCCGTTCCCAGCCTCCTGTCCCGTTCCCGGCGCAGGCAGTGTGATGTACACTGACTGCACCGGGGATCCCCAAACCTCTCCCGAGCAGCCGAGTGCCGCTCGGCTGCCAGGAGAGCTTCGGAAGAATGACGGAGGCTTCAGGTACTTCCAATACTTCAGGTACTTCTGATACTTCGGGTACTTCAATCATCGGCCGTAGTTGACCGTTACACCCAATAATCATTTTGTGTAATAGAAAACAATGTTGGCTGATCATTGTATTTCAACAGGCTGAAAAGGGAATGATCAGCCTGTTAACAATCTGCTGCTGTCTTCTATGGGCTGTGCCGGGCTTAAGTAAAGTTTGACTGACTTTGCACTTGGTTTGCTTACTGGTTTCTTTCCAATTTTTTTATTTATTTATTTAGTTTTTTATTTACATTCAAAGCTGCTTTTAGAATTTCAGGAACAGACAGCAGTTTAGCTTCATCCTTTTCAGACAGAAAATGGTGTCATCTGTGCTGCAGCAATGCACAGCGCTTCTGGGAACAGAAAAGTACACAGAGGTGAATGTAGGAGACAAGATGGGGGGATTTATCAAGCTCTGTTAAAGCAAGATTCTTTTTGTTGCCCATATAAACCAATGACTGCTCCACTTTCATTTCTCGTGTTGCACTAGTTGCTATAGGCCATAGACAATCTTGCTATTAGACAGCTTGATTATACTCTCCCGAAATATTTATAGCGTTTTTATAGAGATTTTTAACTACAGAATTGTAAGTTATTGTTCAGAAATGGAGTTTACCTTTAAAAAAAAAAATAAAGGAAGGAAGGGGTGCTGTGATGGGGAGATCTGCCATATACAAGCAGTGATTGTATAGCTTACTACATAATTGCTACGTTTGCTTTCCCTGTCACGATGGTCCGCTCTTGCTGCAGACAGCGTTCCCACATGTGCACTAGATAAGTAGATTTCTTTATTTTATTTTTTGCTGTGCTGTGAAAATTAGAAATGTTAGGTTTTTTTTCTTTACTTTAAGTTTTTGTGTTTTTTGTTATAAAAAAAAGAATAAAAAAGTGTTGCAGAATGCAGAGATTATAGATAGAAAATTACCCAGGCGAGGTTTAAAGCATCATTCACTGTGCTGCTATGAATGACATTAATAGGATGGGTGCTCCCTGGCATCTCTTTGAGAACACACATTATGAGAATGTACAACTCCTGGAAAATAAGCAGTTCTCTGGCTCAGTATCAGACACCAGGGGCCCAAAATGCTGGGGCTGGGGTAATGTGACTTATCATTTATTTCTAGGATGTCAGGCAACACCAGAAATGCACATTGTGCCAAGAAGTATTGAACAGGCTCTGTTTCCAGCTATTCACTGCTATGTTGTTGTCTCTGTAACTGGATACATATTACCACATGATTGCTGGCAGCAGTCAACTGTAACCATATCTTTTTTTTATCCAGAATACCAAGTGCTCCTCTCCCAAAAAAGACTATTACACTTGGTCTTCAGTTATGAAATATAGGATTTGTGTTTTTGTGAAGTATCCCTTTAAAGGTCTTATCCATTAGAAAAACATGGCCACTTTTTTCTAGAGACAGCACCAGTCTGCATGTCCTTTTGCAACTCCGTTCCATTGAAGTGAATAGAGCTTAATTGCAAACCACACCTGAACTAAAGACGAGTGGTGGTGTTTCTGGAAGAAAGTGGCCATGTTTTTATAATGCTGCATAACCCCTTTAAATTTAGATTTCACTACACAGATTCAAAAACTATTTTTTTACACTATTACAGCTGCGTCAGAGACAGTAACTCAGCTCTCCCAAATTCCTGAATGCCATATCTGCCATTTCATTTGCAGAAAACAAACTAAATATAAGTAATCCAGGGTGAGGGATATACAGCTGTGTGTTAAGCCCTCCTGTACTGTTAGTTTTATAAGGGTACAAAGGGCCCGACCATATAGGTGGAGTCTCAGGAAAACCTCATACCCTTTATATGGCTATAAGTTGGCATCAGAGGTATATGTTGTGAAAACCTCCACATTTTTTACATAAGGAAATATGAAAAATTACCTGTCTGATTTTTCATATTTCTCAGTAGTGCACACCAGGGGGAGCTCCAGCAGGAATACTGCTGGTATTGGCCAGTAACCTGAAATACGGCTGCTGAAAAAAGAGGCTGTCCCTGCTCAGCTGCTTTGACATCATCACTAGGGATGGTCCGAACCGAGTCTGGATCGGGTTCGTACGAACCCGAACCCTCGGTAATGATTTCCTGCTCCGTGCAGCGGACCGCCTGGAAAAATGGGATACAGCCATAGCCATAGGCTGTATCCCATTTTTCCAGGCGGTCTTCCCGCTGGATCCGCCCGCTGCACGGAGCCGGCAGACAGCGGGAATCCAATGCCGAGCGTTCGGGTTCATCCGAACCTCGGCGGGTTCGGACCATCCCTAATCATCATCTCCCTCCTCTTTTCACAGGGGAGCAAAGAGGGGAGAGGAGCAGTGCCATTTTGTTGTTGTCTGCACAGCAGTACACATACAACAAGTGTGTCCCCAGCCAAATTCATAATTCACCTCAGCTGCTGCAGAATATCACACTACACCTCAGCTGCTGGCAAACCTCATAATACGCCTCAACCTGCTGCAGAACCTCATAATACACCTCAGCTGCTGTAGAACCTCATAATACACCTCTCACCTCCCATCCCCTGCATGCACATAGTATTGTTGTTACACTCATACAGACAGCTCAGGCCTGTACACTTGGGATGAGCAAATTTACAGTAGTTTACATTTACAGTGCTTCACTATTGTTGGCTGTCGGCTTGTCAGCCGGCTTCATTTGAGCTCTGCTCCCGATATCTCGTAAATCTGGACACAGTCCTGCGAAACTTCACCCAGGACTGTATCCCACTGTTCCAGACACCCACAGCAGAGCTCAAATGTAGCCGGCTGACAAGTCGACAGCCGAGCGCAGCAAAGCACTTCGCCACTACTGTAAATTTGCTCATACCTGATGTACACTCACACAGCTCATACAGACAGCTCATGCATGCACACTCATACAGACAGCTCATGCATGCACACTCATACAGACAGCTCATGCATGCACACTCTTACATGCACACACATACACAGCTCATGCACACTCATACAAACAGCTCATACATGCACACACATACACAGCTCATACATGCACAGTTATACAGATAGCTCACACAGATAGCTCACACAGATAGCTCACACAGATAGCTCATACAGACAGATAGGTCTTCTAACAGTAAGTCTCCTGACAGCTGCTTCCCGCGCCCCACCGCTACCCTTGGATCTCCTTCTTCATGCAGCTACCAGCTCAGGCTCCAGTATGCGCTGACCATACCACACACTCAACTGCTGCAGAACCTCATCATACACCTCAACTGCTGGAGAACATTATAATACACCTAGCTACTGCAGAACCTTATTATACACCACAGCTGCTTCAGAACCTCATCATACACCTTAGCTGCTGCAGAACATTATAATACAATTCAGCTACTGCAGAACCTTATTCCACACCTCAGCTGCTTCAGAACCTCATCATACACCTCAGCTGCTTCAGAACCTCATCATACACCTCAGCTGCTTCAGAACCTCATCATACACCTCAGCTGCTGCAGAACACTATAATACACTTCAGCTACTGCAGAACCTTATTCTACACCTCAGCTGCTGCAGAACCTCATAGTACATCTCAGCTGATGCAGAACATTATAATATACTTCAGCTACTGCAGAACCTTATTCTACACCTCAGGTGCTTCAGAACCTCATCATACACCTCAGCTGCTGCAGAACATTATAATACACTTCAGCTACTGCAGAACCTTATTCTACACCTCAGCTGCAGCAGAACCTCATCATACATCTCAGCTGATGCAGAACATTATAATATACTTCAGCTACTGCAGAACCTTATTCTACACCTCAGCTGCTGCTGCAGCACCTCATAATACACCTCAGCTGCTGCAGAACCTCATTATACAACTCTGCTATTGCAAACATCATACAAAACCTCAGCTGCTGTAGAACATCATAATACACCTCATCTGTTGCAAAACATCATATTACACCTCATCTGCTGCAAATCCCCAAACTACACACCTCAGCTTCTGCAGAACCTCATCATACACCTCAGCTGGGGTTAACACACAGACAGCTTTTAAAGTCTAACTATTTTTAAAGATATTAAATAACAATAAAAAATAAAAAAAGTGACACATTTCCTTTAAAGAACACTGCAAATGCAATGTGAAAGCACCCTTAAGGTGCCCATACACTATGGAGGTAATTTATCAAAGATGCACCTGGCGTATGTCGGGAAAAGGCGGGAAAGTTTTTTGTGCAAAAATATGAGCCTTTTCCCTGATGCATGCCCTGCTTGCCTAATGGGTGTGGCCTTCTGCTGCACCTGGTTTATTATGACAGATATCTACACCAGCTTCGTCCGCCATAGATCTGCCTGATCTTAGTAAATCTGTGGGGGGCAAGGAGTACAAAGTGATAGATGACTGTATTACTCCTTATGTCTATCACCGTGACTGATATAATGTTCTTAGCCAGTGATTAGCTGAACAAGTATTTTCTTTGTGGTAACAAAAAGCTGAAAACTTTGCTTAGCTAACACGTGAGACTGGGGGATAGAGGTATGTGGCACAGTATTGAGTCAGGTGAGTATATATATATATTTTTTTTTTAATGCCAACCTTCACCTATAAACAAATTTTGTGGGGTTGGAAAACCGCTTTAAGACATACACCAGTTATACAAGTCATTTTATATCAGCGGTATTACAGGTAATAATGTACATCGATGGAATGAGGTGTTTGTCACTCAAGGTAAACATGCATTCCCTGGGGATTGCCGTGTTGCCACTCAGCTTATATTTTAATATGAATACAATAATTCCTATAAATTCTTTCTGGTATGCAAAGGTTTAACATGATGAGGCATATATAAGCACTGATGCCTTGTCAGTAACTGGATGTGTTTCTTGCAGGGTGCCCCATCATTCCGGAGTATTACCATGTACCAGCCGACTTTGTTGAAGCAGAGAAACTGAATGCTAACAGTCAGAAGAGGTTTCCCAGTAACTGTGGAAGGGACGGCAAGCTCTTCTTATGGGGACAAGCACTGTACATCATCTCCAAACTCCTGGGTAAGCAGCAATTAAAGGCAACAAATATCAATTTCCCCACAAATATCCATTTATTGTTACAGTGATGCTGTGTACAGCCAAGGCTCATTTTACACTGATTTGCTCTACTGATGGCTTGGGTTTTGGTCAATTACTTCTGTGTATTTGTGCTAATTTGTTTTAAAATTGTTCCATATAGTTTTTCCCCTTTTAAAATGTAGAAGAAATTTTCTGTGTCTTATAGTTCACAGTCAAGGCAGCTCAACAGTGTCAGACCATCCTGACTGATTCTCTAGTGATCTGGTGCAGTTCTTCAGCCAGTGAGAGAACTGTGCATCCACTAATAGCTGTACAGTCCTCTCCTTTCTCCTGCCAGACACTGATTTGTGAGATTAGTACAGAGGAGGAGAGGAGACTGGGTACAATAGGATCATCCTATGCAACTTCCTGCTATACAAAGGCCTTTTCTACAAAGCCTACCCTGCATGGAGGAGAAAGTACTTCCTAATCATGGATCTAATGTCCCGAACTGACTACATCATAGTTATCTATGATAGGAATCTATTATAGTTAGGGCTGGGCGATTAATCAGATTAATTCAATTACTTTGCCCAGAATTTGAGAATCAATTAGATTTTTTTGTGAAAATCGTAAATTTGATTTTCACAAAAAACCATTATGGGGGGTGAGGTGCAGGGCAGGCCTCTAGCTAGCAGAGCTGCTGCTTACCTGCTGCTTACACATAGTGGGACGAGCTCCACTCCTGGTCGCACACAAAGGTCTCCGGTCTCTGGAGGAGGCCGCAGGGACAGCTGAGTTTTGGTGACTGGGACAGAGGTGGTAGCGTCGCTGTGGGTGCTGGAGCTGTACAGCAGGATCGGAGGATCTGCACTGTGCCCCTCAATCCTACTGTTTAGCTCTAGTTACCGCAGCGACACTGTCACCCTATTCTGCAGTCCCTGCAGCCTCCTTCTTTTGAGACCGGGGGAACGTGTGTGGACGGGGTGAGAGGAGAAGTAGGGCTATGTGCCCTCCTGCCCCAGTCAAACCCGGCTGCCCGAGCCTGCCCCAGTCACCCCAGCCTGCCACTTATCTATACCTGTACTACTACTACACCCCTCATCTATACCTGTACTACTACACCGCCTTGATGCAGTAGTACGTGCAGGGAAAAAAAAAACACTTTATGTGCATTTCCCGTAATAAGTTGTATATTGAAAATTTGTATAACTTTTGGGGGCCAATACAGTACTTTAATAAAAATTTACGCCGGACATCTCCTTTAACCAGTCTCCTCCACTGTCTCCACCCCTCCACCAGGGAGGGAACAAATACACACATGTAAGCAATGCAAGAACTTAAACATGCATTTTTAAAATCAACCTATAACACATTTATTTCTAAAAGTATATACTTTATAGTTTATATTAATACAAATACAATTAATACAAATAGAATGGAACATGCCGCTTGTTTAAAACAAAGCCAAGTGTATAATTAATAACTAATACCTCTGTTCTTGAACTGTTCAAGAACCAAGCTGTGTGTTCCTATAGGGAACAATGTAAATGTCTTTAATTGTTTTTTTTTACACTCCATGGGTCAGTTGCAGAGCACCCCACCCCATCAGTAAGTAGCAGTGCATCCCCGCTTTGCAGTGTCTATTTCCCGCAGCAGAGGTAGAAAGAGAGAACTTCGCGCCGCCCTTGCTTCTCCCTGCTACAGGGAACTGCTCCTCCAGCCTGCCCCAGCCTGCCCCAGAAGGGTTCAAGGAGCTAGGGCAGGCTGGAGGATTAGCAGAGAACACCCATTTAGAACCAGGATTCCCCTTATTATGTAGGGAATCCCCGATCCTGTAGCCTTTGTGTTCCCAATTACCTCAATAACTGTCAGCTGACAATTATCCCCCCTGATTTTGTTCGGGTACCAAACAATGTTTGTGTACAGAACAAAACTTCAGTTGGAAATTTTGTTACATTACCAAAGTGTTCAAACTCCGAGGTATTACTGTACTACTTTAAAGGGGTTGAAAAGACCTTTTAAGCATTTATTGCCTTTCCACAGGATAAGTGATAAATGTGTGATGGCTGGGAGACCGACCACTGGTCGCTGAGCACAATCTACATCAGTCCCATGGTGGTCCAATGCTGCACCAACAGGGGAAACTTGGGAACGTCCATTCATGAGATCCCAAGGAGATCTGAGTGATCACACATTTATTAGATGTCTTTTGGCCCCTCGTCAACAGTTTTGTTTGTTTAAGACTGGGCTAATGAATCGCTATGACTTGAAGCGTGATTTTAATATGTCCAGCTGGGTTGCTCCTGTCCTCAGTGTCATAGCTTGTGTAGCAGTAGGATTGATCCTTGGCTGGTGCACTCTGTAATGTGTCTCGCTCAGTCATTCTGTCAGCCTAATCGTCTCTCTGTGCGCTCACATTTCAGGTCTCCTTCACCTGGGAGTTGTTTAGCAAACAGTTTATCGTTTCATACAGAACTCAAGTGTCATCGCTAGTTCTCTGTATAACTGCTGAGATTTATGTCTTGGCCTTAAATTATCCTTCCCTCTAGTGGAATATGAGATATGGCAGCTGGCCCTGCACCACCAAGGAAGCTGTATTCAATTGTATAAATTGCACTATTTTGGGCACCAACATACAGGATCTGGCAGATGCCAAGTGGAGAGAGAAATGAAAATATTATATTGCAACAGCACCAACAATATCTTGGTATTTAAATTTAAAAAAAAGGTCTAAAGCCTTTCAGCCTTCAACCATGTAACCTTGCATCATATTCCTGTTAAGCTGATATCTGATTATTAAAGTTACAGACCCAAAACCTGAGGCTGCACTACTGAGAAATTCTAATGCCACTTGTTTGTTTCTTGTTTTTGTTTGTTTTTCTGTAGTTGAGGAATTAATAAGCCCTAAGGACATTGATCCCTTGCACCGTTATGTTCATAGAAGTGACCAGAGAAACATCAGCATGAGATACTCCAACCAGGTAAGTGTCCCTGGAATTTTGTCAGCATTCTTGCATATGTCATTTTTAAGGGGTATTCCTATCTCAACTAATATAGTTATAATTGTAGGGAACATGAAGTAAATAGATTTGTAAATACATTCATTTAGCAAACTACCCTCCTTCTCCTGAAATGCCTGCTCTTCCCCCCCTGTTGTTGACAACTTGTTGTTATCGACTGATGTTCTGTTCTAAACGCAATAGTCTGGCTTGTATACACATACATAGCATCTTTTTATACATCTAAACTAAATATATATATATTAATGTTACATCACTGCTTTTAGAGCAGAGTTGCGGTCGGTAACAAAACATTGAGTTGTCAACAATGAGAGGGAAGGAGCCGCAGCATATCAAGAGATGGTAAACTTGGTAAATGAATGTATTTGAATAAATATTTAATTTGGCAAGCCCTACAAGTATAGCTATATTAGTTATAATGGGAATACCCCTTTAAGTTGTTAACCAAATAACTTTTCTTTGGCCACACCCTATAATAGGCTTGTCTACGCCACCATTTCCAAGACAATTTTACTGTGTGATAATGAAGGAAATGTCTGTCCAATGCTTTTTGTAATGACTTCTCTTGTATTTTCATCTCTCCATTTAATGTAACAGACTGTCTTGATGCAGTTTCCTTAGTCATCCACCAATCTCTTCTCAATAAGAAAAGCCCCTTTTAAGTAATAGCTTCTTGTTACTTTATGATTTACCAAAGATTAAATTATTTACAGTGTAGTTATAGCAAAGCTGGATGTCTGTGTCCGCATCATCCTCTTTCTTTAGCACATAACTGGCAAAACTTGTGTAGCAAAGTTACATTTATTGTGTGGTTTAATTTAGCTTCTGTGTGATTGGGTGGATGTCTCTGGAAAATAGTCATTGGGTGTCCAAAGATCAGAAAATCAGCGAAACTTGACTGAAATAATGGCAAACATAGGAGTTGAAAATACACAATCCTGCCATAGTCTGGTTAATAATGTACGCTGGACTTCATAATTGTATAATTGCAATGTCACTAACTACATGGAGGGAGCTGTCAGTTTTAGAGTTTCAGGCAGTGATTAATCTAAACCCTGTCCCACTAGAGGCTCAGCTGCCTTATTCTCATGCTTAACACCACAGTTCTGCTTCCTCAGGTTGGCTAGTCTGTATAAGATCAGCAGGACGTGGGTGCTCTATTCCTGGAGTGCAAATTGTTATAAACAAAATCACCAGGAAGATAACGTAACTTACTAAGCAACTGTAGTATGTAGACTGAGTGTTTGGGGGGGGCAATGCTTCATATGGACGGAGGACTCTAGATATCTTTATAGGCATGTGAGCATATACATTATTACATTTATATTGTTTTTCTCTCTGATACTTTATAAACTGAAGAAAAAGGTATGTCTAAGTGAACTGACATCACAGCCACAAGGTCTTGGAGAATAAGTAGACCGGGAAACGATAGTGTGGTGTCTGATAAAACACTTCATCAGTTGCAGTCATCCATCCATGAAATTCCATTGCAAATATAGCGGCTCAAACCAGAGCTGCAAATTCATTTCTCTAACATTTTCCAAGTCTGAGATAAAGTGTTATCCTGGTTAGTCTGAACCCAAACTTCATCCTGATTGTCATAGTTATGCCAGCCTCCTGACTAGAAGAAGTAAGCAGGGGGTCTAGATTTGTTACACTGTTACACTAAAAACTAACGTAATAGGAAGTAATTATATAAAAAGAAAGAAGAGGACCTCACACCTGATGCTGGAAGTTGTAATGTAGTGATAGAAGAGTAGAATCCTAGAGCCGGGACTGGAAGTAGGAATGTAGTGAGAGAAGAGGCATGATCCCAGAACCATGACTCGAAGTACTGTAGGAATGTAGTAACAGAAGAACCGGATGCCAGATCCATGACTGGAAATAGGAATGTAGTGAGCAAAGGGGCAGGATCCCAGACCGATGACTGGAAGTAGGAATGTAGAGAGAGACTAGCAGGATCCCAGACCCAGGACTGGAAGTAGGAATGTAGTGAGAGAAGAGGCATGATTCCAGAACCATGACTGGAAGTACTGTAGGAATGTAGTAACAGAAGAACCGGATGCCAGATCCATGACTGGAAGTAGGAATGTAGTGAGCAAGGAGGCAGGATCCCAGACCCATGACTGGAAGTAGGAATGTAGTGAGAGACGAGCAGGATCCCAAACCCATGACTGGAAGTAGGAATGTAGTGAGAGAAGAGCAGGATCCTAGACCCATGACTGGAAGTAGGACTGTAGTGAGCAAAGGGGCAGGATCCCAGACCGATGACTGGAAGTAAGAATGTAGTGAGAGAAGAGCAGGATCCCAGACCCATGACTGGAAGTAGGACTGTAGTGAGCAAAGGGGCAGGATCCCAGACCGATGACTGGAAGTAAGAATGTAGTGAGAGAAGAGCAGGATCCCAGACCCGGGAGTGGAAGTAGCAATGTAGTACAAGAAGAGCAAGATCCCAGAACCATGACTGGAAAAAGAATGATTTAATATATTGATAAACAGTAGTCAGCCTATTCACTGCTAGAAATGACTGATGACAGTTAACAATACTTTGCATTCAGCTCAGTACACAGTAAATGGAGAAAGTACAGCTTGAAGGGTGCCTTTTAAACACACCCCCAGGCTCTTTTTGTTGCTCTGCTTGCGTTGTTCTCCCGCCACCTCTCCAATTATTAACATAAATACATTTACTGTCGTTTTTGTTCATGCTGCAGAAACTGAACCAATACAATGAATTTGCCCCCCACCCCACGAGACAGCTGCACGGCCCCCAGGAGCCCCGGCGCTGTCCAGGAGATTAATGGTTCTTGGTAGTGGTGTAAAGAAATGCATTAGCAGGGAAATAGTCTGAGCCAGTGTGTCTGCATTATTTAATTAAGGACATTGTGACTGCCACCGCCTGGAACACTGCTCGCCATCCAGCCATCTTACCACTGCCGCTGCTGTAGATCTTCTCATCATGAAGACATTAGTTGCGTAGCTCATACATTATTAATAGAAGTGATCACTCTTCAATGTTAGCACTAAATCTAATGTGAACATATTACCAGAGAGGAGGTGAAAAATTGCATGTAAAAAAACACATTGAAGGCAGCCATATTGTATGGGTGTGCAGGAAAATCAGCTTATGGCAAGTGCTGATATCACTGGGGAACCATTATATGTAATAATATATTTAAAGGGAACTCATTCTGAGCATTCACACTGAAATGCCTTCCACTTTTAAGGCTTCTCAGTCTGATAAGTATGATAATTCTAAGGAAACCATCAAAAAGCTGGGACTGACATATCCCTTATCTTTATTTTCTTTCTATTTATTATTTTGGGTACAATATAGCATCCTACTTTGGTAGTGCTTTTTGGCCTAACGTATGTTGAAGGCCTCATTCACATAGCCCATAGTTGAACACCTAATAATGGTATATAATGAAGATATATAAATATTCACGTGCTTATTATATAATTAGTAAAAGTAAACCTTTTGACCTTTCAGGATAAGCTGGCATTGGTGTACCTTAAGGAGTAGCGCTATAACTTGTATTTATGGCGTTTTTCACCGGGGTTCAGCTCTGCCACATCTCCAAATTGTATTTGTCTCTGCACTAATGGGTGGGGCCTAACTCCCCTGTATCTCTATTGCACATCATAAGCGGCAGCAGCACAGAAGACATTATACTAAGCAGTATAGTGAGCTGTGAATCAATGGCATTAGCTCTAATACAGAAAGCTTGTGTACTTTCTCACTATAGTCTCTCTGTCTGCTTCTGGCTGGCTCCAGTCTTTCTTCCTCATATCCCCCCCCCCTTCCCCAATACACTTATATGGGCAGCATGTAACTGATCCTTCAGTAAATGGATAATCCATCTTAAGCTGTTTTTCACAGTGAGGGTGCCTTCACACCTACCGTATCGCAGCAGAAAATCCGCTGCAGATCCGCAGCAGATTTAACTAAATGAATGAACACAGCATCAAATCCGCACTTATAAATCTGCTGTGGATCCGGAGCGGATTTGACAGTGCGTATTTAATGCTGTGTTCATTCATTTACTTAAATCTGCTGCGGATCCGCAGCGGATTTTCTGCTGCGATACGGTAGGTGTGAAGGCACCCTGAATGTAGATTTTGGGATGGGGAGCAGGAAGGGAACCTGATAAATAAAGATTGCTATTTTTCTCTAATAAGATATATTACAAATTTTCTTATACTGTTTATTTATGCAGTTTGTTGAAATGTGCATAGTAGCAGCAGCTGTATTATTGCATCAGTGTTGGGAGTTTAAACCTTTAACTGGTGTTTCTTTTTCAGGGGCCACTGGAGAATGACACCGTGATACACGTAGCCCTAATAGCAGAGAGCCAGCGGTAAGATGACCCTCAATCTATTTATAATGTATGTGGCTTTTGAGGTTTAGGATCTTTCAGAAATATCATATATCTAACCATGGTTTGCAGTTCACACCCCGTGAACTTTTCGTAGAAAACTGCAAAGATTTCTCTCTTCCCTGTTGCTAGGAAACCCTTTAAGTTCTCCTTTGAAGTCACTGCCATGATCTAGATTTGTGATGATTCACACCTGAAAAGAATCCAGTAACAGGTGTTTAGAACATTTTACCATCACAGCAAAATATACTGTACATCTAAGACTATCGGAAGCTCCTACAAAGTAATACAACTGTACACATAACTAGCTCTCATAGTCTACATCAGCATGTGCCCCCAAACTTAGTTGTAATCATTGTCAGCCATAATAGAGACCGTAGTTCATTGCTTTTGTCACCTGGTCATTTAACATAGGTGACCTCCCCCTATGTAAAGAAATTTATATATAACTAATATAATACTGTTCCTCTGTAGCAGAATATAACTGCTATAGTACTACTCCTATATAACAGAATATATCTACTATAATACTCTCCCTGTGTACAAGAATATAACTACTAATACTGCCACCCCCATGTACAGAAATATAACTACTATAATTATACTACCTACCTTATGTACTATAATGCTGCTCCGTATATACAACTTGGTACTATAACTGTATTATTGGCACCTGCGCTTCTGTAATTATAGTGACATTTTTTGCTTGCCTTCAGGTTACAGGTGTTTTTGAACACTTATGGTATTCAGACACAGACCCCACAACAGGTGGAGCCTATCCAGATATGGCCACAGCAGGAGTTGGTAAAGGTGAGTAACTTAGCAGCTGTCATATTATGTTTCTGACCCATTTGCTATGCTATTAAACAGGACATGTGGGTCTCCCAGGGCACTTGCTTCCAGCCAGGCTGCTCGAATTTGTATTCATTATGTTGACATCTTAGAGTCTTAATGTAATTAGAGTTGATTCATTCTTATATTATAGAGACATAATTTGGCGCTTTGTCATAGCATTCGATGAATGGGCAAGATGGCAAATCTTATGCTCAAATCAGTCTTTGTAAATTTGGAGTGATTCACTTTAGAGGGGGTGGGTGGAGGCACAGGTATAGACATCTCTGCAATAGATGAGAAGAGAAATGGTCAGTTTTTACGCACAGTCCCCTCTGTGCAATGATCAGGGATAAAGACTGCTACAAGCAGTGTCAGTCACAGCTCATCATAGTTCGAACATGCAAGCACAAAGGTTTGGCCCCTCTCCTTATTTGCCGGCCTGTGTATTATGGTTGGCAAGCAAATGAGATGAGGCTGCCTTACATGTAGGTATCAAAGAGATTCACAACCATAATATTCAGCACAGCAGGGTACAATGCAACCAGGGTCACCAATACAGCTAAATAGGGAAGTTCCTGAACCAGCCTCTGCTTCCTCAGCAAACACGGTGAGTATCCGGATAATCCTGTCATATGCTTGAACGCAAGTGGACTCTTTCAGTATAGAGGTGCCTGGATGCTGCTTGCTTTTGTCTCTACCACAGGGAGCGGTAATTAGTAGACACTGATAGCCATTTTCCACAGAGAAGCAGACTAAAGACAGGGTTGTACATGCCTTTGTAGTCTATGAAGGGGGGAGGGGGCCAGGGGAATGAGAAGCAGAAAGATGAGAGAAGCAGCCTGTGCACTATGCAGACATTGTGGCCACAGAAAACACTGGATTCACATGGTAGACTGCACAGTGCTGGCTTGGGAACTTCTGAGGGTTTACTACAGTGATGCAGGATTGCAAGGTGTTGTTTTTAGTAACTATGGAGTTATCTTTTTATGAGCACTGCTCTGCCCCCATAGCGTCAATCCAGCCAGCCCCTTCCATTGATTATCATTAGAAGGGGCGGGCAGTGCTCCTAATGGCCGCCCCAGGGCTCCTAACAGTCTCACCGGGCCATGGAGTAAACAACTAAGTGCATGGAAACTGCACCAAGTATAATAGTAAGAGACATATCTTCATCCATCTCCTGCACAATAGGAGGCTATCAGCAGGTTAGATTTGTCTAACCTGCTGATAGTTCCCCTTTAAAATATTCGAACCTCTGTGGGAACTGTAATTGCAGCCATATTGGTGATCATCCAGTTACCCAGAAACACTTGTACCGTATCTAAGACACCAATTGTGGGCATGTTGCACTTCATATGTGAACCTATTACTATGTTGTGCTGTTACTGAGAGGGAGCGGGCTTTGACAGGCTTTTAGTTAACACTTCGGTAGAGTCTGAAGATCATTACTGACTGGTTGGAAATATGGCATCAGATACCAGGAGTGTTGTCTGTGATCTGATGCCAGGCTGGACATGTGTGTGATGGATTAACATTTGCTTTGGGTCAGAGAAGCAGAAGAAGGAAGTTAAATTGTTGCCTAAGCTGACAATATTTTCGCACCGCCATCCTCAAGGCTTAACAGGAACCTGGGTTAGCTAACGCCCACCCTTATGGGCATCTTTGCTTTTAAACCTCATCCTATATGTCAGTATCACAAGCCAACATTTATATTGTAAGATCCATAGACACTGCGACAAGATCTTCACCATGGTCCATTTTTTGTTATTTGTGAAAACAGAGATTAAAAGAATTCTGTGCAATTTAGAATTTTTGTCTGCTTTTTTCACAAAAACAAAAACAGCACCACTCTTGTCTAATGGCTATGTTTGGTACTGCAGCTCAGATTTTTTTTTTTTTTTTGCTAATTGCCTGCAGCTTTTTTTTTTCTTGATAATTCTGTTAATAGTCAACACTGTACTGGGGGCTCTGGGCCAATCAGAAGTCTCCTTCGTGTTGCTCTCTCTCATGCTAAAACTTCCAGAGAAAGAGAAACTGCAGATGCACTTCCTTCCTCTCTGTCTATAGTATCACTACTGACAGAACTGCTTGTGATTGTGGAGGATTCTGAATCTTCACAAATATTCTGCTGACAAGTTTTGGATCATTGACTAGGGAGAGTTGCAGCATAGAAATCCATAACATGCATTGAGGATATACAGCTGCCATAAAGCCCTCATTTTCAGCACCATTGTATCATAAATGGTGAAAGATTTACCGCTTGTCTCTGAATAGCTCGCATCACTTCTCTCCTCCACCTCACAATCCATTATTATCTTTCCTGTGTTTTCGTCCTCCCTGGAAATGATATTACACTTATTTGCAATTCTGTTTTCTTTAAGATTAATGCCTCAGTTTTGTCGTCTTCCACGCAGCGACCATTAATCACTGGGAAGCATTTGTCTTCACAAGGAGTACACTTAATGGCGTCTGCTTTGCCAATCGCCATTCTCTGCATTTAATCTGCTACAAATAAAGAGCTCAGGAAAACCCGGCGCCTGCAAATGAGAAGCAGATTCTTTCCCTGCGCTTGGTTCTAGCAGGAGGCACCGATATACAAGTCACCTGCACAATATTCAACTAATAATTTTATGCTTTTATTTATATAGCACAGCACTTTACGTAATTGTAACACTCACCAGATATGAAAAGCATTAAGCAAGCAGAGATCTTGAAAATACTGAATACACAGTCTGTTATAAAGTTGTGGAACATTTCATTATACATTCAGCTTTAGCTACAAAAAACTTGGAAACCATTGTATTGTATGCAGGGTGCTGCACACAGAGTCTGTGAGTACTCTTCCTGACACTTTGTTTTCTAGGGAATTCTTCATCTGGCTAGCATGTTACAGGATAATCTGCCCCATTACGGATTAGTTTTTAATATGCAGTTTACAGAACTTTTATATTCCATGATTACAATGTGTCCAGATGGATGAGATTAGTGCGTTCTGTGAGATGCTTTGTTTCCATTTATCTCTAGGTATTATCTGTATGTATTAAGCTTTGATATGTAGTATGGCACTTAGTTCTGTGGTAAATGTCAATAGTAGTTTAATCTGTTGGTTTCCAGGTGTGGTGAAACTGAAATAGCCAGCATGTCAAGCGCAACATGTTTATATTATATGATCTCTTTATGCATCAGATTTAGGGTCAATGGACCTTTAACGTTTCTAATGTTATTAACAGGCCTATCTTCATCTGGGGGTCCATGAAAAGCTTGGCTTGTCAGGAAGACCGGACAGACCTATCGGGTGTCTTGGAACGTCAAAGGTCAGGGGTGTGATGTCTCACGTTCATGCTCTTTGTTATCATTACACACTGCTGGATTCTATGTCAAACTTTGTCAGTCTGTGTTACTGGTTTTCCCCCACAATCTTGTAATTGATCATATATCATACAGAGTATAATTGCTGCCATCGGTCTATTGTCACCAAAAGCTCACAATCTAATTTTCACATTCTGTATTAAAGGCAACCAACTAGCACAATTGTGCTGATTAAGTTCCCATCAGCACCTAATAGAATATGTATGGAGATACCCCCTCACTCACACACACTCACCCTGGGGTTGCTTTTCCAGTAACTTCATATCCAGAGAAAATGTCTTTTGATGGTATGGTATGTGCCACCAGAAATCAGAATGCAGCTTTGGATGTGACTAGTGTGTAAAGCAAGGCATAATGTTTTAATACTTTTACGAAAGAAGACAGAAGAGCATTAAGTTTATGAATCTGTATATTTTAAATAAACACAATGGATAATTTTAGCCAGATGTGGTCGAGATCCAGTTTAATAGCAACACAATTTTTCAGGATGACAGAAGTTTTGACTAAAAACCGAGCAAAGACATTGCCTGCAAACCATTGACAATTAATGTGTGGTTAATGTGATGCTCTTTGGTGTCATAAGACACTGACGGATTCTATATCACACTTCTGTCATATGTCACTGTATATCCCCCACGATCTTGTAATTGGTCATATACAGTATCACCCACCCATGTCAAAATCAAATTTTCACATTTTGTATTAACCTTTGGAGAGCGCTTTAATCTATCTGTATATATGAATATCTGTGTTTCCACCCAAAGGGCCCTGCTTCGCCCTGCTCCACCATGCAATGTATGTGCAGTCTATTGATTTTAGTGGGCACCATGTAATGCATCAGTGCACAGGAAACTGTCCATGTTGTTTCACGGATATTAGCTAATAATTAGGAGGGAACATGTCAAATTCCCAGAAAGGTTTACTAAAGAAATAGTAAATGCTTCAGCTCTCTCACATCTGTAAGGTAGACAGCAGCCATTATGCTCTGTATGGGTACAGGCATCTCTAAACTTTACAGAAAACACTGCCCCTGTTTTTAGGAGACCATTCTTATAACTGTAACACTGTTCTGTTCCTTCTGCAGATTTATCGCATCCTTGGGAAGACAGTGGTCTGCTACCCCATCGTGTTTGACCTTAGTGACTTCTACATGTCCCAAGACGTTATGCTGCTCATTGACGACATTCAGGTAAATCCTTTGTGCTGAAATCTTGCTTTTGTGTGGACACTTCACATAATACATAGTGTAATAATCCAGAACCCAGTTAAAAAAATAATAATAAAAAGTCTAGCTTTTCATGCAAGACACATGTCCCAATGGGAGTTAACAGCGAGTTGGGACCGGTATAAAAAGACAATGTTGCCCTAATGATATCTGAACATTACTGTATAATGTTGAATCAGATAGCAAATACCCATCATTGTTTGTTTTGTGCTGACCTTGAGTTACAGTATACTTCAGTCCCAGCCAAAGTTGCATTCACAATTCCATCCTCCTGTTAGCTCTCATGCAACAAGTTTATTTGATGTTCTGTTGTGTATAGTTTTAATTTTGGAATTATATAATTGTGTAACACAGCAGGTAGAAACCATAGTGAAGTGTCTAGCATGTGTCACTAGAAATTAGAATACAGCTTTGGATGTGACTAGTGTGCAAAGCAAGGTATACCATTTCGATGCTTTTCCCCCTGGAAGGCAACAGAACATTGCTGATAATCTAATTCTGATGGGTTATGAATCTTTTGTAAATGTTAAATATACAGAACAAATCATTTTAGCCACATGTGGTCTAGGTCTAGTTTAATAGCAGCAGAATTTCACTGGATGACAGGGGTTTTGCCTGCAAAACAAGCACAAACATTAGCAGCAAACCATTGACAATTAATGTGCAGTTTCATTATGCCTGTGGCTGTCGCTTTTTGTGTTCTCACCCTGAATCTTTTTGGCTGCAGATTAAAATGTTTGCACCACATAGACTCTTCTATAACAAGAATTTGACGGCCATTTCTAGTAGGCTTGTAAATCAATCATTGATTTCCCGGACAGCATGGAATGAATTACCTGTAACACTCACCAATGACAGTCACTCCCGCCTTTCCCTGTTAGAGGGTGGGGCTCGCTCTTGTTTATTAAGGAGATAATCTGCTTCATATAATCCTCCTTTGTTACTAGCCCAATTCCAGAAAAGTTGGGACACTTTGTAAAACAAAAACACAATGCAATGATCTGCAAATCTTACAGACCCACATTTTATTCACAGTACAACATAGACCACACTTCAGGTGCTGACACCTTTACCATGTCATAAACAAATTAACACTCAGTACTTGATGGCAGCAAAGCAATTTAAAAAAGTTGGGACAGGGCCATGTCTATCATTGTGTAGCACCCCCTCTTCTTTTAACAACACTAAATGTCTAGAAAGTATGGAGACCAGTTGCTGCAATGATGTAGGGTTGTCTTTTTGTCAGATATTGTGTTTCATTATGCGCATAATGTTTCCTATTGGTGAAGGGATAGGTCTGGACTGCAGACAGGCCAGATCAGCACCAGGACTCTTCTGCAAGCTGTTATGATTGACATAGTGTGTGGTTTAGCGTGGTCTTGCAAAAATATATGAGACCTTCCCTGAAAAAGGTGTTGTCTGAGTGAAAACATATGTTGTTCAATACTAATCAGCATTGATAGTGCTTTTCTAGGTGTGTAAGCTACCCATGCCATAGAAACTAATGGAACCCCATACAACCAGGGATGCTGGCTTTACAGTTGTGCGCTGATAACCAGCTTGATGGTTTCTTTCCTTTTAAGTATGCAGGACATGGCATCTGTGGTTTCCAAAAAGAATTTCACATTTTATTGAATTGCTGCCAAAGTGTTTCTGCTAATGGAGTCTGGCTTAGTCTGATCTAACTGATCCATGCAATTCTTTAGCAATTATTATTAGCAATCTAATGATTGTGTATGAAAGTTCCCTAGGGGGACTTGAAAAGTGAGAGGGTCGAAACGTCGCATCTCTCTGTATTTTTGTACTACTTGCAATAAATAATCACCTTATTCACCTATGCTGGTGTGCTGCGGAACATCTTTACGTATATATATATATATATATATATATATATATATACACACTGTAATATATCTGTTCAAACCAACCCATTTTCCACATAAAAAAATGCTAACATTAAAGATGACCGCAACTTGAGCGTGCTCAAGTCTAGGGCTGGGCGGTATACCGCAAAAATACCGATACCGTCTCTGGCGTCGGTTAACCGACCTCAACTTGGCCAGGACGGTATCTGCGGTATTTTTATCTCCTGGTCTGAGCTGTCCGACTTGTCGGAGCGCCTCCTCCCCGCTCCAGTCCCGGCTTGTCAGTACCTTCCCCCTGTCAGAGCGTCCCCCAACACACACACACACGTGCGGCCCGGCGTGAGCGCTGCACGTTATGTGCAGGGACACCGGTGTCAGAGCGGGAGGTGGAGGAGGAGCCGCAGTGGTGAGAGTGTCTTGAGTGCCCCATCCTCCTGCACCCGGCCCGTAGAAGCGCCCCCCCGCCCATTACCAATGCGCCTGCACCCGTCCCAGTATCCCCTCCCGGATCAGTCCTGTCCGAGCGCCCCCCCCTCCACGGCCCCAGTCTCGTCCGAGCTACCCCCCACCCCGGCATCAGTCCTGTCCGAGCGATCTCACACCACACACACGACTGGGAAGCGCTGCACCTGTTGTCCTGTGTGTGCAGGGAGGACACGGGCAGGATATGGTGGAGCAGCATTTGGGAGGCTGCCGTACTGTAGTTCCATCAGCATCATTAACAGTACAGTGCTGCAGCTTAGGAGGAATGAATGGGCTGCAGCACACAGCAATGTCTCCTATAAGTTATGTGTGTGGCATCCTGCCTGCTGCAGCCCATTCATTCCTCCTAAGCTGCAGCACTGTACTTCCCATACCCTCATCCCTATGTGCCCCTTATATAGTAATAAAGCCCTAATCGTCCCCCCCTATAGTCATACACCCCTATCCACCATCTATCCCTATGTGCCCCCTATATAGTCATACACCCCTATCCACCCCTATGTGCCCCCTATATAGTCATACACCCCTATCCACCATCCATCCCTATGTGCCCCTTATATAGTCATACACCTCTATCAGCCCCCGTATAGTCATAGACCCCTATCCGCCCCCCGTATAGTCATAGACCCCTATCCGCCCCCTGTATAGCAATACACCCCTATCAGCCCCCCGTATAGTCATACACCCCTATCCGCCCCCGTATAGTCATACACCCCTATCCGCCCCCGTATAGTAATACACCCCTATCCCCCCTGTATAGTCATACACCCCTATCCCCCCTGTATAGTCATACACCCCAATCCACCCCCTGTATAGTCATACACCCCAATCCACCCCCTGTATAGTCATACACCCCAATCCACCGCCTGTATAGTCATACACCCCAATCCACCGCCTGTATAGTCATACACCCCAATCCACCCCCTGTATAGTCATACACCCCAATCCACCCCCTGTATAGTCATACACCCCTATCCACCCCCTGTATAGTCATACACCCCTATCCGCCCCCGTATAGTAATACACTGCTATCAGCCCCCCGTATAGTCATACACCCCTATCCGCCCCCGTATAGTAATACACCCCTATCAGCCCCCCCTGTATAGACTTACACTGCTATCAGCCCCCCGTATAGACATACACTGCTATCAGCCCCCCTGTAGTCATACACCCCTGTCCGTCCTCCCTGTATAGTCATACACTATCAGCCCCCCTGTAGTCATACACCCCTATCTGTCCTCCCTGTAGTCATACACCCCTGTCCGTCCTCCCTGTATAGTCATACACTATCAGCCCCCCTGTAGTCATACACCCATCCGTCCCCCCTGTATAGTCATACACTGCTATCATCCCCCCTGTAGTCATACACCCCTATCCACCCCCCTGTATATCATACACCCCTGTCCGTGCCCCCTGTATAGTTATACACTATCAGCCCCCCATATAGACATACACTGCTATCAGCCCCCCTGTATAGTAATACACCCCATATCTGCCCCTCCCTTTACAGTCATACACCCCTTTCCCTATGTAACCCCCTTTAGATACACGTCCAGGTCTCTGCTGAGACCCCCTAATAACGACGACATTACTTTTATTTTTTTTACTTTTTTTAATCAAAATATTGTTCGTTTGTCATAGCAAGTGGGTGTGGTTTGCAAAAAAGGGGCGTGTCATAATTATCGTTCAATTATCGTTACCGCAGCTACAACCGCGATAAACCGCGATATTGATTTAGGCCAATATCGCCCAGCCCTACTCAAGTCCAATTGCTGCATTTATGTTTTCCGAGACTCCCTAGGGCTTTATCTAACTACTTTAGCCACCAGTATTTAAATGCTGAATGATCGGACTCGAGTATGCTGAAGTTGCAATCATCTCTAGTAAACATTAAAAAATAAAAAAATAAAAACCTTTGGCATCAACTCCTCAGGAAATGCCTGAACTACAAAATTTTCATGTTATTGACACACATGGTGACTGTCGTACACAATAAAAAAAATATACTGTATATATATATATATATATATATATATATATATATATATATACACACACACACACTATATGTAAAAATTTACTTTGGTCATCTCATTCCTCAGATACAATTTAATAAAAAGCAATAAATATTATCTTTATGTAAAGATACAAACTACACATCATGTCATAAAAAATAGGCCCCAAGCAGCTCTGTAGAGTTATAGTAGTCAGAATATGGTGGTTTAAAGCAATTTGTTTTTCTTTTTATGTGGTAAAAAATAACAGCTACACAAATTCATTGTAGTTGTTCTACCTGAGGAATACTGATAATGCGAGTTTTACCGCATGGTGAACAACATAAAAACATGTATAGTCACCATCAGTGATACTTTGTGCTGACCACAGTGTTGATTCAGTTTCGCTCAGTATAAAAGCACTTGTGTTTCTCCAGGGTTTTATGTACTAATCTAATTTTTACCAGCCTAAAATTCCTGCCCCTCACCCACCGGATTAATTCCACACTTATTGCCTCCATTCTGTCTCCAAAGCAAATTAACTTTAAGAAAAAAGAAATGGCCAAGTACTATTTAAGTTAGCTGGATTAATGAACTAAATGGGTCTGTATTATAAACACAAACACAAGGGTAAAATGTATGAAATCCATTTAACACTCTGTCTGCTGGTTGAGGGTAGCAAAGAGTACCAGCACAGCCTCAACTGCTGTAACTCTCTAATTCCTGCTTCTTAGGCCTTAGCTGTGAGGCCTAGTTAACATTTATGGTCATGAATAAAGAGGATCGAGCAGGGCCGATGTTCAGGTTCGTACGAACCCGAACCATCAGCAGGTAACAGGCTGTATGCCTGTTTTCCAGGCGGTACTTGGGCTGTCTCCACCTTCCCCACGGAACGGGAAGACAGCGGAAGACAAATGCTGATGGTTCGGGTTCGTACAAACCTGAACATCAGCCCTGTTCGATCATCTCTAGTCATGAATTGTCCTCATACACCTTTACTGCCCTGCTGTGTATTCTTAGTGAAATCTTTTTGAGATTTACCATTCAAAATTGCATGGATAAATTGTCACAAAAAATCTGGTCTGGTTAAGGGTGCTATCTATCTCCACAAAGAGGTAATTTTCCAGAGAGATTTCAGTGTATATTTATTAGATATAGAGCGTTGCACAAGACATGCTACTGGGCAATGGGGGAGATATATCTCCATATACCTTATTGTCTCCAAACCCTAAAGTGATAGAAGTTGTTGGAATTGGTTGAATAAGTGACATTGCTGAGACCAGTCGTTCTGTGCAGCTTTGGTCACATTTTAGCCTTGTCTCTTCTGCAGAATGCTTTGCAGTTCATCCGGCAGTACTGGAAGATGAAGGGGCGTCCTCTGTTCCTGGTGCTAATTCGTGAGGATAACATCCGGTATAGTATAGAATCACAAGATTTAGGATTATTAGATGTATACACTGCAGCCTTCATAACCTTTGTCCCTCTGTTTCTCCTTTAACCCTCAGGGGAAGCAGATTTAACCCTATTCTGGACATGCTCGCCTCCTTTAAGAATGGAAACGTGGCAGGTGTCAAAGTTCATGTGGACAGACTACAGGTAAGAAGGAAATTTGGACATTTATTCTGTATGTTAATTCTCTTGAAATAGAAAGTGTGGTCTATATAGGAGGACATGTACCACTCCAACAATCTCCTTGTGGTAAAGGGGTTTTTCCTTATATGCAGCACATATGTAAGTGCACATACGTCGTCTTATGTCTTGAAAATAAAAGTTTTATTAAGTCATATCTGGTTCTGTTATGAAAAGCTGGACAGCAACGACTATGACCACCATTACATCTCCCCCGGGGCTATCACAGAGCGTACACAGTGCTGAATGGCAAATCTACCCAGGTATTGGAGCATGGCCCTTTTGGATAGTTGCATCAAAGTCAACGTGCAGGCTGTGATGGCAGCCATATTGTTTGTCATCCAGCTTTTCTACTAACAAATATAACAAAAAAAAACACTGCCAACTTTCAGGCCAAGGATGGATTTTTTTCTGAAACTTCACTGTTCGTGAACAGTTTGTAAGCTGCTGTTGTGAAGGTGTACCACCAAAATAAACCATGGAGCTAGCAGGCATGTCTAAACCCTACAGTGCTGTCACTGAGCCTCTGCCAACAAAGTTGCATTGGTAGAAAAGACTTTCATTTTCACAGCAGTATTAGAAATGAACCTCTGCTGATTGGCAGAGTGTTGCCTTCCCCAATAAGTCATGTTTTCTGCTTCAATATGACATGTCTTAAAGGTAGGAATGGCCAACATTAGTTGGAAGAGCATGACCGGGACTTCCAAGTACTACCCTATCTCCCTAATTCCCCATATTGAACCCAGCTGATTATCTGGGACCATTTTAATTGTCTTGTTTGCTCTATAGATCCTTCCTCCATGCACCCTCCAGCAGCTGTACAATGTACTGCAGTCAGCATGGCTCCAGTTACCTGTCAAAACCTACTAGCACCTTAGTAAGTCACTCCAAGCCCATCTAGCAGCTGTCCATGCTGCACACAGTGGTTACTCTGGATATTAGCTGGTGGTCATAATAATGTGACTCAACTGTGTATATTAATGCATCTAGTGCTGCCAAGTGCCCCCCATCAATTACTATTAGAGATAAGCGAACTTCTTCCAGTTTCCCAGGACTGGATGCATCTTTTCCCAGTACCCAGGGAAGAGTGGGAGGGAACAGAGCAGACTCCAAAGTCCGCAGCCTGATGAGCGAAATGCGGATAGGAACGAAGCGGCTCATCTCTAATCACTCAATAGCCTACAGCATGTGGCTGGGCACTTCTCTCCTGGGCTTTTGCAGTCTTCATATTTATTGTTACCCAACTTTGCCAGAAATGGATAAAAAGAGATCTTTTCTTTCCACCATGTAATGTCTTTCATCCATATAATGTAGCTGAAATTGCTAAAAATGGGATTCTGTGCTTATCCACACTTTGTCCTACAAATGTAGCAGACCTGAATTTGCTATTATATGTTATTTAGTAGCCTAATGCAGTTCATTTGCAGTCCTGTGTAGATGCACAGATGACACAGTGAGCTCAGCTCTGCTACACTTGTAAGCTTATGTCTGGTTGCAGACGTGCATTGACGGAGCACAATCCTCGGTGTCTAAATAATTGACAGGATTGTGTTTCCTCGGCTTTACAATCATTGCGCTTTTAGCTCTGTTTACTTATTTATAGAACCTGTGAATTGCTCCAAACCCTTCATCTTTACTTTAATCTCATGTAAGTGACAAGTCAATGGTGACAATTCCCTCTGCGCCTTGCAGACCCTTTCTGCCATTTGGTTGTGCAAAGAAAGGTTAATTTTGTAAAATTTTAATGTTTTTTATTTCTTTATTTTCAGTTAATAAAAATTATTATAAAGAAGATTTTTCTTTTATGATTTAGTATTTTCTTCTCTTTGTTTTCACATCTGGGACATGTGTGTCAACCATCTTTTCCATTTTACTGACTAGATATGTTTAGTTTAGGAATAGAGGGTGGGTGTATCATTGCTTAGGAAGATTAACCATTCAGGAACAAAGAAAGCTGTAGTTGTGGCTGGACAGCTTAACAGGTTATCATTCTGCTTTTCCAGAAGCAAAGATATGGTAAGAAAATGGCATCTACAACAATATCATTGGCATATTGAGAGGGTACATTTGTTTCAGGTAGTATTGGGGATAGTTGATAAATGCAGTGCTTTGCTTCCCAAAGTATTTGCCCCCTCTTCCCGAAGTATGTTTGTACTTTTCTGATTCTGGTATATAGATGTAGCAGAGCACAGTACAACTCATATTATACAAAAGTCATCACATCACTCTTGAAATTTTTTCCATACATAAGCTTAAATCACTGCTCGACAGATATACGTTGTATTATCGAGCAATGACATCACGAGTAGAGAACAGCGGATCTACTGTAGGAACAAAACGAATCGCTTTGTTCCTATCTGCATTCTGCACATCTGGTTGTAGGCTTTGAAGTCTGCTCCGCTCCCTGATGCACCTACCTAGGTGCTGGGAAAAGATGGATTCACTTTGTTCCAACTTTAGATTCACTCATCTCGAATCACAACTCCCCAGATACTGTATGTTATATATAATACAAAGGCAACATCACCACTCTCTAAACTGTACAGTTGGAAGTAGGCTCTAGCATAGATATGATGTATGGTTGAGTATGGAAGCATATAGGTTCCTCATGGCATCCTGCACCACATTTGCCCACAGCTGGGCCTGTAGATCCTTGACCCTCATAGGTTGCTGAAGCTGGTGTCCCAGCCGGTGTTACAATGAGACATTCCTGGGAACCCATGTCTGCTGAGCGTTATCCTGCTGAAATATGCTTGCAGGAAGCCATGAGAGACAACACATGTATCCACAATATCTTGTACATGTGATGCGATGATATGTTATCAGTGTATTTGCATACTTTATTTTTAGCACTAAACTATCACACAGGGGATGGTTAAATAACCAATTTAGGTCTGCTAAACCTCTTTGCAAGTGGTTTAACTCTGTTGCATATGAATGCAAGTTCCTGGATTCTGCCTGATAGGGTTTACCTGTATATGTTGTGGATGAGCCGTGGTAACCACATCCGTATTTGCCACAAATCCTCGGCACATTGCTGTAATCATTTTTTTTCTTTCTCTGCAGTCGTTTAGATACAGGATTTTTTTTCCCCTCTCAGCTTTGCCCTCCCCCTTCCGCTACACGCCCCACTTAAGTTAATGACATATCTTAAAGTAAGTAGAGAGAACCATTAAAATAATTGAAGATTTTTAAAATTCTCTTTAGTGGCGGCCAATTCTGTGATTTACCTCCACGGGCTCTGAACTTTTGCCAATTAATTCAGATTTTTTTCTCTTTACAGTAAAGATTCCAAAAAAGCTTTTTTTCCAGCACCAATGTGCAGGGGTTGCTGGGAAAGGGTGCAGTAGGGGTGCAGGGTAATATTACTACTAGGGCAGCAATTTGGAGATGTTTATCTAATATCACCTTCAACCATTGTTTTACTAGTACTAAAATGGACTGTGTGGTCATACAGCCAGTTTCGTTTGTTTATAGTACTCTTATTCTGCAGCCAGAGCTGCATTCATAATTCTGCTTGTTTCATTCTCCCTTGTATTGTACACAAGGCTGTGAAGTCATTAAACCGCAGCTCTGACTCCTGAATTCTGACTCCTTCTCCTTCATAAATTGCCAATCAGACACCAGGGGAGTTATTTATCAAACAAGTGTAAAGTAAAACTGTCTCAGCAGCTTCTTCCTGATGTCCTACATGATCCTGGGACGACTTCTGAGGGAATAAGGAAAGATATAAAGCAGCTTTTCCTGTGTGAGTGCAGTGGATGCAGCCAGTCTCCAGCCACCATGTCCTGAACAACTCAAAGCTAAGAGTAGGAGCAAGTGTTTTTTTTTTTTTTTTCTGCTGAAAATCTTCTATGTCTCTAACTAAATATTCACCATACACAGAGAAACACTGCTAACAATGCCACATACCAGTGATATAGAGGTCAGCCATATCAGCTGTCTTTTAGCAACCCCACTCCTTAATCATCACAACCATAGCACACTGAATAAAAACACCCTGGGGGAGATTTATAATCGTTGCCCCTCTGGTGTACGCAAGCGAGAAGGCACAGATTCTTGCTTTCTACCTGGCCCAAACTAGCTGTATCCCCCGCTTGCCTGATGGGCAGGGAGGAGGTGTGGCTTCCTCCTGCACCAGATTCATTAAGGTTAACGCTTGGAAACGGGCGTAAACCAGGCAAAATTCTACATCTGCTCTGAGCAGGTTTAGATTTTTGTGCAATGCACAGTGCCGGCCGGCTGTACTAAGAGGCGTGCGCCTCCTACTAAATCCGGCTGGGGAAAAAGGGTGCGCAGCTTTAGCTAAGAGCACTAAATCTTCTTCCAGAAAGATTCCCCACAATCATCTTCCAGAAAGAACACACCACATTGAGGACTGCTACACTACTTATGGCTTCTCCTCCTACTTCTCTATATTACACAGGATACAGTATCTTCATATTACACTGCTGCACATATATAATCATCCAGCATCCAGGAAAAGAAGAGCACAGCCAACATCTCCCTGACCACCCTTATCTAATAGGGCCAGTGCTTTATTAGTGATATAGAGGAAAGTGAATGTATGTGAGAAAGTGTTATTCTGGTGTTTATAAATAGGGTCCTTAGATTAATAGAACATAATATATTAATGAGGAACATTTATCAAATTCATATGAAGATTTTTTTTTCCGACTGTGACTCCACAACCCTGATTGTACAGCATACCAGTGATGGCTCAGTGTCTCTAGTGCTAAAAAGAAATACAATGCAAATGTGTGGAGTGTACAATAGAATGTTAGTTAGTGTGTATCTGTCAACATGTCCACCCCACATCTTAGGGCTAGCTAACAATTGTGCCCGTAAACACCACATGCAGTGCACCATTGTGCATTAAAGAGAAGTATCCAGGGAATCTTGCGGATGGACACCCCATGGTAGTTAAAACAATATCCAGGTACTTTATTGTTCTACCTAGAAATAATATTTTGTTCCTTGAACACACTTCAGTAAGGGTTGCTGCTTGTTTCCTGCAGCGGATTCTCCTTCTTACTGAATGTGTTGCTTCCTGCAGACTCTAATATCTGGAGCGATGGTTGAGCAGCTGGACTTCCTGAGGATCAATGAATCAGAAGTGTAAGTCCCCCCTTCCTTGTCCAGATGTTTATACTATGGACCTACAGCTCTGTAAGCAGATTCTACCCAGCTATGCCAGGTGTTACTGCCTAAGCAGCTTCTTAAAGCGACACTCCACTTGTTTTTATGCTGTACATTTGAATAGAGTTAATTCTTTGGAACATTTATTCAATTGTAGTAATTGATAATGATGATGATGTGTTTTAAAGGGCCAGAGAACCTAAAATAGAGAACAATCATTCTTTATGCAAATAACAGACTTGGAATTTTACATTTCCTGCTGTCTGTCACTAGCCATGCCACGTTCATACATTATGCTCTACATAACAGTCCCATTAAGAAACACATGTACCAAACATGAGATGTACTAGCTGCATTTATATAATTTTTTTTATGTGTTTTTATGTCAGTATGCATCACTTCTATAACAAGAAAATCAATTGAGTTTGCTTATTTCTACAGGAGAGTTTCTCCTTATTGAAGAGTTGTAAATAGCTACCTTACAACTGTAGTGTCACTAAGCTGTGACAGGATGGAATTTTCCCTATTTAGTCAGTAGTCATTCTCGGGCACCCTAACTGTGGTTTTAATAATTTCTCAGGATGCCGGAGTTCCACAGCTTCGAGGAGCTTGAAGTCCCAAAACACTCAAAAGTCAACAGACAATCCAGCATCCCGGTCGCTGACCGAGAGAAGCAGCCCGAAATTAACATGGCAGAATGGAAACACCGCCCAACCTACGAAATTCTGCAAAAACTGAATGTTAGTCCATGAGCCTCTCATCTCTGATATTGCTTGTATGTAGCAGCTATTAACCCCATCATCTCTTTTGGCCCTTTTCTTTAGGACTGCACCTGCCTTGCCTCTCAGGCCATCCTGCTTAGCGTCCTGATGAAGAGAGAAGGCTCACATTTTATCACCAAGGAAGGTGAGTTACTGCTTAATGAAGTATCATCTACCTAAAGTGTTATAGAGATAGAATCCCTGCTCCAGTCTCTGGGAAATTTGGGTTGATTATATGGCTGCAAATATAACTTTCCATACAGTTGACTTACTTGGATTCCCCGTTCCATTTTGCAGCATGACTATCAATATGTAACTAGTCGGTTTCTTTGGGAGCTGTAAGAACAGACATATTGGGGTACTACCCAGCTTTCCGAGACTCTTGAATGGCAGATTTGCTTAGGCTCTCATTCCTTTTTTTTTTTTTTTTTTTTTTTTTTTGTGCACTGAACTTGGAGGCACTGCAATACTAGGTCAATGCCTGGAGAGGACAGAGCAAGCTCTTTTTCCATCTCCCTGTTCTAAAAATCCATTTAATATATGGTCCCCAGATAGGGGACGTATCAGATATTAAACTGATAAGAAGAGATACTACACTTGATCTTAGCCAAAAGGCAGAGAAGCAATAGGCTCTCATTCTTATTTTACTGTGTAACTATTATTGACTAACTAGACAGCCTTCTTGAGAGTTGAAATAACAGTCACATTGGTTACTACCCTGCTTTCCCAGAAATTGATATCAGAAAAATATTATGTCTCTTAATGTGGACTTCTACCTTCCAGATATCTCCTGGAGATTGAAGGGTTAACACTTCAATTACATGGATCAGGAAACACCTGCCTTTGCCTGAATATTTTTTTATTTTTTTTATTTTGCGTCTTCGGCTTCAGAGCAATTACATGCTGAAAGCCTGAGATTCCTGGGAGCGCGATTAGTAGTAAAGAGTCTGAGCAGCTAATTAAGAGGTGGAATCAGAGG
Organism: Dendropsophus ebraccatus; assembly: GCF_027789765.1. Lineage (NCBI taxonomy): Eukaryota > Metazoa > Chordata > Amphibia > Anura > Hylidae > Dendropsophus > Dendropsophus ebraccatus. The sequence goes on from NC_091457.1 coordinate 91,265,697, forward strand.
GTTGTCTTCTCATCCCGTCAACTCCTCTTCAGGGACGACTAGAAATAGGAAATTATAACTTAATAATGAGAAAAACTTATCCTTAAACTAGCCAGGAGGCTCTGCGCCATTGTACTGAAAGCTTTATACCCCTATCGCCTTTCACATAAACCCTCCATGTATCTAATGGAGTTAACGCTTGCAGGAATGGAAAGGATTCAATACCCATCCTCTAATATGTCTGGGTCTATCTAATTCAACAATGTGTCACATCGACTTCTCTGCTCTGCCTATTAAGGTCACCCTATCTTACAGAAAGGGTTGAAGTGTCAGTCTAATCCTATGTACGGAAGCAAGCAGGAGTCTTAAGAACCGCCAGGAGGGATCTGATAGGTGATGATGTAATCCTTTTGTTCCCATAAAAGCATCTGACACATGACAGACCAGTTATACTTAAAAGCGTATCATTTTTTTTGGGTGGTCTAAGCAGTGGTCACATCACCCAGCTGCCGTAATAAAATGTATATGGCCTAGACTGTGTATGGATGCACAGGCCTAGACTGTTTACCTGTTGCAGAACTGTCTTTACTGAATACAATTATAATAAACTCAACCGTGAGAAATATTGTTCTGAAATTTTTTTGTGTTCTTTAGAGGGGAACGATCAGCAGGTTCATGCAAACGAACCTGCTAATATCCCCCTGCAGCTGTGTACCTCATGTTTGCTCCACTGTGCTTCTTATTTTGTTTGTTGGCCCTGCCATTTTTGTACTGTTTAAGAGCAAATATGTAAATGTGCTTGCTAGGAGCACTGGGGAATTTTCTCTCCCCCAAAAGGCACTCTTCTGGCACAGGGCACCCCTCTGTGCATAATCATGCCGTTCTTTGATGAGCTTCCTGACCAGCATGATTACATAGAGAAGACATCACTGAAGCAGGCGGGCCAGGGAGTTGCTCCGTGGGGCCAAGAAACACCCCCAGTGCTCCTAACAAGCACAATTACATCTTTGCTCTTGATCAAGTAGCACAAAAATTGACACGACCAACAGAAACAACAAGCGGAATGGTGCAAACATCAGGCACACAGCTGCTGTGGGATATTGTTTGCATGAACCTGCTGATAGCTCCCCTTTAAAGCAGAAATCTTGAAAAAAGAGTAAAGAATACACAAACTTATTAAAGTAAAAGGTTATTTTGTATGACTAAGCTTTGTTTATGTAAGAAGGTACCAGAACTCTACATGCTGACTGTTGTGGATCCTAGATGATAGAAATAGGCTACGTAAAGAATCAGTGTCCTCTTCCCCATCCCTTGATGATCAACGTTGCTCAGCCAGTGATATGAAGCAAAACATTTTTGGACTCTTGCTCTTTTGAACTGCAATGTGTAAATGGTGTGTAATTAATACACCAGCACAGTGAGGCATGGCCCCAGAGGCTTCTGATAATTAAACATTCTGTGTGTGTGGGCGACACCGCAGTCCCTATTACACGCAGCATGTTATAATGTTATTAGCCTCCTCTATGCTTGTTCTCATCACACCTGCTGTAATGAAAGCTGTGGAACATTTTTTTCCCCCGACAGGTACAGTGTCTGACTTCATGGAGAGAATCTATAGGAAAGCAGGTAGCAATAAGCTATGGTAAGTCTTGTGTAAGCTCAGACAACATATACTTTCCTGGCTTTATATGTGGCCTATTGAGCAGCCTTTCTGCACAGGAAGATTTATAATGAAATTACATAACAAAAAAATGGTGTTATAATATCATTACGTACAGACATTAGACTTTAGACAACATACAGTTAATGTCAGATCTGATTTTATTAACATTGAAATCTACTGTACATATGATGTGGAGTTACTTTGTCAGGATTGCTCTCATGTATTTCAGTCACATCCAGAGCTGCAGTCAGAGTTCTGCTGTTTGCTAAAGGCTACTCAGTCAGACGTGTGAGCTAAGCACTTAGCTCTAGCTTGTAACTGTCCTGAGAGCTCCTAAAGTACAGCGGCATAATTATCACCCCCATCATTCACTCTACTGAACTATAATCCTGCTATAAATTATTCTAACATCAGAGCTTCTGTGACTCTATAGGGCCTGCATGGTGCATTACAGTGTAACCACTCTCTAATATGACAATCCTCACAGCTTTCCTCTGATAACAGGTATAAGAGGGCAGGGCCCAAGTGGACTTTATGGCTAAAGATGAACAAGTCTCTAAAAGGTCAACCCACAGGTTTTTTCAGAATTTAATTGTCTATTAGTTGATTATGTAAGAGCAAATTGACCTATGGATGAAGTGCCAGTGAGGGGAATTTTCACTGACCTACTCATCTTTTTAATAACTGGTGGGTCCTAGTGCTGAATGGTATGTTTTATAGTGGGCACTGTCCTTGGTGCTGAACAGTACATTTTGTAGGGGGAACTGTCCTTGATGCTAAACAGTACATTTTCTAGGGGGGAACTGTCTTTGATGCTAAAAAGTACATTTTCTAGGGGGAACTGTCCTTGGTGCTGAATGGTACATTTTGTAGGGGGGAACTGTCCTTGGTGCTGAATGGTACATTTGTAAGGGGAAACTGTCCTTGGTGCTAACTGATGGATCATAGACAGCACTGGACCTCAATAGTTTGTAGGGGGACATGGTATGGGTCATACAGTAGGTGGCACTGCTCTTGGTGTTAGTTGACAGTTTGTCGGAAGAACTGTCTATAGTGCCAAATGATAGTTTCATAGTAGGAGGCTCATCTAGGTCCATAGTGTGGAGGTGCTGCTCTTGATGCTGAAGGGTCTACCTATATTTGTGTACATTTAGAGGCTGCTCATCTCCAAATGACATGGCTGTAAGTGTATCTGTTGTCTTTTTTCTACACTATTGTATGTCACCCTTTATCAGGATAAGTCTTTTGTCTCTAAAAATAAACAAGAATATTCCCCTTCAGTGACGGCAAGCTGAATTGTTGGTGACAAATTGAAGCATTGTCTAATAGAAAGCCAAAGAGCAATTTAATATACACTAACTATGCTTTAGTAACATGAAATATGGGATATATAGAATCAATGTTGCATGCTGGTGGTAAATTAGAACATGTCGGCTAGAACTGGGTCTTTCAGCACAGATGCCTCAACGTTTAGAACTGCAGCTTTAACTGTGACTAGAGTAGAAGACATGGAATAGCTAAAGATAAAGCAAAGTGTTCACAAGGTTAATCCACACTGTATGAAGTTTATATAGATGTATACTGTGCGATTATGGTGAAAAATAGACCTGCATTTTGGCTGCAGGAACTCTCTTGCCATTTTGACTTCACAGATATTTTCCTAAATTGCAAACAAGTTATACAAAATGCTGCCTTTATATATAGCCTTAAAATTTCCTTGCTGATGAAAACAAGGAAGATTAAAAAAGTCAGGGTTTCTTAAAAAAACGATTATCCACCTTATCCATTTATCCACCTCACCATGACTGATATCTGTTGTCACACACAGGTTTTTGGTCCGTTACACAGCTGCCTTCACGCAGAGGATAGCCTCATCTATAGCGCCACATATCACCACACTTTTGGTACACGGGAAGCAGGTAAAAAGCCGCTTACAATGTCGGCTTTTACTGGAGCAGCAATTTGTTACTTTGTGCTTGGCATTACCAGAATAAAAATTTTGCACGTGTTTGTATTAACGGGCATGAACTAACCAGTGACATCTCAAAACACTGCCAGTTTAAAAACTTAGCTCTGCTACATCTTTAGCAGCACAGCATGCCCATATCATAAGGCAGAGTCACATTGATTTAGCTAATTATTTATGCCTGTTCCTGTATATGAGAATTGAATATGTATCAAGTGGTTTATAAATGTCAGCATAAGTTGTCCTAAATGACAAGCTCAGCTCTGCTGCATCTATAGATGAGACAACAGCACACAAGCCTTTGCCAGCAACAATGTGATGTCCTCAACGTGCAGTGAATTTGCAGCTTCCCTGAAGTGCCGACCAAACTATCACTTTATGCCTATTAATGGCACTGCAGCCAGAAATGTGTTCTTCTTTATGTAGCAGTGGCCCATTAACCAGCAGCAGCACGGACTGGACGAAAAGCTCCATTATTAGTAATTAGCAGTTTCCTGACACACACATTATACACAGTGACTGTGGCCAACTCCATGACATTCATTACCCAAAATACATGGCATTCTTCAGTATAAAATAACCCCAGAAGTCCAGCTAAGGTCAGCACCTCAGAGGACACAGACCTGGCCACTGTAGAATTCCTGCACACACTGTGATTTGCCAGGACAGCTGTTAAATGGCTAATATATAGGACACTGGGTAATCTGGAAACCCAAAGCTGCTTCTTTACTGTCCCACACAATATAAAGACAGTGACCATTCATAACACTCATAACTGGAGCTTCTTGTTGTAACAGTATCAAAAGGAAGCCTGTCATGCAGCAGGAAAGGGATGACCTAACATTAGCATTTTCCCAAAAAAGCTGAATACTTGCTTCCACGACTAGAGGTCTGATCTGTATGCAGTTGTATAGAGCCCTATCAGACTAAGTACAGATCACCTCCTAGTGACTGCAACAAGCAGAACAGATGAGTGGTAAAAGACCAATTATTAACTAAAAGCTCCAATATCATGTGTTAGCAGCTCCATCATATACATTTACCCAGTGACAGAGTTAGACTTCCTTATTGCCATTACAAGGTGTTTTTTTTTTTAAGTTTGAACCTTTTTGAAAAGACCGCTACATGTTCCTACCACACAATGGGGCTAGTCTGTATACAGATGTATAGTGCCTTATTGATATTAATACATTTACCCCCTAGTGGCACCAACACACAAACCAAGTTGTGGGAACAGAAAGATGGTGATAGTTACCGAGTATTTTATACAGATGTGAACACACAAAATACAGCACAGTATCACTTAAAAGTAAGCAGTTTTATACTCCAGTCCTGTCTAGATCTGGATTCATAATTCTGCAGCTTTTCTCTTTGCTCCCCAAGATCATCCTTGTCTTTTGCTGCTTCATTGCCTCTGCAAAGCATGCACAGACATGGTTTTAAATTGTGTATTTTCTTTCTGTAGTACTCCCTCAATTCACTGAAAAAAGCCAATTGTAGGAGGTCATATAAGCCCTTCACTATGTGGTTTAGCACACATATTCCAAAAAGAAGCCAAGACAATTGTGACTGCAGCTCCAGATGTGGCTGGACTATAAGACACAATGTAACAAAATAAGTTGCAAAGATTTACTCTGCATTATATCTTGATGCAACCTGCTTAGACAAACAGGGGCTCTTTGCATCTTTAGACTTGTAGTACCACAGCTGCTCCATTCAGCTGTCCGATAGATATTGACCCCCTGTCCCTGGATCTTGCCATAGTTCCTTAAATTTACATTAATTGCCTCCTGTAGTTCATTAGTTTGAAGGATTATTTTAATATTGTATTACTTATTATCCCATAAAGTCTGTAGGAGGGCAGGAAAGATTTATCTGTCACATTCTTGAGACACGTCTCATGTAATATACAAACATTTGAAGGGGATCTCTGTGTTATCACAGCTCTTGAGAGCCAGTGACCAGGTACTTATGAGAATTATGCATGTTTGACATGGAGTGGCATTGCTCTGTTTTCTGCTTACAGGTCTGTTGTGCGCCTTGCTGCCAGTCTGTTAGGTAAAATAGTGGACAGCCTCGCCCCATCTATAACTAATGCATTAGTTCAGGGCAAGCAGGTGAGTACTCAAAGTGCCATCATACCCTTGCTATATCCCATCAGGAACCAGGAGACCCTTGTCTAGTAACTTTTAATGTAGACTAGGGTCAATCCTAGGTACCTAGGGTTTGACGTCTTTTGCAAATTGTATTTAGAACCTTTTACAGTTGTTTTCACACTAGGAAATGCTTATGGATATAGGATAAAAACATCTGCACTAGTCTCTATCCCCCCCCCCCCCCCCCGCCTATTTTGGGATCTGGCCGGGGAGGAGGTGGCTGAGGGAAACGACGTCCACTCACCACCCCGGTTTCAGCGGCGGGTCTCGTATCGCGGCCCACCGGTCCCTGGTGTCCGGCCGCTTCCTGGTGTCTGATGCAGACTCGAGACGTGTCAGTGACAGAGGCGGGGCTTGAGCGGACTTGAAACGGATCCTGCCTCTGTCACTGAATGGCTGAGCGAGCTTGAGACGCCACGTCTCGTGCCCGCGTCAGACACCAGGAAGTGGCCGGGGACCGGAGCGCTGCAATACAGGACCCGCCGCTGGAACCAGGGAGGTGAGTGGACGTCGTTTCCCTCAGCCACCTCCTCCCCGGCCAGATCCCAAAATAGCCCCCTCGCCGGAGTACCCCTTTAAGTATTAGGTCTTTACAGACTTTCAAATATAGCGATTAAACATAAATTTTATTAGAAAAATGCAGGAATCACACAGGATACATCAGAAATGAAATGGTGTTTTATTTTGGTAGTTCAGCTAATAGACTAATCTGTTAATAAAGTATGTATACTACCTAGGAATGTACCATCCATTTACTAGAAATATACAAATCGGTGTAAGTGTTACAGCATATAGTTTGCTGCATGTGCACCTATGACAGTCGTCTAAGCATTATGCTTGAATTATAGGATATGCCTATTCTGTGGCTGTCATGGCCATTGTTACTGTGTATTTTAGGTCACCCTTGGTGTTTTTGGGCATGAGGAAGCAGTTATCTCCAACCCGCTGTCCCCAGGGGTAATAAAGGATATCATCTACAGCAAGTGCAGCCCGTATGATGACAGGGAGGCTGTCCTGCAGCAAGAACTAGTCATTCACATCGGATGGATCATCTCCAACACCCCACAGCTGTTCAGCGGCATGTTAAAGATACGTGTTGGGTAAGTACAGATGCCCATCCCTATTTTCTTAGTATAATGGTTTGTTTTGCCAGTATAATTAAACGTTCAGCAATTTTCTGTTCACAAGTCTGCTTGCAGTCAGTGGTTTGGAACTTTAACTGACCAGGGACTGAAAAACCTGTAGAGAAAACATTCTCCTCACAGCTGAACATTTGATGGTGTAATGTACAGTATAAATGCTGGTAAAATGTATAAAAGGGGTTATCCAGTATTAGAAAAAGCTCAGCTACTCTCTTCCAAAAACAGCACCACCCCTGTCATCAGGTTGTGTGTGGTATTACATCTTTGTATCATTCAGTTCAATGGAACTGAGCTACAAAACCCCACACCCAAACTGAGTAAAGGAGAGGTGCTGTTTCTGAAAAAAAATAATAAACTGCAAGAAGTCTAGAAGTCTTCCTCTGTGCTGGCATATGTATAGGACATACCCTAGGCCAGGCATCAAGCACTATCTGTGCAGTTACGTGATGTTACTTAATGTTACGTAAACATTTCATATAGTAATTTCTGTATGAGAACAATTCCGGCAGGTGTGGAGCAGCAGGGACGGCAGACCTCTACCAGTTTGTTTTGGTAATCATGAACCAGGGACCAAAAATGAGGATACTCAATTGCATTGACAATTCTGTCGGATGAGGGGTAGGGCAAGACTGCACAATTCCCAGAACCCTGCATTCTCAGGAAAATATTCAACATTCGTTTTGGTGCTGATTTTCTCCAGGTGCCTCTTTGACAAGAACAATGATCCCTCTCTGCGCACAGCGCTTTCTATTCAGGTTTTGAGTTAGAGCTTCTTTATTGATTTCTGCTGAGTCGTTCTGGTTGAAATAGAACAAGCGCTTGACAGAACCATTACTATAATGGCCTATGCTCACCAGCCATACCACTCACATGAGGAGAGGAAGGATCATTACAGTACTGCCCAACCTATTGTAACCTATTTCCAACTATACAAGCCACAGCCTCATGTACATTACAATCTGTATACAATTCAGAAGTAACAGAATCATTATTTCATTGGATGATTGTCGCCAAAGGGCAGAGCATTGTGGGAGGTCAGGTGACAGATGTGTGACCTGAGAGCTATGATCTGTGTAACTAAACAAGAAAATGTAGCTTTTTATTGTTTTTGGTTTCTGACATTTATCGGGACACATTTGTTTCCTCTGATTTGCCGCTTTAGCTTAGAAAGGAAAATAAAATTTCCATGTGATTCAGAAGCACTTATTGCTTCAGTTGTTATTCCTGGTAAATTTAATTAAAATAGCTGCAGATTTTACCATAGGAACATTAATCATATTTTCCATGATCTTAGTAATGTTTATAGTGTCTTATAATAAATTGTGAGGTTAAAGAAATCGGTCTCACACCTCTCCTGTCCCCTTCAGTGCCTTCCATCTCCCCCTCCCACATGTGCAGACCTCAGTAGATTCTTGAGGAACATTACTACTGATTTTCAAATTGATTGATTTCTTTTTTTCCTGGTGCTGTGTAAAATCCCATTTTACACCAGATGACTAAAAATCCAAATTTTTTTTTACAAACACAAGCATACCCTTTTATACAAGCATGCCATTGGCCCTTATGTTTTTTTTTTCAATAGGAGAAACCCTGGCTTTAATTATTGGGGCGCACAGCATCATTTGGCCATCACAAAGTCACAGGATAACTGCAGAGTGACCTGTGTCTTTGTGGAAAACAAGATCGCCCCTGTCCTATATTCTGTTTTTCCACAACTAAGTTTTATTCTTTGTATGATGAAAACTGAGAAATCATTTCAGAATAATAATCAATAAGAGCCTTCAATGTCTACTTCCAGTGGGTTATGTAATGCACAGCCACTGCATGTGATGGTACACTGACTGCACTTACAGTATAAGATCACTGGGGTAATTGGTTGTGTATATGTGTGTCCACCACATGACCAGGAAAATCCTATTTTATGACAGCAAGCAGAGATCTTTAAAACCTTAAGGATAATTCTATAACTTTTTACCATACACAGAGTAACATTTGTGGACACTGAAATACCCCTTTAGGGTGTGTTCACATGTACAGGATCTGCTGCAGATTTGCTTTGAATCTGCAACTTCAAATCTGCGCCATCAAATCTGCTGCAGATCCTGTACATGCGAATGCACCCTTAAAGGCCTTAAGTTTCGTGATCACTGCAGTCCACAGCAGGAGCCTTGTAGTATTCATTACCCACAGCTCTGAACTTTCATCCACCTTAGGTATCACATTATTGGTTGTAATTGCAGAGAGCACTCTGTCTCCTATGATGACTGCCTGTACATAGAAGCAGGGAAGAGTTTAGAGAAATGGCACTCATTAGTTTGATCTGTCGGCAGCCTTATTCCTTCAGCAGAGACTGACAGCAGCCATACGAATGCTGCAAGATCTATCAGCAATCCAGGTGAATTGGAGGCAGATGTCAGGCACACTAGCATCCAAATGTGAACATGGTCCATTCTACCTAGTAATGCAGTAACATACCCCCTGCTGTCTCACCCTTGTTACACCCTGCTTTGCTACGGTCCTGAAAACCAAATCTGCTTATTTTTTTTAAAAAAAGTACTCCAGAAAGATCTGATCACATTATGTTGCACCCAATGCAGGGCTTCAAGGGGTGCAAGCTTCCAATCTGTTGGTATTTTTTTCAATATTTAAAAATGTGTGCATGTTGTTCAGCAGGCAGAAGCAGCTACCAACCTTGTATGGCAATGCAGTGTAAACCAATGATCAAAAAGGTGATACTCCAATAGAGTACACTCGATTGCTCACATTTTAGGGGTGTATCTCGCAGCCTTTAATTTGTGACAAAAAAAAAATTATGGAATCTAATGCAAATCTGCTATTTATTATTTAATTGAATACAGAAGAACATAGTCAGAGAGAGCTGTATCTCATTGGACTCTGCTGTTCCCATCAGGCCTTGTCAAAGTATACAGTATAAATGTTTACATTACTATATAACCAGCATAAGGTGCCTCTTAGTGGGAGGTTGGAGCAAATATTTAGTCTGTTTATTCCACCGTCAAATTCTACTATTACAGATGGATAATTCATGCCATGAGATATGAGCTAAAAATCCGCAGCGGGGAGGAGCCGGAGAAGGACATCTACCAGCTATCGCCCAGTGAGATCAAACAGCTTCTTCTCTGTATTCTGCAGCCTCAGCAGTCTGGGAGGTAAGAAACATGCGTCATCCCATGTGCCTTTCTCCCTCACAGGTATACAGTGGCAGCTACACCAAAATGACAAAAGATGGGGTGTTGTGCAACTTTCTGGTCAGATTTTTAAAATGTATTTGCTTCTCTTTTAGAAACATAGAAGATTAGAAAAAGGCCACTGGGTCCATCTAGTCTGCCCTTATTTACTCCTTTAACATACTTAAAGGTTTCAATCATGTCCCCCCTTTCCCTTCTTTCCTCCAGACTATACAGATTCAAATCCTTAAGTCTTTCCTGATATGGTTTATGCCTCACACCCTTCACCATTTTTGTAGCCCGTCTTTGGACCCATTCTATTTTATCAATGTCCTTTTTTAGGTGAGGTCTCCAGAACTGGACACAGTATTCCAGATGTGGCCTCACCAGAGTTCTGTACAGCGGGATCACAATCTCCCTCTTCCTACCTCTAGCTATACACCCCAGCATAGGATTTGTTTTCCCCACCGCCTGGTTGCACTGGTGACTCATTTTAAGGCTGTCAGAAATCACTACCCCTAAATCCTTCTCTTCTGAAGTCTTTTCCAACACAGTACTGCCGATGTGATACTGGGATAGAGGATTCCTCCTTCCCAAGTGCATTATTTTACATTTGGAAACGTTGAACTTCAATTTTCACTGTTTGGACCACTTATCTAGCAAAGCTAAATCATTTTCCATATTACTGACACCTCCAGGAATATCAACCCTATTACACACTTTTGTGTCGTCAGCAAACAGACAAACTTTACCTACCAAACTTTCTCCTGTGTCACTTACAAACATATTAAAAAAAATAGGACCCAGAACAGACCCTTGTGGCACATTTATGTGTAAATAGTATGTCCCTTTAAAGGGGTACTCCAGAAAAGAATTGCTTTCAAATAAACTGGTACCAGAAAATTATACAGATATGTAAATTCCTTCTATTTAAAAATATAAAGTCTTTCAGTACTTATCAGCTGCTATTGGGCTATTCTTCCCAGTCTGTATGGTGCTCTCTGCTGCCACCTCTGTCCGTGATAGGAACTCTCCAGTGCAGAAGACTTTTTCTATGGGGCTTTGCTACTGTTCTGGACAGTTCCTGATACAGACAGAGGTTGTAGCAGAGAGCAGTGTGTCAGACAGGAAAGGCAACACTATTTCCTGTAGGGTACGCAGCAACGTATAAGTACTGGAAGATTAAGATTTTTTAAAAAAAATTACACCTTTTAAGATGTATTAGTGTAATTTAGTGTTTATCTTTCTTCATCCTGTACAGGTGTTGGCTGAATCGCAGGCAGATAGACGGCTCTCTAAACAGAAATCCATCTGGGTTTTACGACAGGGTGTGGCAGATACTGGAGAGGACACCCAGTGGTATCATAGTGGCTGGAAAGTTTCTCCCTCAGGTATGAACATTACAGCATCTTTCATTGGCCTGTAGATGGGGACCTACCTTGATTGTGCAGATCATAGGGGTATAACATGACATCACATGTAATTCACAGCTTCAAAAACTCTGAGGTGGTGGTAATTATTATTTTTAATTGTTTTTACTTTTTTTGCATCCCTATAGTATGCATCCCCCTTAGTTGAGATTACACAATATTACACTTTGATCTGCTGCTTTAATCATAGAATGTAAAATAACATTCCTGACTGCTTTATCATTCTGTGAGATTTAACCCTTAGTCTGTTTCCCACACAGCAACCCACTCTGTCCGACATGACGATGTATGAGATGAACTTCTCTCTTCTAGTAGAAGACATGCTGCAGAACATCTCACAGCCTGAATACCGGCAGATTATTGTTGAGGTGACAAATCTTATTTACAGTCAGTACTATAAAACTTAAAGGACACCTGTCACCCCCCGTGCCGGGGTGACAGGCTCCCGACCCCCTGTTAGATCTCCCTATACTCACGTGATCCCGCCGGGTCCCGCTTCCCGAGCCAGTCGGGTCACGGAGATATCAGCGCCCGAAGCCCGGCGCGCGCGCTGACAGCAGAGTCAGATGCCCATAGAGAATGAATGGGGAGTCCGATGCTCCGTCATTCTCTTGGTCATCGGACTCATCTCTCAGCACGTGCGCCGGGCTTCGGGCGCTGAAATCTCCGTGACCCGACTGGCTCAGGAAGCGGGACCCGGCACGGGGGTGACAGGTCCTCTTTAATGAATTATGGGTCTGTACTGAGTCACAATTATATGCATTTGTCAGTTATACAAATGTTAGTATATAAAAGTTAGTATTTTGTCATTTTCTTCTTTCCAATATGTATATTTTCTGCAGTAAATGCACTGTTCTAACCCCATAAACACATTCACTAAGCATGACCTCTCATCCACTCTCCTTAGCTGCTCATGGTTGTTTCCGTAATCCTGGAAAGAAACCCAGAGTTCGAGTTTCAAGAGAAAGTTGATTTGGACAAACTGGTGAAAGAGGCATTTAATGATTTTCAGCGTGACCAGAGCCGCCTTCAAGGAGCAGAAAAACAGGTAAAGCAGGACATTGACCCCAGCTGAAGGTCACAGTCATCATCTCTCCTCACAAGACGCCTGATCGTAATCTCCACAGACATAGCCGAGCGCATCAAATTAAATCCATCCAGTCATCTGAGCATCGCAGTTCGAGTGCTTCATATCAGATAAGGCCGAATCCTGCAGTTACAAAGGATGGTGGAGGGAGGGGGTATAAAAAAGAAAAGTGCCATATGCAAAGGGCAGGGCCAGGCTAGGACTAAAAATCAGCCCTGGCACTCAAACGCCAGCAGGCCACATACCATATCACCCCCCACATATCATTAAAAAATAGCAGTGCACAATGCATGCTGTGTCCTCAGTTTGCATCTGGTAGTACAGCACAGTTCCATTGACATTATCTATCTACCTATCTATCCCAGTATACAAGAAGCAAATAATATCACTATACATGTTACCACCACACCGTTACTGAGCAAACCCAGAAAACAGAGACCAATTTGAATATTAATGCCAGTATACAAATACCTATACCTCCACGCTATGACTACTGCCATTAACCACCACACAATACTAAATAAAATTCACTACATAAAAACAAATATTACCAATAATACCAGTATTAACAGGACAGATAATACCACCACCCCAACACCACTACCATTATCACCACATAATGACTAATACCATTATACTGTCACTGAAGAAAATCCACTATATAAAGACAAATATTACCAATAATACCAGTAAACACAAGACATGCTATACCGTCACATCATGATCACTACACTGTGTTATCACCATACAGTGACTGAATCCTACCACTTTATTTTTACCGAATAAAATCCACTATATAAAGAGCAATATTCTCCCTCAGCAGTGACCGTATACAGGTAGATCCAGCTGTATACAGCTCCTGCTGACCTTATAAGTAATTATAGTGCAGTTGCATCAAGTGACTCACAGGGGATGTCTTCCCTACATGGATTGCACACTTTTGGACATTGGCTACTTTTGCTAGTTGAAGTTGTTTGTTTTCCCTTTTCTTTTTCATCTGGCCCAGTCATCATTAAAACTTCTCCTGGTGATGCCCTGTCTCTCCAATATCTGCAAGACGAACATTTAAGGCTCCTCACTCCAGCCTCATCCTCCTTACTATACAAACTCTCCATGTGTATTGTACAGTAACAGTGCCCCCTCTATGCTCCCCATATAAGCAGTTATGCCCAATATGTGCCTCCAAATTGTACTCCTGCCCCTGTAACAATAACCATGTAATAAGCCCCCTCCCCTGTAGACAATCACCCTGTAGTTAGTCCCCTCCCCTGTAGACAATCCCCTTAAATTAGGCCCCCCCCTACTGCAGACAATCCACCCTGTTGTAAGCCCCCTCCCTTGTAGACAGTCCCTCTGTAGTAAGCCCGCTCTCCTGTAATCAATCTCCCTGTAGAAAGCCCCTCCCCTATAGACAATCACCAGACCCCCACCCCATCACCCCCCCCCCACACACACACACGTGTAGGCACTCCCTCCCCCTATAATCATTCCCCTGTTACATGAAAATTGAATAAAAAATAAACTGGATCCGTTGCAATCCATCAGCGTTCCCTGCTCTTCCCAGCTCTGAAAGCACACAAGTGATGTCACAAGAGCTGCCCTTTTGTGGCCCGAGGCATAATAGTGCCTGCAGCTACAAGATTGACTAGTAGAGAGGCGAGCCAATGGCAGTCAGTCAGGGAGCTGCATCGTTTAAGTTTGAGCATTCAGCAAAGGGCCAGAGCATAGCTGCGCTGCCTGCCACCGGCCCTCTGCCATGGCTGAGTGAACAGCGGCTGCGGCACTGTTACTGTCCCACTGCATAATGTGAATATGCAGCAGGACAGGCAGCCCACATGATAAGTTAACATTATCAGGAGGAGGGGGGTATATGGTATAAATCTAGAAAGGGTGTAATTTATAGGGGGTTATGTAATATAGGATAGCATATTAGGGAGAAGGACGCAAGTTTGCTAAATGAATGTATTTGCAAAAATGTTTAATTTGACAAGCCCTACATGTATAACTGTAAATGCAATACTTCATTTATAATACATTCCTGGTTTCGAATTCAAAACTGCATCAGGAAAACTTACCATTATGGTGGTGGGAAGTACATAATATGGAAGTGAAGAGGTGTAATGTAGAAGTAAAGGAGTCATGGGGGCATATGTAATATGAAGGGAAGAGGTGCATTTGGGGGGGCTAAAATAGTATAGTATAGCTGGAGGGTTCATATAAGATGCTTGTATGTTGTCAATGAAATGAGAACACTCTTCTCTACATGTCCAAGTTTATCTCACAGAGCATTGTCCAGATTGGACCTTATTAGTGAGAATTATTTAAAGGAAAAGTCAGTTGATTTTAAAAATTTGTCAGCCGGCAGGGGGCAACATAATAAACAATCACTACTTTCCTCTCCCTGTGCCCGCAAAGCATCACATCACATGCTCCGGGACCCCCGTCTGCAGTCACCGATTGGGTGATGTGGCAATCCATTAGCCGGGTCAGGTATTTTCCCCGCGAGTTGTGACCACATTGGAAATCAGGATAAAATACCCGACCTGGCTGATCGATTGCCCCATCAGCCAATAAGTGACTGCGGCTATGTACCGCTCTAGTCGCTGTCTGGCTGAGTTGGCAGTCCATCAACCGGGTTGTGACATTGCCGTCCAAGGAGATCCCAGAGCTCAATGGGAGTTCCAGAGTGGTGAAATTAGTAAGTAGTGATTGATATTTTCGCCTCTGCCAGCTGACAGAATTTCTTTTTAATTCTCCGGACTTCTCCTTTAAAGCTTCTGGATATAAATTCTGGATATATATTTGTTAACAGCTGCAGATATCATGGCAGTGTTAAGGAATTATAACACAAAGTATATTAGTCACAGAAGGTTTAATTATACAAGTATTAAGCTGCATTTACCCCTTTAATCACATTTTTCATGGTGAAGCCCATAATTTCTATTGCTTCATAAATAGATAACATTTTCTGAAGTGTTCCCCTCCTCCTCTATCTTGTCGCCCCTTGTGCATTCTACAGCCGTACATGCTGGGGCAGCACTGCAGCAAATATTGTTATACAAACAAGCAGATGATGAGAAGTGGTCCCAGAGGCTTTCTGTAATCCTGCAAATGCTCTGTGTTCTCTTTCCAGGATGACATGTCCACTTTCTATAATACTCCCCCGCTGGGCAAGAGAGGAACCTGTAGCTACCTGACGAAAGCTGTCATGAACATGCTGCTGGAAGCTGAAGTCAGGCCAAACACCGATGACCCGTGCAACGTCAGCTAAAGATGTTCACCTGTGACAAGCGGCGAGCATGGCTCCTGCATTTATCACCTGACTCGTGGCGCCCTGTGCTTAGTGACTCGTGCCAGTGTAGCAGAGGCTTGGCTTCTATCTTGCCACTGTTTTGCATTGATTTAAATAAAGAAACTGGAAACTGTCCCTGTTCGGCCATCAAAGCATACGCCATCTCAGCAGATTTGACATCAGGAAACTGGTTTTAGACAAATTAGGGGTCATCATTGTTTATTGTTCTTCAACTTTATAATGCATTGTGTAATTTCACTATTTTCAAGACTTCAGCTTTTTGTTGGCTACTGGAAATATTGTCTAAACACTAGTACATAGCTGATAATTCCTCAAAGCTCAGGTATTGCATTCTATTACATAGCATTAGTGCATGTAAATGTATCAGTCTGTTATCCAAACTATCAGGAGAGATTTGTGCTGCTGATGTGTTCATCGCACAGAATATGGTGTAAGATTGAAACAACTGTAGCAAACCATTAGGCTAGGTTCACACTACACCTATTTGTTTTCCACTGTTCTGATCCATGATAGGAGCCAAACAAATACAATAACAAGCCTGACAAAACCCCTGCATCCTGGACAGCACCAGCACCCAACAAAACTCATTACTTTAATAGGTCCCTTGTGTTTCCATCATGGCATCTAAAATTGTACCAAACAAAATATCACAGCCTACTCCACTTTTTTTTGTTGTTGTTCAGGATGCTCGACAGTCTCCTAACAGATCCTCTGATACAGATGTGAACCTAGCCTTACCTGTGAGAGGTATTGGGTTTGTACAGGTTTTCACCATATTTTTGAGTCACCAACAGCAAATATTGTAGCTTGAAAAATGGTAAAAAAAAAAAAAAGTTGAACACACAAAGTATGGTGAAGATTGCAGAACTTAATTCATACTGTATACTGATTAAGCTTTATTTTTCAGTAAACCTCTTTAAAGTGAAACTCTAACATACAATTCAGCTGTTACCTGGGTTAGATTCAGCCTCCTTTATGGTACTGGGATCTACACTGTGTCCTATATAATAATTGCCATAAGACAGACACATTGAGCAAGAGGAAGGGCTCATTAGCATCATTACTGATGGATTACAGTGATCAGGAGGAGGATAAGTTAAAACCAAACCAGGCTACAAAACTCAGTTTCTTTTTTTGCTATTTATTTTACTGTAAACATACTAATTTCCTGTGCAGTTAAATATAAACTGTTCACAGTTATCAACCACAAAGGTTGTTTCTCAATTGGATAAGTAATAGGAGAGACAGAAACCTCCATAAACGCTATGTCATATACAGCCAATGGCAAAAATTGCGACATTATATTTGCGGTGACCATGCTTTTAAGTGTGCTGATTCCATTTTTTTTTTTTGGCAGAGATATATCCCCAGTGTCTAAAAAGACATGTCAGTCAATGTTCTTATAATGCTGCTACATTATTATAAGCAGATGATTTTACAATTAGTGGCTTAGGGTCCATTTATACAGAAAGATTATCTGACAGATTATCTGCCAAAGATTTGAAGCCAAAGCCAGGAACAGACTATAAACAGAGACCAGGTCATAAAGGAAAGCCTGACATTTCTCCTCTTTTCAAATCCATTCCTGGCTTTGGCTTCAAATCTTTGGCAGATAATCTGTCAAGTTAATCTTTCTGTGTAAATGGACCCTAATGCTGCCCCTCTATCTAAGATTATTCACTAGCGAATAAGATAAAGACTCAGGATGACCTATGTGTAGTTATAAGGCTGCACTAAGCTTGGTGAGCCTATTGTCTTTGTGCCCTTTTGTTTATAGTCTGCAGTTATATATTACATAGTAGATTTACTTATATGAATACAATATTTTCCTACTCATTTACTCTATAGTTTCTTGAGGTTTAGAGAACTAATTACTATTAGCAAAAATAGACACTGTTCTCAAAGGAAAACTCCAATAAAATTATTACATTACATAGTGTGGATCTGTATACTGATGTGGATACATTCAGCTTTATACTCCTTTCTCATCCACAGCTGAATTTAGCTATTCTGCTTTTTGTTGCCACACACCAGTGCATTGCAGGAGTTCAGTGACAACTTTTTTTTTTTTTTCCAAGCATATTTGCAATGCAGCTTTGGAGGTGATACATGAAACTCCTAGTGTGATTTCCCTATATTTAAAGAGGGACAATTTATTTAGCAGTTTTTGCAGGCCTACCATTTTCATACCATCGGTGTTGCACTGGTTCTATAGGCCAGAAGAGTGTGTGTATTTATATTAAATGTTTTGTACTCTGCGAATGAGAACTTCATTCATTCAGGCGCCCTATGTCCTCGGCAGTCAATAATTTACCCAATACCCCCTGCTCACGTTCACAGCAAATGTCTGCAGCCGAGCCAATTAGTGTTTTTACGACTTCACTGAATAATGAAATAAAGAGGCTTGGAGGAGAGATTTACATTTCTTGCCGTCTTTTTATTTCTTGGTTTTATACTAATTGCTGTTCCGGGGCGATATTTGTAATATAACGAATTTATTTACTGTAATTCATGATCCGGGGAAACGTTTCCAACTCCTTTTTTAGTTTTAAGATCTAAATAAATATCCCTCAAGGAAATGTGAAGTCAGCCACAGAGGAGTGTTATCCCCTCACTAGGGAAAGTTAGTGGCTGCATAGGGATTACAGTACACTCATCTTTTCACAACTCCATTCTAATTCATTTTGCATCATATCTTTAGGCTAGGTTCACATGCAGCTAGTTAGCTGCATGGCCAGTAAATGTATGGCAGAACAGTTTGTATTTAGCCACATGAATTTTAAATGTGAAATATATATTTTTTCAACATTTCACCTGCTTCTGCTTTAAACTCAGTCTTATCGCAGTCAAGCAGTCTGATACAGAACTCCAAATTTCTGGATGCCTGCACTCATTGCTAGGGGGAGTTTTGGAGCTTCCTGAACGTGGATTTATTCATTGAGGTGCAATACACAGCCAGGGCACATTATTATTATTATTATTAATACTTCAATGTTAAAATTTGCGTAGCTTATGAAGGAAGTTGCATGTGACATGGCTCAGTGGATATATACATCGTACAATAGGCTGTCTACACACATATCCCTTATTGCTCTCATGAGTAGAAAAATGTGATTTTATCAGAGTTGAAAAAGAAACAATGGAGCATTGATGTGTAAGACAAATGTTAACTATGAAGGTGTGTGAGGACAGACTGACGTGCTTGCCACCAATAGGAACAAGGCTAGCAGACATATGCCTAAAAAAGCAGTTCACAGAACCCTACTGCATATGAGGCTTTAAAGCAGGCTCTCTCAAACAAGTTGAGATATGAATCCATCCTTGCAATCCTGTCCACCCATACATGCTAATTGTCTTCCCTGGGGCAGATGGGATCTTCCAGCAAGAAAATCCAACATGTCACATAGCTAGAAATCTCCAACATTGGTTAGAAGAGCATGTTTAAGATTTTCAAGTACTACCCTTCCCCTAATTTCCTAGACATGAACCCAATTGAGCATTTATGGGACCACTTTTCTCTATGGATCCTCGTCCATGCACCCTGAAGCAGCTGCTGGATGCACTACAGTCAGCATATACCAGTGATGACCTACCTGCTATTATGGCTGTGTTAGGGTGCGTTCACACCTACAGGATCTGAAGCAGATCTGCAGCAGATTTGATGCTGTGTTCAGTTATTTAAATGAAATCTGATGCAGAAAATCTGCTGCAGATCCTGTAGGTGTGAACGCACCATTAAGGATTAAAAATCCAGAGTATTTGGAGCTTTATAACAGAAAAAAAACACTGTAATCCCTCGTATGGAAATCTGAGATCAGTGGAAACCTAGGATGAATAGGGTACAGACTATCTACTGTTCATGAAGTTTTAAGTTGCGGCTCTCACTCTGAATAAAAAATGTTTTATCCTGATAGTAGTGACAGCATACACCTGAAGACAATGACTAATGGGTGTTTCAGGCCTACGCGGAAGCACAGTGGCACAAAACAGCAGTCAGCACCCTTTAATGCTGTTAATGCTCAGCACCACCTACAGTAAGAATGTCACCTGGTTCTTGGACTAATGCACAAGGTGCTGTTTAGTGTGAGGATAGTGCTTGTGTTGTTACTTTTTCCTTAACATGACTATATCCAAAAGGCTACATCTAGTAATAAAAATAACTCCATCATTTACAGTCACAAATCTAGTTTATACCACTATTATTATGCAGGGAGCAAGTTGATTTGGGATATGCAATCTGTTGTCGGTGAATCAGCCTGTACAGTCTTTAGTCCCACAGCTGAGGGTTTATCAAGCCTAGACAACCTTTTCTGAGCTTACAAATTTGTACTTCTGGCTTCATGAATTTTACCTTGCACTTTGGATCTGTTTAAAGTGAACCTAGCACCAACCTTGCACACATGGAATTTTTGGTATGTGCAAATCGGCGCCATTGTGATGCACTTTTGAAAATTCCATATGCCCAAAAATCCCAGTTCATCGCTTTCCCTGTCTGTCTAATGATTATGCTATTGGCCAGGAACAACCTCACTGATTCAGCCTCTTGCATATTTATTAGGTGGTATAATAAAGGGCAGAGAAAGTGGTGCACTGGGGAGCTGGGACCATCTCCATTGTGCCAGACTACGTCATTTGTATATTTAGATTTATAGGCATATGTCTGGGGGGATATCGCTGGATACAGTGTGGCAGCACCAATCTGCACACACCAAAAAGTGCATATATGTAAGGTTGGTGCAAGATTAGCTTTAACTCTCAGAGGATTAGATTCTAGAGATTAATGGTTGGGCAGCAGGGAGGTGCAAAAAGTAAATTTTTTGCACAAACAAGACTTGCAAAATTGCTACTTTTGCATACTAGAGAAGCAGCATACATGGGTCAACAATTCCTGTCAATGAGTGGTAAAAACATATTACACATTAATCCAGCAGCTTTATTAGCAGCCATCAGAAATCTTTATGAGTTATAGATGCACAGAAAGCTGTAGGTGTATCTTCTAACCTTGTGCCTGGCAGGTAGGCACTGTGTGTCAGTGAGAGCTGCACAGACACTATAGGGATGATCCTGTCAGCATTACTTGGATTCTGCCTGAAAAGAGGCTTCCTTTATTGACAGGCCCTGAGAGTCAGGCTGGAAAGGGCGCCAGACATTATGCATTTTCAAGTAATCTGACAAAAAGCATCCTGCCGGCCCGTGATTATTGTGCAGGGAGGTTTTTATCCCGGCCAGGCTGATGTCCCATGACGTCTCAAGTCTCTGCCATGGAGAGATTCAGATTTCATGCTTACAAATATAAAATGACAAGGACACATTTCAGGAAATGAATGTAACTGTGGCTGGGGGATGATATAAAACATTATTTTTACCACATCATCGTGAAGCAAATCCCAGAAATAAGTACAAATCCTTGAAATGTCTGCTTAAGACACTCAAAATTCCATTCTTGTTTATGGATTCTGGGAAAGTTGAATGACAACCAGCTTTTCCAGACTCATATGGGAGAAAGAGATATATCGCTGCCTAACAATGCAGATGTGCAATTCAGTAGCCAGAGTAAGCTCTGAAAATCCCCAATGGTGGCCATATGATTAGTAATACAGCTTTTCTAGAAAAAGATATAGCTATCTTATTGAAAGGAGTAATTCCCCTAAAATACCACCATGTACAATATATCCGATTTTTATAATTGTCCACAGTGAAGATGGAGACCGCACTTCCAAAAGAATTCACACCAGATGCATCTGGTGTGAATAAAGTGTGAATTCTTTTGGAAGTGCGGTCTCCATCTTCACTGGATATCCGATACGAACCTGGGTCCGGTTTGGTGAGACATGCACCCGCATACTGTATTCTTTCTAGTGCTGCTGAACATATTTTTGGATCGATTTTTATAAATGGTTATAAAAACACCTAAAATGCATAAAACCATACACATAGAAAAAAAGATAAACCCTGCACAGAAGTTATGTTATGTTCCAGTGTACAAACAGTATCACGTTAATATGTTAGCAGAAAGCACATGGTTATAAATCCATAGGAACTAACTGACATCACCCATATCCCACATCCTATTAGGCTGAGGCTACACAGCGACTCCTGGTCACACAATAGGAAATCACCTTATCACGCTAACTTCATCACAACTACACAGTTCTTAAAAACAACCTTCAGGATGGATTTTTTGCGACTGTGATGTTTCGGCCACTTGTCAGTGGTAAGGTGACCCCATTCTAATGATACCACTGAGCCTCCAACATACATTCTGCATTAGCTTGTTCAGATGTACTGTTTTACAGAAATACAGGAGGAATGTTTAGTTGCCAAAATATATTTGCTAATTTTTGCAAAGTATAAGAATAAAAAAAGCTAAGGACTCCCTCAATAAAAAGTGATAGCAGCAATCTTGTTTGTCACCCCACATTCCTAGAATCTTATAAGAACTGAAATATAAGCCATGTCCAGAGTATAGATACCTTTAGCACTCATATCTGTGAAGTCAACTTTGCAGGAGCCCAGAGTCTGAGCCGTGCAATGTTCATCTAGGTAATCCTGCCTGTAGGCTGTACTCATACTGAGTGCCATATTCCACTTAGTGCTGCGATTTTTGCAAAGTTACAATGAAAAGCCATTTTGATATTACAACACCACTTAAATACATCCTCATGGCCAGTGGTGACCTGCAATATAAGGTTGTTTTCTGCTCAGGAGAAATTGTAATTTTAAAGTGACGCATTTCATGTCTCCTGGAATAGCAAGAAAAACATGAACAGAGGAGCAGACTAATGGATTAGGATAATGAAAGTGAATTTTCTGCGGGGGCAACCGGGAACTGAAAGCACAATACTCTGTTACTGGGGGTTTTCACAGTATTAACATGCTATATTACTAGAGTATATACCACCAGTCTCTGATGAGAAGAGGTCTGACTGTTATGACCTTCATCAGTCCCTAGAACAAAAGCACTGCACCACTCCTCTGGTATTGTATGCTTTTCTTTAGGATGGCTTCACACTGCCTTAAAATCTTGGAAAACGCCAATATATATGCTATGGCGTTTAGTTTTTTGTTGTTTTTTTGTTTTGTTTTTTTGCAAAAACACCAGTGGCCAGATGTTAGCTGAAAAAAGGCAAAATAAAAAAGGACCAGATTACAGACACATGCAAACTGATACAAAAGATCTATTACAGCAAGAGAGCTTCCTGTAAAACAGAATCTCTTTAGAAGGTGAAAAAGAAACTGCATTTCATTCTTTACAAACCATTCTGCTTTAAAGGAAAACTGCTACAAAACTGCTGATGGCATTATGACAAAATGCCGACATATACATGTAACATGTCTGCAAATCATGGTGTGAATTCACCCTAACAGACATACCTGTAACAGCGACATACCTGACTGAGAACAAGTGTTTACATACCATTGAAGCAAATTATAAGGGCCATGTGAAAGTAGGATGTGGCTCAAGCTAACATCATCCTGTTAGGGTTATGGCTGCACATTAATGCTGGTTTCACACACGGCAGGTTTTTCTTTGGTAGATGATGCCTACATGGAAGGGATACTAACAGAAAAAAACTCCTAAAAATACCTAACCTGTCACTACTCATATACTACCATTTACCCCAACTCTACAATAGCACTACCAATCCCTCAGTAAGGCCCATTATAGCAGGTATTAACTCTCTAACTAGCAATTTATCACAATATGTGGATGTATTGCTACAGAAATATGTCATCAATCTTAATTCCTATCTACGTGATTCAGCTAGCCTTATAAACAACTTGAAAGATATCTCTTGGGATCCATCATTTACATTGGTGACTATGAATGTTGCTGCATTATACAGCAACATCACAAATGAAAAAGGGAGCTCCGTCATTAATAATGTCATTAGTGGTGACCCTTTGATGCCAGCCAAACAAAGGAATTTCATCCTAAAAAGTATTTGTTTCATCTTACAACATAATATATTTGAGTTTAATGCAAATATTTACCTGCAGACCTGCGGAACAACCAAACTGTACATTTACATTTACTTGCTCTATTCTTCTGTTCTACTTATGTTATCTACCTGTTAGAATGTCCATGTGGGCTACAATAGGCATTGCTCCCACACTAATAGGCTGGGCCCTTCCCGGAGGGATCTTTGGTCATCCTGTGTTTTTAAACTCTTAAACGAGGCTACACAGATTTTTTTTTTGTATATTCGGATTTCTCTAATCATAACTGTAATTTTTTTTTGTCTTCTCCATCACTCCCATTGAGGACTTATTATTACTAATACTACCCACAATAAGTGTACCCCTTAAGCGGCGCAGCGCGTAGCAGTGTAGCTAAAAAAGCCCTGCTCACTGCCGCCGGCCACCCACTCAGCGACACAAAATTTTGCCCCTCTAAGTTTAACCTCTTAAGGACAAAGCCAATTTTCGTTTTTGCATTTTAATTTTTTCCTCCTTGTGTTTAAAAGGCCATAGCACTTGCACTTTTCCACCTAGAGACCCACATGAGCCCTTATTTTTTGCGCCACTAATTGTACTTTGCAATGACAGGCTGAATTTTTGCTTAAAATACACTGCGAAACCAGGAAAAAATTCAATGTGTTTTGAAATTAAACAAAAAAAAAAAGCATTTCTTTTATTTGGGGGGTATTTGTTTTTACACCATTCGCCCTGGGGTAAAAGTGACTTGTTATGCATGTTCCTCAAGTCGTTACGATTACAACGATATGTAACATATATAACTTTTCTTTTATCTGATGACTTGTAAAAAATTCAAACCTGGTCCCCTGGGGGACTTCTAGTATATACACTTTGATCTCTCATTGAGATCTTTGCTGTATACTTATACAGCAAAGATCAATGAGACCGGCACTCGTTTGCTTTCCGCAAAGTGCCAAGCCGGGATCAGCGCCATTTTGGCGAAGACCCCGGCAGGTAAAGGATGTGTGGATCGCTCCTCCGGGGCAACGTCCCAGAGGAGCGATCATCCCCACTACAAACCAAGGAAGTGCTGCATACATGCATGCATGCATGCTTTGACAGCTGCATCCGATTACTGATCGCCTGATTGCGGCGGTTCAGAGCGGGATCGCCGCACGGCCCCGCTCTGAACACCTCTTGTGGATGCATGACCCCGCTCTGAACACCTCTTGCCAGTACATCATGCGTCCTTAAGAGGTTAAAGTATCACTGTCGTTAAAATTTTTATTGCAGAAAGAGTACAGGCAATTTTAAGAAACTTTGTAATTGGTTTTACTAGCCGAAAAATAAATTTTTATCATGAAAAGCAATTTGAAGCTCTCCCCTCTGTCTTTATGGTTTTCATATGGAGAGAAAAAGTAGAGGCAGCAAAACAGAACAACAATGAGTAA
The DNA here is from genome assembly GCF_027789765.1 of Dendropsophus ebraccatus. NCBI lineage: Eukaryota > Metazoa > Chordata > Amphibia > Anura > Hylidae > Dendropsophus > Dendropsophus ebraccatus. The sequence goes on from NC_091457.1 coordinate 91,290,992, forward strand.
ATTACATTCACATCATGGGCTCTCTCCTCTGCAGTCACCACTGACCTCTTTGACCTCTGAATAGGGCTCTCAATAGCTCCCCCACTGAGCAATCCTTTGTTCTCAGCTCTCAGTTGCAAAAAATTTCTGCAAAAAAAAAAAATTAACAACAGTGAGTGGCAATGCATACTGAATAGAGCGGGGGCAGAGGAGGGCAACAAAGGTCATTAAGGGAATGGGTGGGTTACAGTACCAAGACAGGTTATCAAGCTTGGGGTTATTTACGCTAGAAAAAAGACGTCTTAGGGGCGATCTGATTACAATGTACAAATATATGAATGGACACGACAGAGATCTGTGTAGAGATCTTTTTACTTCTAGGTCTGTAACCATGACAAGGGGGCATCCTCTACGTCTAGAGGAAAGAAGATTTCACCATCAGCATTGACGCAGATTCTTTACTGTAAGAGCAGTGAGACAATGGAACTCTCTGCCACATGATGTTGTCATGGCTGATTCATTAAATAAGTTCAAGGGAGGCCTGAATGCTTTTCTTGAAAAATATAATATTACTAGAAAATGTACCCGGCGCTGCCCGGGTATAAAGTGTCAGTGTGTTAATTAGATTTGTTCTAAGGTGCCCAGGAGGCCAAGCTAAAGGTATTGTTTCATCTGAGTTAATCAGTGGAATTAGTGTATACCTGTAGTGCATAGTTGGAGGGGTTCTGTATACCCACAATGTATAGTTTTTAGGGGTCTCGCATATTTGTAGTGCATAGTTGGGGGGGCTGTATACCTATAGTGTATAGTTGGGGGGGTCCTGTATACCTGTAGTGTGTAGTTGAGGGGGGGCTGTATACCTGTAGTGTATAGTTGAGGGAGGACCTGTATACCTGCAGTGTACAGTTGGTGAAGGTCCTGTATACCTGTACTGTATAGTTCGGGGGTCCTGTATACCTGTAGTAAATAGTTGGTGCTGTATACCTGTAATGTATAGTTGGTGGAGGTCTTGTATACCTGTAGTTTATAGTTTGAGGGTCCTGGATACCTGTAGTGTATAATTGGTGGAGGTCTTGTGTACCTGTAGTATATAGTTCGGGGGTCCTGTATACCTGTAGTGAATAGTTTGAGGGTCCTATATAACTATAGTATAGAGTTGGTGGAGGACCTGTAGTGTATAGTTTTGGGGTCCTGTATACCTGTAGTGTCCTGTATACCTGCAGGGTTGTATTTACCCGTATGGCAGTGTTATTCAGTCAGAGTGTGTCGGTATTGGTCATGTCTGGTATGGCGGTGTTATTCAGTCACAGTATGGCGCTATAGGTCAGGTCTGTTGTGCCAGTGTTATCCAGTCACAGAATGGCGGTATTGGTCAGGTCTGGTGTGGCGGTGTTATCCAGTCACGGCATGGTGGTATTGGTCAGGTCTGGTATAGCGGTGTTATCCAGTCACAGTATGGTGGTATTGGTCAGGTCTAGTATGACAGTGTTATCCAGCACAGTATGGCGGTATTGGTCAGGTCTGGTATGGCAGTGTTATCCAGTCACAGTATGGCGGTATTGGTCAGGTCTGATATGACAGTGTTATCCAGCACAGTATAGCGGTATTGGTCAGGTCTGGTGTGGCGGTGTTATCCATTCACAGTATGGCGGTATTGGTCATGTCTGGTATGGCGGTGTTATCCAGTCACAGTATGGCGGTATTGGTCAGGTCTGGTATGACAGTGTTATGCAGTCACAGTATGGCGGTATTGGTCAGGTCTGGTGTGGTGGTGTTATCCAGTCACAGTATGGCGGTATTGGTTAGGTCTGGTGTGGCGGTGTTATCCAGTCACGGTATGGTGGTATTGGTCAGGTCTGGTATAGCGGTGTTATCCAGTCACAGTATGGCAGTATTGGTCAGGTCTGATAGGATGGTGTTATCCAGTCACAGTATGGCGGTATTGGCCAGGTCTGGTGTGGCGGTGTTACCCAGTCACAGTTTGCCGGTATTGGTCAGGTCTGGCATGGCAGTGTTATCCAGTCACAGTATGGCGGTATTGGTCAGGTCTGGTATGACAGTGTTATCCAGCACAGTATGGCGGTATTGGTCAGGTCTGGTAGGGCAGTGTTATCCAGTCACAGTATGGCGGTATTGGTCAGGTCTGATATGACAGTGTTATCCAGCACAGTATAGCGGTATTGGTCAGGTCTGGTGTGGCGGTGTTATCCATTCACAGTATGGCGGTATTGGTCATGTCTGGTATGGCGGTGTTATCCAGTCACAGTATGGCGGTATTGGTCAGGTCTGGTGTGGCGGTGTTATCCAGTCACGGCATGGTGGTATTGGTCAGGTCTGGTATAGCGGTGTTATCCAGTCACAGTATGGCAGTATTGGTCAGGTCTGATATGATGGTGTTATCCAGTCACAGTGTGGCGGTATTGGTCAGGTCTGGTGTGGCGGTGTTACCCAGTCACAGTTTGCCGGTATTGGTCAGGTCTGGTATGGCAGTGTTATCCAGTCACAGTATTGCGGTATTGGTCAGGTCTGGTATGACAGTGTTATCCAGTCACAGTATGGCGATATTGGTCAGGTCTGGTATGACAGTGTTATCCAGTCACAGTATAGCGGTATTGGTCAGGTCTGGTTTGACAGTGTTATCCAGTCACAGTATGGCGGTATTGGTCAGGTCTGGTGTGGCAGTGTTACCCAGTCACAGTTTGGTATACCTGTAGTGCCCTGTATATACATGTACTGTATAGATGGAGTAGGGGGCCCTGTATATACATGTACTGTACAGATGGAGTAGGGGGTCCTGTATATACATGTACTGTATAGATGGAGTAGGGGCTCCTGTATACATGTACTGTATAGATGGAGTAGGGGGTCCTGTATATACATGTACTGTATAGATGGAGTAGGGGCTCCTGTATACATGTACTGTATAGATGGAGTAGGGGGTCCTGTATACATGTACTGTATAGATGGAGTAGGGGGTCCTGTATACATGTACTGTATAGATGGAGTAGGGGGTCCTGTATACATGTACTGTATAGATGGAGTAGGGGGCCCTGTATATACATGTACTGTATAGATGGAGTAGGGGGTCCTGTATATACATGTACTGTATAGATGGAGTAGGGGGTCTACCAGTTATTACTGTGGATGTTGTGAGGCAGCTTCCCTAGCAACCATTGCTCCCTGTGAAAATGAAAGCAGTAATCCTATTGGTTGCTAAGGCTCCAACTGCCGTGTCTGCTGCAGCTAATTATATCACCTGTGTTTGCAGTGAGGAGATTTTCCCATTCATCTCTATGGGGCGCTCTTCCCCCTCCCCCTCCCCTCCTGTACATCGGGCGGGGACGGGACCTTCGCAATAACCTTCCCGGGTACTCAATGTATCTGTGTGCCAAATTTGGGGTCAAACGGTTCAGGCGTTTGGAAGTCTATAGAGGACAGACAGACAGACAGAAGGACAGACAAACAGACTTTGATTTTTATGATATAGACTAGAAAATGTACCCGGCGCTGCCCGGGTATAAAGTGTCTGTGTGTTAATTAGATTTGTTTTAAGGTGCCCAGGAGGCCAAGCTAAAGGTATTGTTTCATCTGAGTTAATCAGTGGAATTAGTGTATACCTGTAGTGCATAGTTGGAGGGGTTCTGTATACCCACAATGTATAGTTTTTAGGGGTCTCGCATATCTGTAGTGCATAGTTGGGGGGGCTGTATGCCTATAGTGTATAGTTGAGGGAGGTCCTGTATACCTGCAGTGTACAGTTGGTGAAGGTCCTGTATACCTGTACTGTATAGTTTGGGGGTCCTGTATACCTGTAGTATATAGTTGGTGCTGTATACCTGTAATGTATAGTTGGTGGAGGTCTTGTATACCTGTAGTTTATCGTTTGAGGGTCCTGGATACCTGTAGTGTATAATTGGTGGAGGTCTTGTATACCTGTAGTATATAGTTTGGGGGTTCTGTATACCTGTAGTAAATAGTTTGAGGGTCCTGTATAACTATAGTATAGAGTTGGTGGAGGTCCTGTATACCTGTAGTGTATAGTTTGGGGTCCTATATACCTGTAGTATATAGCTGGTGGAGTTCCTGTATACCTGTAGTATATTTGGGGTCCTGTATACTTGTAGTATAGAGTTGGTGAAGGTGCTGTATACCTGTATTATAGAGTTGGTGTAGGTCCTGTATACCTGTAGTGTATGGTTTTGAGGTCCTGTATACCTGTAGTGTATAGTTTGGGGTCCTATATACCTGTAGTATATAGTTGGTGGAGTTCCTGTATACCTGTAGTGTATAGTTTTGGGGTCCTGTATACCTGTAGTGTATAGTTTGGGGTCCTGTATACCTGTAGTATATAGTTGGTGGAGGTCCTGTATACCTGAAGTATATAGTTGGTGGAGGTCCTGTATACCTGTAGTATATAGTTTTGGGGTCCTTTGTACCTGTAGTGTAAAGTTTGGGGTCCTGTATACCTGTAGTATATAGTTTTGTGGAGGTCCCGTGCACTTGTAGTGTATAGTTTTGGGGTCCTGTATACCTGTAGTGTCCTGTATACCTGCAGGGTTGTATTTACCCGTATGGCAGTGTTATTCAGTCACAGTGTGTCGGTATTGGTCATGACTGGTATGGGGGTGTTATCCAGTCACAGTATGGCGGTATTGGTCAGGTCTGGTGTGGCGGTGTTATCCAGTCACAGTATGGCGGTATTGGTCAGGTCTGGCAGTGTTATCCAGTCACAGTATGGCGGTATTGGTCAGGTCTGGTATGACAGTGTTATCCAGCATAGTATGGCGGTATTGGTCAGGTCTGGTGTAGCAGTGTTACCCAGTCACAGTTTGGTATACCTGTTGTGCCCTGTATATACATGTACTGTATAGATGGAGTAGGGGGTCCTGTATATACATGTACTGTATAGATGGAGTAGGGGGTCCTGTATATACATGTACTGTATAGATGGAGTAGGGGGTCCTGTATATACATGTACTGTATAGATGGAGTAGGGGGTCCTGTATATACATGTACTGTATAGATGGAGTAGGAGGTCCTGTATATACATGTACTGTATAGATGGAGTAGGGGGTCCTGTATATACATGTACTGTATAGATGGAGTAGGGGGCCCTGTATATACATGTACTGTATAGATGGAGTAGGGGGTCCTGTATATACATGTACTGTATAGATGGAGTAGGGGGTCCTGTATATACATGTACTGTATAGATGGAGTAGAGGGTCCTGTATATACATGTACTGTATAGATGGAGTAGGGGGTCCTGTATATACATGTACTGTATAGATGGAGTAGGGGGTCCTGTATATACATGTACTGTATAGATGGAGTAGGGGGCCCTGTATATACATGTACTGTATAGATGGAGTAGGGGGTCCTGTATATACAAAAGAAAACCCGTAGGAGGGTGAGCACAGATAATTGTCCAGGAGACCAGTGGAATCACAGTTGGAGCATCACACAGAGATGTGACTTAATCGTTCTTTTTTTTTTTACGCAATGCATTTTGGTCTGTCCATTGGGTCACAGACCTTTATCAAGCAGGTAAACGTCTGTGATCCAATGGACAGACCAAAACGCGTTGCGTAATAAAACCCAACGATTAAGTCGTCACATCTTTGTGTGATGCTCCAACTGTGATTCCACTGGTCTCCTGGACGCTTACCTGTGCTGACTATCCTACAGGTTTTCTTTTGGTCCCTGTGATCTCTTCTGAGATACACTTCCACAGCTGATGAATTGGAGAATACCTGCCTGGAGCATTCCTAATGATATAGAGGGCGGGGAGGAGGGACAGAGAATTGTGCCAGCCTAATGCACAGACACTCTAGGCCATGCCAGTTTGACACAGGGCTGCAAGTTTAAAAGTTGTTTTTTAGGACAATAACTGCATCACCTGCCGAACCGTCCCCAGGACAGATCTTGGATTTACTACATTAGACTAAGGTACCAACATTCCTGTGTTATGTTTTTGGTTTGCCCAACTTTGCTTGAACATTGCTCAGCTCATTTGCCATTCCGCTCAGCAGTGGCTGAAGCTTAAAGGGAGCATTGACCACAATAGATTTGCTCTGTTAAAGAAAAAAAAGATGTATTAAATATTTAAACGTAGTATATTAACACCTGGGGGACTAAGTGAGGCACTGGAATTACATTTTTCATAGAAGTTAATTATGTTAATTAGTATCTATATTTATAGGTTATTAATAGGAAAGAAGCTTTATATGCTACAGATTGTTGTCCCATAATCTGGCCATGCACCTTTGCCTGTCCGCTTACTGAAGCAGGGTGCCTGTGTTGTTGTTTTGTGAATTGCAGACTATGTACTTTAGCATTGTGTATATCATGAGGCCATTACCTTGCAGATTGTTGCTGTGAACACATTAGCTTCTAGCTAGATACATTGTTCATTTAGCTAGTTCCCTATGCTCTATTAGATTGCGCAATCTATTAATTTCCTATTAAAGACCTAAAACAACGTTATTTAAAAAGACTCTGTTAGTAGGTTTATGCTGTCCTGTCTCAGGGTAATATAAACTAGTGACAGGGAAGGTGAACAGAAAGATGTATCGCTTACATTGTTCTGTGCAGCTGATCCAGAGATATCATCCTGAACAACATGAACAATAAGTAATCCTCTCTATTATGTGCATGAGCCCAGTAGTCCTGGATATTCATGAGAAGCAGAAAACTCCACCTACCAGCATCTGATTGGCAGTTATCTATCCATACTGTGTATAGGCAGTCACCTGTCAATCAGCAGCTGTAGGTGGGAAGAGTTGTGTGGCAAGAATCCTATTCTCCTGCATATTAGGAGAACGGCTGAACAGAATGATGTAAGTAATACACCTATCCGTTCAGCATATATCTAGTTTATGCTGTCCTTATTTAAGGCAGCATAAACCTAGTGACAGATTCCCTTTAAGGACTTTGAATAAACTGCTTCATATCTATAGCCTGTGCTCTGGAGCGTTTGCTTTATTTTTTGTATATTGAATAATCAAAACCTAAAGGTGCAGTATGGAAAATACAATATTTAGTGCAACTGTATCAGGGAGCCTAGGAACCTCTTGCAAAATACTCTCAGGACCGACTGGACTAAAAGAGGGACCTGTAGTGTCCAAGTACAGGGGTCATTAACTTGTTTACGGACCCTCAGAAAGTAACTGTCAGGTGTCACACCAAGAGCTGGGAGCTGGTATTTTTGTGCTCCAGCCACTAGGTGTCCCACTCTTCCCTGTACACAGCTGCAGTGTTTCTAAAGGTTTAGCTATGTGGTATGTTGTCCAGTCACAGAAATTAAAACTTTTACAGGTAAAGTAAAGCTGGACTCTGTTACCTTCTTTGTGCTTCACCTGCGCCTCCACCCTCCCACAACACAACTGTTCTTTTTTTCAAGCACAGTGCCTGTGTGTCTGGGGTGTTATCGCCACTCCTGGCCACCATGACAAGGTCCCCCAAACACCAGAGCCATCCAGCTACCTCGACAACAATGTGCAGCAGCCCAAGCCACTGCAAACCCATCAGTGGCCCATGGGTTCCAGAACATTACATACAGACAGGGCAGGGTTCAGCATGGAGCTGTGAGGTCTAGAACCTAAGAGCTAATAGGAAAACTAATAAAACACAACAATCGCTGAGCTCAGAGAGATCACTAAAAAAAAGAGTACTCACTCAAGAGTCTCCATTGATACATTGCCCCCTAAAAAATTTAAAATGCAAAAAAAAAAGGGTCCGTGGTGGCTCAGTCACTAGTCTCATAACACGGGAATAGCCAGATATTCCTTCTGGGAAGGAGCCCCATTTCTGAGGGGTGCTTCCTAGTGAGGAGATCACCAAACCACCCTGATATGTAGCCCTTTAAGTAGCACTCAGTAGGAAAACTAGCATGGTACCACTGTACTTCAATCTCATCCTGCTCTTTTTGTGGATCTCATTAACTCCTTGGTAATATCTCTGTTATGAGCCTGAAGTTAAATCCTCATTTCCCTTTCCTTCCAGACATAGATGTGAATAAACATCTTCCCCAGCTCCCATAATGCCTTGCAACCATTAATTCCATAATAGTCTCCTACATGTATCTGATGTATTTCATTGCTATGTGGTGACTGATAATTTACAGCTCAGTATTTGCCAAGCTTCTGAACGCCAGGAAAAAAATGTGTTTTATAACAAATAATCTTATTCCTTTGGCTGCTCAAAAATGTTGAAAAATATTAATATATGAACAACGTCTTGCAGGCCACATACAATTACAGTGTGAATCACACCAGGCTGGCTCAGTGATGAATCACACAGCAGATGTGGGCAGCGCTGGGACCCTGGATCCATTAAATGGGCCTTAATTACAGCTCTCAGATGAATAAACTGACATTTGCGCAGGCAGGACCAGAGCTGCAAAGCAGCTTTGTGTGCAGCCGAGGGATCGGACACATAAAATGTCACAACATGTCGCTTCCTGAGCAAGCCCAAATCTTCACCAGATGGAACCGAGCGCTGGCAGGGTCACTGAACACACCCCTGATGTCTAATACCACTAATCTTAAGAAAAAGGGTGAGGAGGGCAATGCCACCTGCAGTATTTTTATCCAGAACTAGAAAATGTACCTGGCACTGCCCGGGTATAAAGTGTCAGTGTGTATAGGGGGTCCTGTATACCTGTAGTATAGAGTTGGTGGAGGTGCTGTATACCTGTAGTATAGAGTTGGTGGAGGTCTTGTATACCTGAAGTATATAGTTCGGGGGTCCTGTATACCTGTAGTGTACAGTTTGAGGGTCCTGCATACCTGTAGTATATAGTTGGTGGAGTTCCTGTATACCTGTAGTGTATAGATTTGGGGTCCTGAATACCTGTAGTGTATAGTTTGGGGTTCTGTATACCTGTAGTATAGAGTTGGTGGAGGTGCTGTGGCAGTGTTATCCAGTCACAGTATGGTGGTATTGGTCAGGTCTGGTATGGCAGTGTTATCCAGTCACAGTATGGCGGTATTGGTCAGGTCTGGTATGGCAGTGTTATCCAGTAACAGTGTGGCGGTGTTATCCAGTCACAGTATGGTGGTATTGGTCAGGTGTGGTATGGCGGTGTTATCCAGTCACAGTATGGTGGTATTGATCAGGTCTGGTATGGCGGTGTTATCCAGTCACAGTATGGTGGTATTGGTAAGGTCTGGTATGGCAGTGTTATCCAGTCACAGTATGGTGGTATTGGTCAGGTCTGGTATGGCAGATTCATCCAGTCACAGTATGGCGGTATTGGTAAGGTCTGGTATAGCGGTGTTATCCAGTCACAGTATGGTGGTATTGGTCAGGTCTGGTATGGCGGTGTTATCCAGTCACAGTGTGTCGTATTGGTCAGGTCTGGTATGGCGGTGTTATCCAGTCACAGTATGGCGGTATTGGTCAGGTCTGGTGTGGTGGTGTTATCCAGTCACAGTATGGTGGTATTGGTCAGGTCTGGTATGGCAGTGTTACCCAGTCACAGTATGGCGGTATTGGTCAAGTCTGGTATGGCAGTGTTATCCAGTCACAGTATGGTGGTATTGGTCAGGTGTGTTATGACAGTGTTATCCAGTCACAGTATGGCGGTATTGGTCAGGTCTGGTGTGGCAGTGTTATCCAGTCACAGTATGGCGGTATTGGTCAGGTCTGGTATGGAGGTGTTATCCAGTCACCGTATGGCGGTATTGGTCAGGTCTGGTGTGGCAGTGTTGTCCAGTCACAGTATGGTGGTATTGGTCAGGTCTGGTATGGCGGTGTTATCCAGTCACAGTATGGCGGTATTGATCAGGTCTGGTGTGGCGGTGTTAAATGTGATGTCTGGAGCTATTACCTACCAATCCTGATGCTAATTGGTGAGTGAGGATGGGGTGTCCTCAGGTTTAGCGCTTAGGGCAGTAGCAGCTGGTAATACTGCCCTGTATACATGTACTGTATAGTAGGAGTAGGGGGTCCTGTATACCTGTAATGTCCTGTATACAAGTACTGTATAGATGGAGTAGGGGGTCCTGTATACATGTACTGTAGAGATGGAGTAGGGGGCCCTGTATACATGTACTGTATAGATGGAGTAGGGGGTCCTGTATACATGTACTATATAGATGGAGTAGGGGGTCCTGTATACATGTACTGTATAGATGGAGTAGGGGGCCCTGTATACATGTACTGTATAGATGGAGTAGGGGGTCCTGTATATACATGTACTGTATAGATGGAGTAAGAGGTCCTGTATACATGTACTGTATAGATGGAGTAGGGGGTCCTGTATACATGTACTGTATAGATGGAGTAGGGGGCCCTGTATACATGAACTGTATGGATGGAGTAGGGGGCCCTGTATACAGTACATGTACTGTATAGATGGAGTAGGGGGCCCTGTATACATGTACTGTATAGATGGAGTAGGGGGTCCTGTATACACGTACTGTATAGATGGAGTAGGGGGCCCTGTATACATGTACTGTATAGATGGAGTAGGGGGTCCTGTATACATGTACTGTATAGATGGAGCAGAGGGTCCTGTATTCATGTACTGTATAGATGGAGTAGGGGGTCCTGTATACCTGTAGTGCCCTGTATATACATGTACTGTATAGATGGAGTAGGGGGTCCTGTATACATGTACTGTATAGATGAAGTAGGGGGTCCTGTATACATGTACTGTATAGATGGAGTAGGGAGTCCTGTATACATGTACTGTATAGATGGAGTAGGGGGCCCTGTATACATGTACTGTATAGATGGAGTAGGGGGCCCTGTATACATGTACTGTATAGATGGAGTAGGGGGTCCTGTATACATGTACTGTATAGATGGAATAGGGGGCCCTGTATACATGTACTGTATAGATGGAGTAGGGGGTCCTGTATACATGTACTGTATAGATGGAGTAGGGGGTCCTGTATACTTGTACTGTATAGATGTTGTAGGGGGTCCTGTATACATGTACTGTATAGATGGAGTAGGGGGTCCTGTATACATGTACTGTATAGATGGAGTAGGGGGTCCTGTATACATGTACTGTATAGATGGAGTAGGGGGTCCTGTATACATGTACTGTAGAGATGGAGTAGGGGGTCCTGTATACATGTAGTGCCCTGTATATACATGTACTGTATAGATGGAGTAGGGGGTCCTGTATACATGTACTGTATAGATGGAGTAGGGGGTCCTGTATACATGTACTGTATAGATGGAGTAGGGGGTCCTTTATACCCGTAGTGCCCTGTATATACATGTACTGTATAGATGGAGTAGGGGGTCCTGTATACATGTACTGTATAGATGGAGTAGGGGGTCCTATATACATGTAGTGCCCTGTATATACATGTACTGTATAGATGGAGTAGGGGGTCCTGTATACATGTACTGTATAGATGAAGTAGGGGGTCCTGTATACCTGTAGTGCCCTGTATATACATGTACTGTATAGATGGAGTAGGGGGTCCTGTATACATGTACTGTATAGATGGAGTAGGGGGTCCTGTATACATGTACTGTATAGATGGAGTAGGGGGTCTACCACTTATTTCTGTGGATCTATTGTGAGGCATCTTCCCTAGCAACCACAACTCCCTGTGAAAATGAAAGTAGTAATCCTATTGGTTGCTAAGGCTCTCAACTGCCGTTTTCTCTGGGCAGCTGCAGCTAATTATGTGTGTGCAGTGTGGAGATTTTCCAATTCATCTCTATGGGGCGCCGCTCTTCCCCCTCCCCTACTGTACATCTGGCGGGGACGGGACCTTCGCTAAAACCTTCCCGGGCACCCAATGTATCTGTGTGCCAAATTTGGGGTCAAACGGTTCAGGCGTTTGGAAGTCTATATGGGACAGACAGACAGACAGAATGACAGACAGACAGACAGACTTTGATTTTTATTATATAGACTAGAAAATGTACCCGGTGCTGCCCGGGTATAAAGTGTCAGTGTGTTAATTAGATTTGTTCTAAGGTGCCCAGGAGGCCAAGCTAAAGGTATTGTTTCATCTGAGTTAATCAGTGGAATTAGTGTATTCCTGTAGTGCATAGTTGGAGGGGTTCTGTATACCCACAATGTATAGTTTTTAGGGGTCTCGCATATCTGTAGTGCATAGTTGGGGGGGCTGTATACCTATAGTGTATAGTTGGGGGGGTCCTGTATACCTGTAGTGTGTATTTGGGGGGGGGCTGTATACCTGTAGTGTATAGTTGAGGGAGGTCCTGTATACCTGCAGTGTACAATTGGTGAAGGTCCTGTATAACTGTACTGTATAGTTCGGGGGTCCTGTATACCTGTAGTATATAGTTGGTGCTGTATACCTGTAATGTATAGTTGGTGGAGGTCTTGTATACCTGTAGTTTATAGTTTGAGAGTCCTGGATACCTGTAGTGTATAATTGGTGGAGGTCTTGTATACCTGTAGTATATAGTTCAGGGGTCCTGTATACCTGTAGTAAATAGTTTGAGGGTCCTGTATAACTATAGTATAGAGTTGGTGGAGGTCCTGTATACCTGTAGTGTATAGTTTGGGGTCCTATATACCTGTATTATATAGCTGGTGGAGTTCCTGTATACCTGTAGTATATTTGGGGTCCTGTATACTTGTAGTATAGAGTTGGTGAAGGTGCTGTATACCTGTATTATAGAGTTGGTGTAGGTCCTGTATATCTGTAGTGTATAGTTTGGGGTCCTATATACCTGTAGTATATAGTTGGTGGAGTTCCTGTATACCTGTAGTGTATAGTTTTGAGGTCCTGTATACCTGTAGTGTATAGTTTGGGGTCCTGTATACCTGTAGTATATAGTTGGTGGAGGTCCTGTATACCTGAAGTATATAGCTGGTGGAGGTCCTGTATACCTGTAGTATATAGTTTTGGGGTCCTGCATACCTGTAGCGTAAAGTTTGGGGTCCTGTATACCTGTAGTATATAGTTTTGTGGAGGTCCCGTGCACCTGTAGTGTATAGTTTTGGGGTCCTGTATACCTGTAGTGTCCTGTATACCTGCAGGGTTGTATTTACCCGTATGGCAGTGTTATTCATTCACTGTGTGTCGGTATTGGTCATGTCTGGTATGGCGGTGTTATCCAGTCACAGTATGGCGGTATTGGTCAGGTCTGGTGTGGCGGTGTTATCCAGTCACGGTATGGTGGTATTGGTCAGGTCTGATATGATGGTGTTATCCAGTCACAGTATGGTGGTATTGGTCAGGTCTGGTATGACGGTGTTATCCAGCACAGTATGGCGGTATTGGCCAGGTCTTATATGACAGTGTTATCCAGTCACAGTATGGCGGTATTGGTCAGGTCTGGTATGGAGGTGTTACCCAGTCACAGTATGGCGGTATTGGTCAGGTCTGGTATGGAGGTGTTATCCAGTCAGTTTGGTATACCTGTTGTGCCCTGTATATACATGTACTGTATGGATGGAGTAGGGGGCCCTGTATATACATGTACTGTATAGATGAAGTAGGGGCCCTGTATATACATGTACTGTATAGATGAAGTAGGGGGCCCTGTATATACATGTACTGTATAGATGAAGTAGGGGGCCCTGTATATACATGTACTGTATAGATGAAGTAGGGGGCCCTGTATATACATGTACTGTATAGATGAAGTAGGGGGCCCTGTATATACATGTACTGTATAGATGAAGTAGGGGGCCCTGTATATACATGTACTGTATAGATGGAGTAGGGGGTCCTGTATACATGTACTGTATAGATGGAGTAGGGGGTCCTGTATATACATGTACTGTATAGATGGAGTAGGGGGCCCTGTATATACATGTACTGTATAGATGGAGTAGGGGGTCTACCAGTTATATCTGTGGATGTTGTGAGGCAGCTTCCCTAGCAACCATTGCTCCCTGTGAAAATGAAAGCAGTAATCCTATTGGTTGCTAAGGCTCCAACTGCCGTGTCTGCTGCAGCTAATTATATCACTTGTGTTTGCAGTGAGGAGATTTTCCCATTCATCGCTATGGGGCGCCTCTCTTTCCCCTCCCCCTCCCCTCCTGTACATCTGGCGGGGACGGGACCTTCGCAATAACCTTCCCGGGCACCCAATGTATCTGTGTGCCAAATTTGGGGTCAAACGGTTCAGGCGTTTGGAAGTCTATAGAGGACAGACAGACAGAAGGACAGACAGACAGACTTTGATTTTTATGATATAGATTACAGCAGTTATATGCAAGCTTAATTGCCAACATTTGAGAAAGGGTGTGGCTTATCGTGGGAGTGGTTTGTGGGGGCCTGGCTTGCCATGGGTAAGTTTTTTCAGAATATACCCTATATATTGTCCTAATTGTAAGTGTCATACTTTTCAGAGGGAGGGAACATGTACAGCATGGAAAACCATTTTAATGCAGACCCCAGAATTAGGCCCACAATATATTCCCAGTCCCAGTATCAGTCCCCCTCCATGATAAAGCCCCCAGAATTAGGCCTCCTGCATGATACAGACCACAGTATCAGGCCCACTATATATTATAGACCACAGTATCAGGCCCACTATATATTACAGACCACAGTATCAGGCCCACTATATATTATAGACCTCAGTATCAGGCCCCCAGCCTAATACCGACCCTAGAATCAGGCCTCCTGCATAATGCTAAACCCGGTATCAGGCCCTCTAGCATACCAGAGACCCCAGTATCAGGCCCCTAGCATAACACATACCCCAGTATTATTCCTCACACTATACGAGGGGCTGTTGATAAGTCTTTGGCTATGTGTTCTTTTCTTGATTCTATGGTATTGAATGTACATCACATGAAAGCCTTATGGGTCTAATATTTGTTTTCCAAATTTTGTGTAAGTAACTTATGGCAGTGATTTAGGACAGAGGAAAACAAAATGGCGGAGTCTAAGGCGATATTCACAGCAAATGAGAGCAGAGGAGCGAAGCAATTCTTGTTTCTGCAAGGAAAGTCTGTGAAGGATATTCATGGTGATATGTCACAGAAATTGGGGGATCAATGCCCTTCATATTCTACAGTTAAGAGCTGGGCTGCCAAATTTAAAACGGGCGGCATCAGCACCAGTGATGAGTGACGACCGAGAGGGGTTGTTGTTCTGGAGATTGTCGATGCTGTGCACAACCTCCAACCTGAAGCCAGCTCTGAAGGCCAAAAGGCGTGGCAAGCCATCCAAAGGAACCTTGTTCCTGTAAGATAACACCCCTGCTCACACTTCAAAAACGACCATGTGGCCCAGAGTTAGCACTCTACTTACTGGCTGTAAGCACTCCCGAGCGCGTAATTCAGTGCTGCAAGTATGCGCCCACATTTGCCCTGCTCGTTCCTTCATGCTCCCTGCAGTCTCTGTCAGTCCTTGTTTCCCATCCTCTCCATTACTGTACAGTAACTTATAATATCACATATTCTGCTGTTTCTGAATGTTTGTTTCATCTGTTTTACATGTTATTCAGAATAATAAATCATTATTTTTGGGGTGTGGAACCAATTGTCTGCATATCAGTGATTTCTTATGGGAAAATTTGATTTGGTTTAAGAGTAGGTTTGGATTACAAGCACAGTCCTGGAACGAATTATGCTCGTAATCCAAGGCACCACTGTACTTTAAACAATAGATTTTTTATGATGACACATTCCCTTTAAGTATTAACTGGTTTCCTGAGGACTATGTCAGATTTGGTAGATTATGTCAATGAAGATTTTGTTTTATAAAAAAACGAGAGGTATGTGTTTTTTTTAATAAAAAAAACAACAACTTTGTTTTATTTTACTCACTTTACAAGCTTAGTACTGGAAGATGCCTGATAGATGGCATCCATTACTAAAATGGGGCTTAGTGTTAGCTTGTAAAATGGCTATCAGTAACACCTGCATTATTACCTCAGTACTCACAGTCACAGGGTATTATCAGTCCCTGTTGATTAAAAACTGTCAGCCTGGACTGGAGCGGTAGCAGGCTAGTATTATTAAGATGAGAAGGACTAAACTACAGGGCCCTTCCTACCCTGGTGTTATTAGGCATTTGCTTGTTGTATTTATGCCTGGCTGGCTATGGGAAAACTGGAACTCTACACACCCCTTCTTGACAATTTTATTATAAAATAATAATAATAATAATAATAATAATAATAATAATCATACGCTGGTCATTGACGTAGTCCACTAAATTGGACATAGACCACACCTTACAGATTACAAGTCTGGTGATATATTAGGAAATTGCTTACCATGCAGTTTCCTATAGGTGACCCTACATGTTAGGATTAAAGTGGGAAAATCTAAATCATTGCTTTCACCAATAAACCAGTTAAATCCATTTTGGCACAATACACAAGAAAAGTGGCACATTTTTGATCAAATACGCCATTGCTCAAAATTAAGTGACAATTTTACACCAAAACCCACATAAAAAAACATTAAAGCGAATGTGCCAGAAGGTACATTGCTTTAAGATTTTTACATCAATAGACTGGTGCCGGTGAGTGGATGCCGGTGCTACGGTCCTTTCGTTGAACTGTGGCCCAGTTCCCACAGCGCCAGTCTATTCCCAGTGACCGTTCTGTCCTGAACCACTAGAGGTGGCTCCATTGATTCTAACGGGCCGGCTTGGTCTATTAATGTAAAAATCTTAAAGTGATGTACTTGCTGGTTCATTTGCTTTACTAAACTCTCCCCTACACCTATGCAACCCATTGAGCCTAAATATTGTTAATTCTTTTTTTTTTTGTGTGGCTTCTAATGGCTACAATTAAACCCATAACATCCATCCTGGTCTCTTGTGATAAGCAACTAAAGCTCAGACAGGAGCAGTCTAGACCTTACCTGTCACCATTCTGCATCCTCCAGGGCTCTGTCATCTTATATGGCAGCAGTAGGATTGTCGCACTAGCTTTGTGATAGGAATACAGTGGACACCTGCCACATCATTGACATCTCAGCTCTGGAAATCTATGTGAGCTATGAGAGAGCTGTCACAGAGCTGCCGCAGACTACTGAGCCTGGAGATGCCAATTTCTTGGCTCCACTGTTAAAAAAAACTTATTATTGGTGGTGGTAGAATTCAATCAGAAAAATAGGGGGTCCTCAGGCCAGTTAGATGGAGACGGGATATTATTCATTGCAATGAGAAAAATACGGCAAATGCTACCAACCTTCTGTGTGTACTCCTGGTTTACCCAGTACAAGCACTACAGGTCCAGGTGTATGAGGGGCTCCCATATCACTTGGCAAACCTTGAATTTTTGACCCAGCATCCTGGATCTTTGGATGAAGGTCAAGTGCTTAACTAGGATTCATGGGGCCCCATAGGGGAAAAAAAACAAGAAACAGTATGGGCCCCATGAATCCTAGTGTCTAGGAGTAGTATATGCAGGGCCGGATTAAGGTTGGTGGATGCCCCGGGCTACAACTCCCCCCCCCAAATAAATAAATAAACTATGCCACGATCTATACAGATGGCAGCTTACTGTAGGCGACTTAGCACAGGCCCCTCCTCGCTCCTGGCTGTATTGCTTAGCATCCCCCTCTGTTGCGCAAAGGATGGTCACTAGAGGCTGCAGTGCAGAGGAAGATGACAGACCCTAGAGACAGGAGCAGGGAGGGCTAAGTATCAGAGTGTATTCCCACATTGTGTTTGTGTTAATAAGGCAATGTGAGAACACAGCACTGTCTGTGCGCTGTTGCCCACTGTTTTAGGGTCCTATTACATGGCCTGATATCCTGGGTAAGCAGCACCGATCTACTAGGGTTTCTGCTGATGGGGGCAGTGTATGTGACGGAGATCACCCCTCCCATACTGCGCTCACACAACACCCCTCCTCCCCGAGACGACACCTAGAGTTGCTCTCTTAGGATGCTTTGAGTGCCCTCCCAGAGGAAAAGGGATGGTGTGTGAGCGCAGTCCAGGACAGGGCTGAGATGATTACTGTGCCATTAGGGCACCTCTGAGTGCCGCCCCGGGGAAGGGGGAGAAGCTGCTCTGGTGGTATGCCACCAACCCAAGAGAAATGAGACTTTACTATCATCAAATAACGTAGTGTGCCCTGAATACAATATATAGGCAGACTAGATGGACCAGGCTTTTCTGCCACCGTGAGTGTCAGAGCACATAGTACAGTATAATGTACAGACAGATGACAGATATAGGAAATACAAATAATTTCTTGGCAATAAGGTGGCTTATCACCATGATTTTTTTGGGAAGGGGTGAGTCAACTCTCTCAGCTGCCAGAGGGGAACTATACAAAGGTGCCCCTCCTATGCATGCATGCATATATGTTACATGAATATTGAGACATATATATATATATATATATATATATATATATATATACACACATGCATAAACAGATGCTTAGAAAGGCTTGTATTTGAAACCTGTTAAAATTCTATATACTATACAAAGACAGTATCCCCCTATACATTGTCTATATATTGGTACATACCAGAGTTCTACGCCCATGTAGGAACCCCTCTCCTGTAATATAAAAAAAAACCATACCATAGATTTTTTTTCCAGCGACACTTTAGTGTTGACAACAAGTGGTGTGACGTATCATGGGTGCAGTTTGCAGGGTGTGGCTTGTCACCAGTGTTTTTTGTTTGTTTTCAGAATTTTCTAGTTAGAATTTAACAGTCAGAACAACACAAAATAAACATTATACAACCCACTATCAGGCCCCCAGTATATTATACACCACACTATCATGTTGCAGTATATTAGGCACCCTACTATCAGGTCCCAGTATATTACCCCACTATCAGGTCCCCAGTATATTACACTCCCCACTATCAGGTCCCCGGTTTATTATACACCCCATCATCAGGTCCTCAGTAAATTACACACCCCACTATCAGATTCCCAGGATATTACACACCTGACTATCAGCTCATCAGCACGAAGTATAACATCATAGGATTAGATACAGCAATATGATAGACAATATCATACTGGATAGGATTAGATACACAGCTCAGCAGAAAGTATCACATTAAAGGAATAGATACAGCAGGTCAGCAGACATGATATTGAATAGGATTAGATACACAGCTGAGCTCCCAAAAAACTATGATAGGATTAGATACAACTGTTCAGTAGACAATATTGTACTGGATAGGATTATTTACACAGTTGAGCAGACAGTATCACATGATAGGATGAGATATAGTGGCTCATAAGACAGTATCACAGTTGATGAGCTTAGATACATAGCTCAGCAGGAAGTGATACAGTTGTAGTTGGTAACATGGCTGCTGTGGATGACAGTGAACCTTTGGCAGGCATGGGTAAACCTCAGAGCAGCATGCAGGCTGTGGCCCAGAGCTAGCACTCTACTTACTGACTGTATATACTGGTAGTTTGTGCCCATATGATGTACTGTAGCTACATCCCATATTGTCATACTACTATCCCCTTCATCATCCTCCTGCTCCATCATCATACTACTTCCCCCTTCATCTTCCTCCTGCTCCTCCATCATCATACCACTATCCACTTCATCCTCCTCCTGCCCCTTCATTATCACAATTCTACCCTTTTCATCATCTTCCTGCCCCTCAATCATCATACTACTACCCCCTTCATCATCCATCTGTGCCTCCATCATCATTCTACCACCCCTTCATCATCCTCCTGGGACTCCGCTACAGCCGCCGAATGTTAACTGCAAAAAGTTGGTGTGTATCAATTTAAAACATAACTTTTACTACTTATTTTACATACACAACAAACATAGATTAAGAAACTCTGCCACATTACACTCAATGACCACAGATTTTTGATAATGCAGAGTAAGGATAGGGACAGTATGACTTATGGTTCTGAAGTTTTCAAGGTCAGCCGACCCCAAACTTAATGATGGTCTGGGAAACAAAAAAATCCCACAGTGAGTCACATTGATTACTGTACCTCAAAAATTAAAAGAACCTTGATAGATGGGAAGATGCCCTAGTCAACCCTCAATATAGACCAGGTTCTCCCTAATCTGTCCCTGTCCCAAAACACAAGGCCATTAAAAAATCCTAATAGGGCTACATTGGATCACATTACCGTATATTGATAAGCTGTGACCTCATCCAGAGCCCATCTTACACCTCTACGCGTTTCCCTCCCCAGCAATTATATCTCAGGGAGTTCATCAGGAGGCTAATCAAAAGGATATAGGATATACGTCCCTGGGTAAAGATACGGATAGCAATCCACAGCGGGACCTGGCACCATAGATGGAAGGCAGCACCAGACTGAGTGAAAGAGTCTACCATTTATAGCAGTACATATGGCTTGCTCCACCTCCTCACCTAAATTACCGATACATATAGTAAACATAATTAGCATAAGACAGTCCATAATCAAACTACTCACATCAATACAGTGGGGGCTGCGATGGTATCCATCGCTGTTTGACACAAGCAAACAGTGCACGCTTGGTTTGTGTTCATTCAGAGCGCCGTCCGCGTCACTTCTGGTAAGTGACACACATACCTCGCGTCATATCCGGTACCTGGAACGCATGGAACGCACGGCACCCATATTGCTACGTATGATGGAACGCATCACATACTATGTGGTGCGTCTGATACATACAAGATTCAGCACACTATATGGAATCATCGCTTTGCGTTCATCTTATCAACTAGTTTGAAACACATATATTAAAGTGACTCTCAGCATAGATAATCTTTAGATCAAACAAATTTCATGAATAATAACAATCATATGGTGATGTCATCAAAACTATATTAATATAAGATCTATAACTGGCAATCCAAAATCAAACCCAAATTAGGAGGTGTGCTCAAAAACAAACTCAATTAATACCTATGTAAAAGGCACAATACATAACACAATACAAAGCTCTACAATATTAAATTAATATAAACATAAGTACATTGGCGACGGGTGATACTTGACGTTCCCTTATATCAATACTTCGCCACTTAGGAATGCTATTTTCTCAAGATAGGACCTAAATAAAAACATTATAATTTAATGCTTCATTTAATCCCCGAGGGTATATAGATTTAAATCTAAAAATCTACTGGCCTTCTTTTTGTAAAATTCTTCGATCCCAGTCACCTCTCCGTACACCCTGTCTCACTACCTCCAAAATAGAAAACTTTAAGGATTTTGGTTCTCCATTGTAGTATTCCCACACATGTCTAGCAATTGGTTTGTCTCTGCGATGTCTAATGTCACCCAAATGGTCACCAATCCTACGTCTGAGTTGGCGTCTCGTCTAGCCCACGTAGTTAAGAGGGCACGAACAGGTACATACATATACTACTCCGGCTGTTGCACAATTCCCGAAATCTCTTATATCATAGGTCTTTCATGTCATATGGCTAGTGACAGTCTTACCCTTTGCAATATACGGACAGGCTACACAGTCTTTTCCACACCTGTACATACCCACCAGTTTTCGATCTAACCAAGTATCTGGTGATCTCGGGGGTACAAAATGGCTGTGCACTAGTCGGTCATGTAGTGACCTCCCTCTCCTATAGGTGACCTTTGGGAAATTCCCCACTACGTCACCTACATCTTCATCTAGTTGTAATATCTGCCAGTATTTTTTCAATACCCCAGTTACCTCTTGGGCTCTTTCATCATGTTTCCACTATTCTCATAACGGGATTAACCAACTCATCCCTAGGTTGTTGCCTGGTGACCAATAATTCTGTCCTTCTGCAGGTCAGAGCATGGCTGAGCTGCCTTGAGACGGGAGTATGGGGCGGCGCGATCTGGGAGCCGGTGCTGGAACCGGAGAGGTAAGTCATCTGAGCCTTCTTTTTCCACCCCCTGCCCGGCCAGATACGGATTATACAGATGGCCCGGAGTACCCCTTTAAGTGCTTATCTGTCTATTCTCATGACTCTATTGAGTGCGAGTCTGAACACCCAGACCCATAAAAACATCAACTTGTCTTTAGGAAACCAAAAGTTTTTTTTCACAGTGACTGGTCCCATTTATTCAGCCAAACAGAATATGGTAATGGAGAGTAGTGAGATGATACAAAATAACAGATGTCCAAAAGAACACATTCAAGCTGAGAATGTAGCATACAAGACAGAGTTACAAGGCTGTAAATTTACCACATGAAGCCATCTATGCTCAAAAGTCTCCAACAAATCGTCACCACCTAGTGGAATTGGTTAAAATGACAAATACAAGTTCCAATTAAATTCTTTTAATGCCAACCCCAATGACAAATATACAATGTAACACAATGATACAAAAGGTGCAAAAAAAATACAAGGACTCTCATCTTTTGAGGATAACAATAGATCTCCATTATGTGCTGCAGCAGAGCACAAGGTTCCTTATAAGGAGAAGTCACCTAGCAGGCGCATTGTTCAGCAGTCCTACTTGAGATTCTGTGCACATAGCATATGTAGCTACATGTTATATGAAACATTATGTGCAATGCAAAAAAAAAAAAAAAAAAAAATCATGTGTGTAAACACTAACATCATATTAGATACCTGATGAGGATTCTATCACCCTGGATGGTTCAAAAGTATTAGTCCTGGGAAAATGTATTGGTCATGAGTCTAGACAGAAGACTGAATACAACTGTACACAAGATACCTGATGATTATTATACCACTAAGCGATGGTTCAGAACAGTATCAGCCACTCCAGGAGAGTATAGACCACTGATGAACAGACAGTCAAGTTCCTCTTACAGTCCTGGTTGTGTTTAACATATTTTCCAGTCACCCATTCTCCATCCTTTTACTGGTTACATTGGGATGACAGATGCTGCTCCTCTTGCAACCCGACACCTGAGCGCTTCAAATTAATTGTAAATCACTTTGTAAACACGATTAGTGGAGGATTGCCAGGGATTTTCTGGTAAAGAGGCTTTAATTGAGCAGACGTGAGGATACAGTCAAACTATTAAAGTGGCAAGAGTTCTTAAAGAACTCCAGCAGAACACAACTTTCCATCACTGCAACCTCTCCTAATTGTCTATGATACTCTGGATTTATTTTATGTATACTATAGACCTTTAGACCTCAGTATGACATCCCTTAGGCAACTATTAGCATTACTAGTTCTGCCTCCTGGGACTACAGTTTAATAGTGTTCATCTTTATAAGCTACAAAATAAACTAAGACCACAAGCATAAAGAGTAACAGGTGGACCCATATTTAATATGTGAACCAGTCTCCTCTATATACACCCCTGCCTCATTCCTATACTGTAGAAGAACACCTCTGATCTGTGTCACTATTAGAATAAATATGGCATCAACAAAACCTCAACTCAAAAGATACATACCATTCCACTCACAGCAGAATACTTTCTCCAAACTCTGGCAGGTAGACAAACTGCTTCTAAAGTGAGCCGTGTACAGAACTGTCAGAGGCACCATAGAAGCTTTAGAAGTGGACTGTCCACCTGCCAGAGTTTGGAAAAGGTATCCTGCCATGTGAGTGGATTGGTAGTTACCTTTTAAATGGAATCTGTCACCTAAAATTTAAGTAACAAAGTGCTGACAGTGTTACATAGGTGTTGGGGAAAGGATACACATACAGGGCCAGTCTTTGCTATGTGCGACCAGTGTGGTCACATAGGGCACCGGCCGCCAGACTGTCAGAGGGGGTGCCATCGAGATAGGTAAGTGATTTATCCACTTACCATCCATGCTGCCTCCCTACATACCTGGTATCAGCTCTCCAGTGACTTCACCTCACTTGCAGAGAAGAGGAGAAACCGGTATAAAAGTTGTTGCTTGTTTTTTTTTCTCTTATGGGAGGGGGCTAACATACAAGCAGTCTATACTACTGGAGCAGCACACAAGGGGTATGTACTAACGGGGCAGCACACAAGGGGGTATACTACCGGGGCACTGCACAGGGGTCTATATTACTGAGGAAGTACACAGTGGACTATACATACATTGGTGTCACACACAGGGGCCTGACACTATATAGGGCCTGCAAAGAGGGGTCTATATGGGGACTGCATAGAGGAGCCAATACTATATGGAAATGGCATAAAGTGGCTCATACTATATAGGGACCTTTCTACTATATCAGGGCACAGAGCATATCTAATTATTATGTGGGAACACAGGGGCACCTTAAAGCTATGGGGGCACAGGGGACTTAACTAATGTATGTGCTGTAGCAAGGGGCCTAAAATGTTTTTTTTTAGCAGACTTTAGAGAGAGAATTCACAGACAGGGGAAAACTTCAAGATGGCCCGAGCTGGATTAAGAGAAAAAGAAAAAGTGAAAGTAACTACCATATGTATGTATTGGGGCTCTTGATACTGTGTGGGGGCACTTTCAGGGTATTATACTGTGTAAGGAGCACTGATTCTGATAAAATGGCGTGGGGGTGGGGGGTGGGGGGCAAAAGCAAATTCTGCAGTGGGCACCATATGCATATAACGATTGATTTATTGTTCGTGGCTCAAATCTTCTAAAGTTGATGTTTCATGCTACAGTAAAGTGCCACAGAGGCATGGCCCATGTACCTCTGTAGCTCTTAACTCCCTGGGCCACACTTCTTTGGTACTTCACTGCATCATAAAACAATCTTAGCAGATTGCAGTCATGGACAGCTAAAGAAAGGTAACGTGTATCCTTCCCACAAGACCTATGTCACTGTCAGCATTTTGGTACTGAAGTTCTAGGTGACAAATTCACTTTAAACTCTTTCAGCAAAGATTCATAAAACCTCTCCCCACAGACCTGCACAGTTCAACTTCCCACAGAAAGACCCTGTGAATGGCATCTCAGTCAAATTCAACCATTTTCTTCATTAAAATCCTATTTCTTGAGCCGATTAAATGAGCATCGCACAAATCCGATCACGTCAAGTTCTGGTGGGTGCAAGGCTTAACTCATTATGTGGAGATCAGTCACTTTTAATGGATGTAAATGAAGGTTTATTGCTGGGCTCACTTATCTGAAAAGACAGGGAGCAGAAACCAGAACAGATATGATTGTAATGCATATATATTATCCATGATGAAGCCGAAAGCCTACAGTATAGGTTTATGGTTGAAGTCTAAATCCTGTAAGGCCTTTGCACACATCCAGAATTAGTTTAGAGACCAGACCTCAATATTTAGAGATGCCCTTATACGGTCTAGATTTATGGTGGGGGATCCCAGACTTATATGGGCCTCACGGTTTGTGACTGTGAGCAGCCCACAGATGACGATCTATGGGCCTTTCTTGCATTACGGATCCGTGGTTTTGCTCATTTCCTGACACTCAAAGATGGAACATGTAGTTTTGCAACATCTGCAGAGCCACAGGTTGGAGACCTCTAATCTATAGTTCGATTTTTTGCTGGCACTTCCTGGTCTCGGTCTTGACATAAGTGAATACTGTGCTTTGGAATTACAGCATCAGGGAACCAAGGGAGGTAAGAATATGCTTCTTTATTTTTTTTAACCCTGTCTGAGCACATTTACATAAAAAAATAATCCATGGAAAATTCCTTTAAAGTGTATCACCTGCCTTATTTTGTCAGCATATCCTGCCACAGTCCAGAACTGATAGGTACACTTTAAAGAGGTTGCCTGGATGGAATCAGAAAAACATGGCAGCTTTTTCCCCAAAACGGCATCATGCATTTGATTTCTGCAAATCCTGCAACTCAGTAACATTCTTTTCAAGTGAGCTGAGCTGCAATACCAGACACAACCAATGGACTGGCATAGTACTGTTACTGGAAGAAAGAAACCAAGTTATTTTAACACAAAGTAAAATGTATTCAGTGAACAATTTTCCTTTAAGAGTTTTGTCCCTTTAGTTGACAGGCGGTGTTTCGCACTTTCCAAAATACTGACAGGATTCCTCAGAACTTTTTCAATTACCTGCTCCATTACACATTAACCAAGTACGCTCCCTAGAGGAGCCACTCACCGGTGTCCCAGAAACGTGTAAACTGAACATGAAATACGTCTGCCAGAGGATATAAAAATAAGGAGAAGTGTAAAAATGTAACACTCCAGTACATTGACCCAAAGTCTCTCGCTATTCCATTGACATGAAGAGAAAATCTTTTCATGCTCTTTTAGATTATGTTTTTATTTAATACTTTTTGTGTTTTTGCAGATAGACAGCGGCTGGGATGCAATGCCCACAGTTAGAGCAATATTACACAGGACGATTATCGTGCAAAAAAAATAGAGATATATATTCAAATTTTAACGATGATCATTCCATGTTCATGCAGACAATGGTAGAAAAATCGTTTTTAGGCAAACCCTAAAATGATTGTTAACAGTTCGCTAAATATTTGTTATTCTTCCGTGTATGTACATATCGTTTCCTTTTTTGCTGGGATCAGAAGGAGTAGTAACAATTAGTAACAATTGTAGTAATGATCGTAACTGACTATCGATCTGTGTATTATGGTGAACAATATCAGGTCGTTCCCAAAAAGGTGTGTTTGCAATCATCATGTATCGTAAATTGGCAAAAGCGAAAAATCTATTTGTCTAATAGGAACCTTACACATTTTTTCACAAGTCTGACCAGGGTCCCCAACCAATCCATAAACTCCTGGACAGTTTGTAAAAATAGGGGATTGTTTTCCAGTGTCTGATTTTGCTAAGGCTGAAGTACTAAAGAAGGTCATTGTCACTATAATCACCATGATCACTATAATCAAACAGATCACAGTAAATGCCACTAAAACGTTCATATCAGTAAAATGATCTGCAGACATGTCTTGCATATAATCTTTATCATGGATATAGATTAGGAGACATGCCTTCTTTACCATGAGACAGTGGATCTGTGGGACAGTCTACCCCAGGATCTGGTCACAGCAAAAACAGTAGAGGGCTTCCAAAGAGGGTTAGACAAGTTCTTAGACCAAAATAACATGAATGCATATATATAGAATCTACCCATCACCCATACCCTACTCCATCCCCTCCTCGGTTGAACTTAAAGGACATGTGTCTTTTTTTCTACCATACCAACCATGTAACTAAAAGTTTTTCGATTTAAAAAATGTTAACATTCTGTAATTTTTGGAAAAGTTGCTTAGAAAAAAAAAATGTTGGCTAGGTCTGACTACTCCAAAAGATTGGAAAAGCTAGAGAGCCTGGACTTCTCAATGCCTTCCTCTAATACAAAGCTCTTCAACCTAGGTGTCAGGAGACGGTGTCCACTGACGCTCTTGTTAGACGTTCCCAGCTAGCAACCAACCCCGCTGCTGTAAGGACGTGCCAACTGCATTCCTGGTTACTAGCGGCTGGGGAGTGATGCATTCACAGCTCTTAGCTGCTTCCATTTTATGTTATGCTAACTGGCAGATATCACTGCCAGGAAGCTCAGGTTATGTGGGAGGGGCTGGAGTCTCTGCCCCAATCCAGCTCTGGGACCAGGACTCTAGTTCCTATAGACTACTACCCCCACCCATCTCAAGTTGCCTGCTATATAAAGCCTTCTCTTAAAGTGCCTACGCTAGTGTTATATTGGTTTTTCTTATTCTTGTTTATCTGGACCTTGGTTTTGAATCTTTGACCTTCCCTCTGCCTTCTAACTTTGTACTTCGTAGCCCGACTGTTGCCGGTTCGCTGACCTTGCCTTTATTGTGTATTGTTTGTCCTGTCCTTGTCTTGTGTGTCGCACCTAACCAGAGTAGTTGCAGTCTTCAGGTTGTGGCTGGCCTGTTAAGGAGTCAGGGTCTCATGCTGTCCTTGTGTCTATTTGTCACTGACCAGGATTCTCCAGCTGTTGCAAAAATTACAGCATGCTGTGTCTGCTACAAGCTACAGGAGCATGCTTAAAATTGTTATTTTGGGAAAAATTGGATGACGCCTAATGCTCTAGTATAGATAGAAGACATAGAAAACTTAAAAGGCCATCTGTCAGCTGCCGTTCAGGTTTCAAACATGATACTTTTCATATATCCATCTGTGCTTCTATAATGTACAAAAGTGCTTCTATTCTTCAATGCAAAGAATCAAAGAGGTGCTCCCAAACCCCTGAAGTGCTGTGGGCTGTAATACCTCCTCACTGCCCCTCCCAGCCCTAAATGGGACTTAGGGCCTATTCCACGGAGCGATAATTGGTCGAATCGGCCCGATACGGCCCATTATCGCTCGGTGGAATAGAGAAAACGATCAGCCGATGATCGTGTCATCGGCTGATCGTTTATTTAGGCCCAAACCTAAAATCATCGGTCACCCACCGTGCATCGCTCCATGGAATAACGGTGCGACAATTCAAGCTGCATACATTACCTAGCAGGGCTTCTCCTCCACTCCGTCTTCATCCCAGTCCCACGCGCAGCAGCAGCAGCTTCGGTGCCGCCTGACTGAGCTGTCAGACCGCTCAGCCAATCACAGGCCGGGACCGCCGCGGCCAGTGATTGGCTGAGCGGTCTGACAGCTCAGTCAGGCCGCTCCGGAATTGATGCTGCAAACGGGAGTGGGATGAAGACGGAGCGGAGGTGAAGCCCTGCTAAGTAATGTATGCTGCAAGGGCTGCAAGGACATCGGTAACTATGTCCCTGCAGCCCTCGCTAAATGATCATTGGGCCGTGGAATAGGCCCAGTAAACGAGCGCCGATATAGCAGATCGGCACTCGTTTACATTATTGATAGGCCCGTGGAATAGGGCCTTTAGCCTCCAGCTGTCAATAAAGTAGGAATAGGTATAGGAGGGGGGATGTGGATACAGTGCAGCTTGGTGCACTTAAGAAACTTATAGCTGTTTTTTTGTTTTGTTTTGTTTTTTTGCTAAACCAGTGTGACACCTGTATTATATCCGATCTCAATTGTGGCTTAACAGTAATGGGATTTCTTGTGCACCTCCGATTTCTGCTCAAAGAATTGACATGTCACAACTCATCTCTGTAAAATCTGCCAAACATTTTAGGCTCTTTTCTCCACCACCATTATCACCCTTACACGAATCTCCCCCCCCCAGTAATTAGCCCCTTTAGTATGTAATAAGTAGTTGGTATCCCCCATTAGCCCCTCTCCTCTCATGTAGGCATCCCCCTGTTAGCCCCCCTCCTTTCATGTATTATATCAGGATGGTAGATATCTCACAATAGTTCACAAAAGAGTAATTGTTGATTTAATGGCTCTTGTGATTTCTTGAGTGGTATAAGGGTATAGGAAGGGTTCCTTATGGGGTACATATTGCAAAGGATGACGTCCTCTAACTGTGATATAACAACCTTCTAAAGCTACTACCAGGAGCAATCTGTTGCTGAAAGGCAGGTTACTTTGCCTTATACAATGTGCATTGACACGTTAATACTTGCTTTTGGTTTAAGGTGCCTAAACCCTGCAGTGGACACGCAGCTGATTTTCTACCACCATCAGAATGCTGGGCTTTTTACTTGTCTCTTGTATATGTGGTGGCCCGCAGTGAGGCGCGACCAGTCACTTGGCAGATGGTACTATGTGACTCCACTACAGTAGTGGTTAGTCAGAGTATAGCTCAGCCACATGTTATACTGTTGTGATGCCAGTCCCAGGTGGGCACACAGGTATGGAGGCACACCTGCTTTTATTTTTGAGTGGCGAACTATACCCTTTCCCCTGTAGTCGGTGACCTGCCGGGCTGTGAGAGGGTCCCTTGGGTGCTTATCATGATGGTCCGTAGTGGAGTTGTGACCCTCCCGGACTATTGGTACCGCCAACCAACAGAAAGGGGAGGTGAACCAAGGAAGGTGCGATTACTGTGTAGGTGCTTACTTAGTTATCACTCTGTTACCATAAATAAACTCTTCTTTACTTCAGGAATACTTGACACAGTGACATACAATAGACTTCTGACTTGACAATAGACTTTAGACTGTAGTGACAGGATTTGTGCTGAGAGCTTGAGAGGTAGTATAGCCGTGCTGGCTTGGTTGCGTGCTAATAAGTAGAGTAAGTTCAGAGAAGTAGAGAGGAGGATGTCGAGAGAGTCCCAACCCAATGTAGTACCGTGCTCTGCCGGAACTTTAGAAGTAGAATAAGTAGACTTGAGAGTAGAGAGAATACTTGTGCCCGTGTTTTGACTTCTTGTCTTTTCACCACCTATTGCCCCCCAGTGTTGGGTGACCCATCCTATGAGGGTGACACAAGCCCCAGACCTTGTTACCTGGGTTGAGCCGAGTGGTCAGAGTTTTCTGATTACACCTGGGCTGCGAGATAGAGTACGTAGGCTTCTAGCAACTTTGCTCTATCCGCATCAGTTCCTCTTGCTTCAGGATATTGTCCTGCACCTTTAGACTGGTTCTCGGCATGGGCTGGCATGATCCCTGACCTGTCCTCTCTGTGAGCGTTTAGCACTGCATAGTGAGTAGAAGTGCTGCTTTCAAGAAAAGTGTCCATACTCCTATGTGTGTCTGTAGACTAGACTACACTGGACTTGTCCTCTTACAGGGGACCTGGCATAAGCCAGGGCCCAACTTGACTGCTGAAGGGACTGTTCTGGCTTACGTCCTCTCTGTACAGGAACCAGACTAACTAAGTGTGTGAGTACACTTCTTTTCCCCATGTGACAACTTCCTACAGGGTATGTAATACCTGCTGTGAGTAGGTGAGAAGAGAGTGCAGAAGAAGAAGAAGGAGAAAAGAGATAGGTGGACAAGAAAAAGAGCTCTCATTGGTGCACAAATCACAAACAACAATAATAACCCCAGCTGTGCAATACATAAGTGCAGGACATACATATTAGCGACATCTAGTGGCAAAACTTAGGTACTACTTCATCACCACCACACTCATCACCACAGAAACTGGCTTTACAGCACCCACACACTGGTTTGAATGTACACTGGCTTTACAGTACCCACACACTGGTTTGAATGGACACTGGCTTTACAGCACCCACAGACTGGATTTAATGGACAATGACAATTTCCCCAGTTGGGGAAAGGGAAGTGACTCCTGTTACAAAGGTGCCAATGTGGACCCCTTTCCACAGAAAGGAGAATCCTTTCAGCAGTCGCATGAGTTCTTGATTGGTGGCCTGTGCAATAATTCCTATTGATGCCCCCCAAGCCTATGATTTAGCATATAGTAGACATGAAAATCATACAGTGTAAAGTATTGTTGCAGTTGGTGTTGGGAGTTTTGTATACCCTTTATATCATTGATAAACTGGTTTGTTTATGACACCTAAGCACTGCACCACTTCTCTGCCCTACTTGTATTTTGAACTTGTTGCTGTTAAAATAAACAGAATTAAAAAGAAAAAATCTTTCCCATAAGGTACCCAAATAACACTCCAGACTGTTGCCTAAATTCACCTGTTCAATAGACTAGAAAATAGAGGCTTTGTGACTAGATGTCCTTGTGGGTTTTGACATGCAAGCTTTGAGTTCCTAGGCCAACATGGCCAGTGGTGTACCCTCCAGTAGTGACATTAGTGACAGTGCTCTGTATTCCCCTTAAGGCCAGCCCTTCAAAGCCAAGTTGATTAAAAAAAAACCTTTACCATGTTTATTGCATGATTGATGTTGATATCCATACACAATGGAATAGTTCTTTAAATACTAAGGTCATGATTTAGACGTTGGTCAGGAGGGGCATATCTTAAGCCCAGGGGGTCAAAATATCGCCTAACACACCAGCTCCAGCATATGAACAAACCAATATAAAATATACTTTCCACATAGTAATAGAGAAATAATAGCTTTGGCACTGACCTCACAGACTCAGCAGGGCACACTGTATCTTCCAGAGTTCATAATCCATGGAAGTTGTTAATGTAAAATGCAGGTATAACAGTCCTGCTGTGGACAGAGAGATCTCCCTCTTGGGCCTATAATTGTCTTGTTTGAAGGCTGTTACCCTGCCTTGTATTGTGAGTTCCTCCATTATTCATCCCTCACAGCTGTCCACATTTTCTATTCCTGGAAAAACAAAATCCCACGGATGAGAGCCTGGGCCTGCACGCTCCTGACAGACAGATGTTCATGTTGGAGCAGTGATAAATTCAGACTAATTCTGTTTCCACAATATGTCATGTTGGGGAAGCCTCACTACCCAGACGCTGAGGAACATTATTGAGCAGTAATTAAATGAGAGGTACGTCGGTGCAGAGGTTTATAAATTCTGCACTAAGCACATCATGCTTGGTAGAACATGATAGACATGGCTCTGGCCTGCACAGGATAAACAAGGACAGGACCAACGTATTAAATATGGATGTTTTTGTGCCATATTTCTTTCTTTAAGTGCATAGATTGTTTTGGAGCTTTTTTTTTTTAAATATATATCCACCACCTTTGTGTAACCAAGGTTTGCGGAATAACAAGAACTAAAGTAAGGATTCTTGAAGGAACATCCAACTTTATAGAATACATTTATGTCAAGACAGATTTTAGTGTCTACTTCTGTGAAAATCCTTCTCATTGCTTCTATATTCTTGTGGTTCCTTCCGGTGAGGTTCAAATTGCGCTTAAAATATAAGCTTTTTTTTCTATATGTACCAAAGTCACAAAGACATATTAATAAATCATATAAAAATTCATCAATTCAAAATGTGTGTGTGTGTTGGTGGTGGTGGTGTGTGTGTGTGTGTGTGGGGGGGGGGGTTTATCCATCTTGCTAAATAAATCCCATCCAAGTGTATCAGGCGATAATAGCAAAAAGTACAGTAACCAACCTCAAACCTTAGTCCCAAAAAACACAAAGAAAGCATACTTCTCCCACTGCATTTTCCACATATGATGCAGGATTTATCAGGGAGATAGATCACTGGATAGGAACAGCAAGACATGGGCAACCAATGCAAACTGCATTACTGGCCAAACATAGGTAAGGATAACATAGAGGGAAAGATACCAAGGCTCATGGGGAGTCGGGAATAATACCAAGGTGCATAGTCTTTCTTCCCCATATGAGGAGGTCAGTACTTTAAATGATGCATAGTTGAGGGGCCCTGTGACCGATTTTGCACTAGGGACTACTGGCTTCAAGTTACGCCTCTGTCCAACAAACTCCATTAAAGTCAATGGGGTTTTTAGGCTCTGTTTGTATCTCTTGCTCCAATGGTGTGTTTGGATCTGTTTGCCAGTGCCAAATGGCAACTGAAATGGAGGCTCCAAATGGAGTCTCTGATGCAGTGTGAACCTAGCCTTACTCAAAAAGAGCCAGATAAAACCCACCACATTGCAGCTGTATGTGTCTCAATTATTTCCTATGTGAAAGGGGAGGATTTATTGCTAAGGCAGTCCACCATTGGCTAAAGTTTTACTCTACCACCACAGGGCAGTATTTGGGCATCTTTGAGGGCACTGGTGATGGAAATGTTGTGAAGTATCATGCTTTTATCCCTGTCAGCAAGACTAGATACACCCCTGATAACAGACAGCAGTCTTCATATAAAGCAATGATAAACAACTACACGTATTCTTATATTATAAATACTGGTGCGTGGAGGTGATTTACAAAAGAAAAAAAGAGAAACCTGCAAACACATTTATAAATCCCATCAACAATGTTTCTTTCTGCAGTTGCTTTTCCAATTTTCGCCATCATAGTCTCTCGCTGTTTTCTAAGCGTTTACTTTTCTCCCAATGGATCCCAGTTAATGTGGTGCGACTCTGGGTAACGTACGGTTAATGAAGCTGCTAAAACAATTCACAGACATAGTGTTCCCTGGACCATTACCCATGTGTTAACCCATCTCCGTACATGCTATTACCCCCACTCTATGTCTACCTCTCCATCTGCTCAAATATAAAGCAATGTTAAATTTATTCAATAGAGAAAAAAAGTAACCTGAGACCATTTGTACTCCAGTTTATTCTTAAATATGCCATGATAAATATTCTCATGTTTACTTATTGCTGCAACAAGTCAAGAAATATTCCATTCTCCCCTCCAGGGGCCATCATTTTGTCACAACTATTATTCAGTGCTGAGCAATGTAACTGTGTAAGTCATCAGCCAGAGGCAGAGAATATTTACTACACATTGTATAAGGGAGAACTCCATCCTTCCTCTTCCTCAGGCCAGTAAAAGGCAGAACTCAAGAGAGATAAAGTTAAAACGTGTGTTGTACATCTCTGAAAGTATTGTGCACAGGATGAGTAGGAATTATTTTTTCCTCTTTACCCAGGGGAACATTCATAGAAAGGATAACTTTGGACTGAAAATGAGATCTGTTTGTAATGAAAATGAGACTATATTCCATGTGACCCCTTAACCCCCCCCCCCCCCCAAAAAAAAAAGATCCCACTATCCGCTTAAATTACACCCTTACAGATTTGGCTGTTAAAGAGGTTATCCAGTGCTAAAAAAAAACATGGCCACTTTCTTTCAGAGACAACACAACTCTTGTCTCCAGTTCAAGTGCGGTTTGCAATTAAGCTCCATTCACTTTAATGAAACTGAGCAGCAAAACCCCGCCCAAGCTGGAGACAAAAGTGGGGCTGTCTCTGGAAGAAAGTGGGCATGTTTTTGTTGCGCTGGAAAATCCCTTTAACCCTTAGAGGACCGGGCCAATTTCAATTTTTCGTTTTTTCCTCCTTGTGCTTAAAAGGCCATAGCACTTGCATTTTTTAACCTAGAAACCCACTTAAACCCTTATTTTTTGCTCCACTAATTGTACTTTGCAATGAAAGGCTGAATTTTTTCATGAAGTACACTGCGAAACCAGAAAAAAATTCAATGTGTGGCGAAAATTAAAAAAAAATGAATTTCTTTTATTTGGAAGGTATTTTTTTACGCCATTTGACCTGGGGTAAAATTGACTTGTTTTATATGTTCCTCAAGTCATTACGATTACAACGATATGTAACATGTATAACTTTTATTGTATCTGATGGCCTGTAAAAAATTCAAACCATTGTTAACAAATATATGTCACTTAAAAAACCGCCCCATTCCCAGGCTTATAGCGCTTTTATTCTTTGGTCTATGGGGCTGTGTCAGGTGTCATTTTTTGCGCCATGATGTGTTCTTTCTATCGGTACCCTGATTGCGCATATGCACCTTTTTGATTGCTTTTTATTACAATTTTTCTGCATTTGATGCGACCAAAAATGCGCAATTCTGCACCTTGGGATTTTTTGCGCTTGCGCCGCTTACCCTGCGAGATCAGGAATGTGATTAATTAATAGTTCGGGCGATTACACATGCGGCAAAAACAAACATGTTTATTTATTTATTTTTATTTATAACATGGGAAAAGGGGGGTGATTCACACTTTTATTAGGGGAAGGGGCTTTTTATTATTAATTTTTTTTTATTAATTATTATTATTTATTTTTTTTACACTTATACTGGAAGCCCCCCTGGGGGACTTCTAGTATAAGTACACTGATCTCTCATTTAGATCTATGCTGTATAGTAATACAGCAACCGAGTGCCGAGCCAGGATCAGTGCCATTATGGCGCAAACCCCGGCCTGAGCCTGAGACAACGTCCCAGAGGAGCGATCCACCCCACTAGACACCAGGGAACGGCTGCATAAGGTAATTGGATGCAGCTGTCATCGGACCGTGCCCACTAATAGCCGCGGCCCTGGGCTACACACGGCACCCGGGACCACGGCGGCTAAGAGCGGGGCTGCTCTGAACAGCCGTAGGAGGCCCTAGACATACAGGTACGCCCAGGGTCGTCTAGGGGTTAAAGGGGTTATCCAGCGCTACAAAAACATGGCCACTTTTTCCCCTCTCTTGTCTCCAGATTGGGTGGGGTTTGGAACTCAGTACTATTAAGGTAAATGGAGCTTAATTGCAAACCACATCTGAACTGGAGACAAGAGAGGGGGAAAAGTGGCCATGTTTTTGTAGCGCTGGATAACCCCTTTAAAGGAGAAGTCCGGTGAAAATTTTTAATAAAGTATTGTATTGCCCCCCAAAAGTTATACAAATTACCAATATACACTTGTTACGGGAAATGCTTATAAAGTGCTTTTTTCCCTGCAGTTACTACTACATCACTTCCTGGATAATATGGTGATGTCACAACTAGAGATTAGTGAACTGCTCGAACTTTTGGTCCGAAAGCAGTTCGCTCTCTCATCATGCCCTTGATCCCGGCCCCATAGTTGCGCTCACGTGAATACGCGGCCAGGATATTCCAGGGAATCCCTGTTGAAGTCCCTGGAATATCCTGGCCGCATATTCGCGGGAGCGCAAGTATGCAGCCGGGATCAAAGGCATGATGAGAGAGCGCCGATCTCTAGTCACGACCCGACTCCCAGAGCTGTGCGGGCTGTTGCTGCTGGAGAGGATGATGGCAGAGGGATGCTCAGTGTCCCTCCAGTGCCCTGTGTCCCTCAGTGTCCCCCTACCATCCCTTTATGTGCATTTCCTGTAATAAGTGTATATTGGTAATTTGTTTAACTTTTCTGGCGCAATACAATATTTAATAACATTTTTCACCGGACTTCTCCTTTAAGGCATAATGGTGATTGTAGTTATGCAAGAGCGGAAAGCTCAAAGTTTCCCATCCCTGCATTTGATGACATGTCAATTCTTTGAGCGGAGAGCGGGGGTGTGCAAGGCTGTGGTGGGGGCTCCAGGTAGAATTCAGCCTATTTTACTCAGTGTGAACAGACTCTAAGGATGGATAATGTGAGGAGATCACCACCGAAGATTAGACTAAATGTATTTGTACTATTTTATAGCAGTGTAAGGGTGTAAATATTTGTGTATAAGGTATGTCTGTAGCCAGTATATGGCAGTGTAAGGGTGTTTGTAGCCAGTATATGGCAGTGTATGGGTGTAGTCTGTAGTCAGTATATGGCAGTGTAAGGGTGTCTGTAGCCAGTATATGGCAGTGTATGGGTGCAGTCTGTAGTCCGTTCCGGGGGGGGGGGGGGGGGCTATTCTATATGGACATACAGTATTACAAAGGGGGGACTATTCTATATGGGCATATAACAAAGAGGGGGCTATTCTATATGGGCATATAAGAAAGGG
Source organism: Dendropsophus ebraccatus (assembly GCF_027789765.1). Classification (NCBI taxonomy): domain Eukaryota; kingdom Metazoa; phylum Chordata; class Amphibia; order Anura; family Hylidae; genus Dendropsophus; species Dendropsophus ebraccatus. The sequence continues at coordinate 91,327,795 of NC_091457.1, forward strand.
GGGCTATTCTATATGGACATATAACAAAGAGGGGGCTATTATATATGGCATATAACAAAGAGGGGGCTATTCTATATGGACATATAAGAAAGGGGGGCTAGTCTATATGGGCATATAACAAAGAGGGGGCTATTCTATATGGGCATATTACAATGGGGGGTATTCTATATGGGCATATAAGAAGAGGGGGACTATTCTATATGGACATATAAGAAAGGGGGGCTATTCTATATTGGCATATTACAAAGGGGGGAATATTCTATATGGGCATATAACAAAGGGGGAGGACTATTCTATATAGGCATATAACAAAGGGGGGCTATTCTATATGGACATATTACAAAGGGGGGCTATTCTATATGGGCATATTACAAAGGGGGGGACTATTCTATATGGACATATTACAAAGGGGGGCTATTCTATATGGGCATATTACAAAGGGGGGGGACTATTCTATATGGACATATTACAAAGGGGGGCTATTCTATATGGGCATATTACAAAGGGGGGGACTATTCTATATGGACATATTACAAAGGGGGGCTATTCTATATGGGCATATTACAAAGGGGGGCTATTCTATATGGGCATATTACAAAGGGGGGCTATTCTATATGGGCATATTACAAAGGGGGGCTATTCTATATGGGCATATTACAAAGTGTGGGGGGAATATTATATATGAGGATATTACAAAGAAAAAAATATTCTATATGGGCATATTGCAAAGTGTGGTGTACTATTCTATATGAGCATCTTACAAAGGGGGGGGGACTATTATATTTCGGAATGTTACAAAGGAGGGCTATTATATATGGAGATATTACAAAGTGGGCGGGGGACTTTTTTTTTCTTAATAAAGGGATGTTACAAAGAAGTACCCTTTGTACGGGGATGTTACATAGAGGCCTATACTTTATGATGAGGTTACAAAGGGGGGGACTACTATTTGGAGGCACAAACTGGGCCTAACTACATATATGGGGGCAAAGAGGGCGCAAGGTTACTGAGTGAAGCAAAACTCTTGGGGAGTTTGTATATTGATGTGGATGATGTTGGAGCGAGGAACCTTAAATGTTTGTCTGGTAGATCCTGCAGAGAGGAGTCATTGCCAGAGAAGTCTTCATGATGCCGAGCAAGAAAAAGCGACCAACTTCAGCAAAAATGTCAGTTGCAATTCATGCAGAGAAGAAGAGAAGACGCCTCCTGTGAGTAAGTGGCTGTAATTGCACCATAATCACTCAATTTGCATTCATTCTTTTCATTACCAGCTGAAGTTTCACAGTGACAGTGGCAGCACTGCCATGTGTGTCGCTCAGTCAGAGCAGAAAGGGGCGGGGCAGGAGGTGACACTTCCGCTGGTAATGAAAAGGAGGATTATAAAAGTTTACACTGGACTAAAGGTCCTGCCACTCACAGATTCCCTTTAAGGGCACCTACATACCTAATCCATTGTGGATTTGGCGCTGCTGAAATACATAAATATGCAACATCAAATCCACAGCAGATTATGTTGTATGTTTATGTTTATGCCTTGATGGTGGGCGTTCACATATGTAAATAGTGAGGAACATGGTCAATTGAAGAAGAATTCGCTCCAGAATGTCTAGTACACTGCTATCTTTAATATATCGGCGAGAATATGTTATATGTGGGCTACGGAGGTTTGAGTGCCAGGGCTGATTTTATGTCCCAGTCCGGCCCTGTGTAAGGGTGTCTGCAGCCAGTATATGGCAGTGTAAGGGTGTCTGTAGCCAGTATATGGCAGTGTATGGGTGTAGTGTATGGGTGTAGTTTGTAGTCAGTGTATGGGATGTCTGTAGTCAGTGTAAGGATGTTAATATTTGTGTATAAGTGTGCATGAATGTATTTGTGTCTTTGTATGTGAATATATGAGTGTCTTTATGTTTTTATTACATGTCTGGTACTATGATGTACTAGTATGACTATGATGTTGGCTTTACATTACGTTAGAGTTCTTATCCAGTCATAAAAACCTTCAGATACTATACCAAAGCAACATACCCATATCAACTCCCTAATTCTGCAGCCTTTAATTTTTTTGGGTGGTGGTGGGGGGGGTTGCTTTCTTCTTGTTACCTTTAAAAAAACATAATTTACAGAATCATAAGAGGGCTACCTTTTTTCAGAGACCAGTTGTACAGTGGTGCCTTGGATTAGGAGCATAATTCATTCCAGGACCGTACTTGTAATCCAAATCCACTCTTAAACCAAAGCAAATAAATCATTGAATGCAGACAATTGGTTCCATTTTTTATTCTGAATAACATTTAGAAGAGATGAAACACTGAGAAACAGCTAAATATGTGATATTATACTGTACAGTATAGCAATCAGCATGTGGAGTATAATGTATAGTAATGTATATAAGAATGAAAAAATAGCAGTTTGTAGATACAGGATGGAGCTGCAGGTCCCCATAATGCAGTAGCATAGTACAACAGGCTAGAATAGAGAAGCAGGGCTGCTGTCACAGGTCTTTGTGGTCACATGACAGCAATAGGAAAGGGGTGTCTGTGTACCATGGACCAATCAGGAAGTGAGAATCACAGAGCTGTGCTGGAGGACAGTGACAGAAACCTTTCTGTACAGCAGTGTGAATGGATGAGTGTAAGTGCAGGCACATTATAGCATCAGTGTGTATAGCTGAGTGTGAGTGCAGGCACATATCAGCTGTGTGTATAGTTGAGTGTAAGTGCAGACACATTATAGCAGCAGTGTGTATAGCTAAGTGTGCGTGCAGACACATATTAGCAGCAGTGTGTATAGCTGAGTGTGAGTGCAGGCACATTACATCAGCCGTGTGTATAGCTGAGTGTAAGGGCAGGCACATTATAGCAGTAGTGTGTATAGCTCAGTATAAGCACATTATAGCAGGAATGGAGAGGATGGGAAACACAAGGACTGACAGAGACTGCAGGGAGTATGAAGGAATAAGCATGTGGGCGAGAGAGGGGTTACAGCTATGAAGAGATTACCTCCACAGTCAGTCCTGTCCTCTGATGCAAACCGCAGCCTGAAGTGGATCTGCTATGATTTGGTAGGTGAGGGAGACTTCCTGGGCCAGAGTGCTGTGTTGTAGACCCCGCTATGCAGACCACGCCCCTCCCCCACTCCTTCTCCCACCCAGTACAGGGCGCTCCTAAACATAAGCAAAGCTTCTACTTAACTGACTCCTCTGCCACCCATGACCGACTGTATGCCAATCTGACACACACTTAGTGTCCATTTACACAGAAAGACTATCTGACAGATTATCTGCCAAAGATTTGAAGCCAAAGACAGAAACAGACTATAAACAGAGAAAAGGTCATAAAGGAAAGCCTGAGATTTCTCCTTTTTTCAAATCCATTCCTGGCATTGGCTTCAAATCTTTGGCAGATAATCTGTCAGATAATCTTTCTGTGTAAATGGACCCTCACCCTGCCTACTTATCTAGATGGTCTTGTTGGTTACGTAGTAAATATCACTTAGAATACCCATTTACCTTGCTTCTTCTTTTAGACCCTTGAACTGTTCCTGTACTTATTTATATATTCTAAAACCTATAGTCCGGGCTGTACCACTTAAAGGGGTATTCCCCCAAGAGCTAAAAAAATAAAATGCTCCCAAACCCACCAAGTCCCCCTGAGAATTTTGAGCCATCTCCTGTCTTTCTAGCTGCTTCCGTTCCATAGTTACAAGTTTTTAAAAAAGCCGAACTATATCCAACATGGTGTCGGCCAAAAAACTAGATCTCCCATCATGCAATGCTTATGTTTGATTGGTCCATGATGTAGCAGAGCTGATATCAATAAGATATAGTGAATGAGTGACATAGCAGAGTTGAGTGAGTTGCATAGCAGAGTTGAATGAGTGACATAGCAGAGTTGAGTGAGTTGCAAAGCAGAGTTGAGTGAGTTGCATAGCAGAGTTGAGTGAGTTGCATAGCAGAGTTGAGTGAGTGACATAGCAGAGTTGAGAGAGTTGCATAGCAGAGTTGAGTGGGTGAAATAGCAGAGTTGATTGAGTGAGTGTAATAGCAGAGCTGATTGAGTGACATAGCAGGGTTGAGTGAGTGGCCTATCAGAGTTGAGTGAGTGGCATAGCAGAGTTATGTGAGTTGCATAGCAGAGTTGAGTGAGTCCCAGGAGGGGGGGCGGGTTGATATTTGCTGCGTATAAGTCCGGGGGGTGCCGCGGGTGAGTCCCGGTGGGTGTTTCCGTGAGTGAGTTCCGCGGGGTGCCACAGGTGAGTTCCAGGGGGGTGTTTCCACGCGTGAGTTCTGGGGGGGGATTTGCCGCAAGTGAGCTCCGCGGGGGTGCTGGGGTGAATTCCGGGGGGGGGGGGGATTGTGTCGATTTCCGCATGTGAGTTCCAGGGGGGATCAGCTCCTCTGCTCCTCTGGGCTGCCCCTCAGATGTCAGCTTTCTCCACGTGGTGCCGCGGGTGAGTTCCTGGCGGGGGGATTGAGCTGCGGGGGGAGCAGATGAGCTGTGGGGGGCATGTCAGGGGGCACAGTGTGGAAGCCGCAGGTGAGCTCAGAGGCAGGGGATGTGCACACAGGTGACCTGAGGGTGTCAGGAGGGTGTCAGCAGCAGCAGCTGTCCGTGTCCTCCCTCATTTCAATGAGCCGGGTTAGAAGCGCTAACCCAGCCCATTGAAGAGACGGAGGACACGTGATGCCGACACAGAAGGTGGGGGCCAGAAGCAGGGAGCAGTGTCGGGTTGCACAGAGATTTGATGATTTTATGCGTTTCGTGGGGGTGAATGCACCCACCTAGATAACAGCAAAACCGTGCAGAATCCATAATAAATGTATATTGGAAAGATGGAAAGCTATGGGAGGGCAACCTAATAATGCATGGGGGGGGGGGTATGGGGAATACCCCTTTATTTAACTGTTGTTACTGTTTACCTATTGTTTATTGCCTTTATCTCTGCCCACTTTAAGTATGTTTTACTTATCCTATGCATCTACTTAATTTTCCGTTGGTGGGCCTTTGTTTGTCTAAGTTTGTAAAACAAGAAAAAATTTTGGAATTAAAAAAACATAAGCAAAGCTCTTAAACCAAGTCACAATTTTGGAAAACTGTGAGCTCTTCTTACAAAGCGATCTTAATCCAAGTTACTCTTAAACCGAGGTACCACTGTACTTTGTAATTACATTCTTGATTTGTCCTTAAAATTGTCCTTGAAATAAAAAAAAACAATATTTTTGAAAGCATTTAGCATGTAGAAAAACTGACATGTTGTTTGCATTCTACAGGTAAGTACAAATATAACAATAATCAATTTATGTATGTTTTAATACTGTACAACAAAAATTAAAAGGAAACTGACAGCACAGATATGCATGTTAGTGCTGCTAGTCTCCTGTTGCAGATCACACCAGCATCGCATACATAACGCAAATTCTCAAAGAGGCGGGTCTGTGAAACTGTTAGATCCCACCCCACTCTCTGAGCACCACTTTCAGTCATTCTGGAGGAGGTGAGTGGAAACCTTTTTTTCTTCCCAAGGCTGAGGTTTGAATATATGAGGGAACAGGTGGGGGCCTTTCTACTATATGAGGGCAAAGAGGGGACCTGAGGATTATCTGAGGGCCCTAAATTCCACATTGTATCATTAAGAGGGCACCAATGCAGTGTGAAACATTACAGAAGAGGATGATGCTGGAGCAAAGAGCTGGAACTAAAATATTGTCTGGCAGATTCTGTAGAGATGAAGCATCACCAGGAGAAGTCTTCATGATGGCTAGGCCAGAGGAGAAGAAAAGCAAAAGTGAGTGGTTGTATGTGAAATGTAGAAAGCCTTTTACTCTGCTCTCAATTCTTTTTCACAGAATATACCCCTTATTATTCCGAAAGCATTGCACTCTGCATGGGTTTTTTATTCAGACTATTTGTGTACTTTGCTCTATTCAGTTTTCCTTCAACATAGACCAGTTTCCTTGTCCCACCTGTTAAAAAGTTGCCAGCTCTAGGAAGAGCCCTGGTTGTTCCAAACTTCTTTCACTGAAGAACTACAGTATGGAGGTCACTATGCCCTTGGGAATGTTCAGTGCAGCAGACTTTTTTGTCCCCTTCACCAGATCTGTGCCTCCACACAGGCCTGTCTCTGAGCTCTACAGGCAGTTCTTTCCTCCTCATGGCTTTGTTTTTGCTCTGATATGCATTGTTAGTTGTGAATTATATAGTCAGGGAGGTGTCTTTCCAATCTACTGAATTTATCAAGGTGTAGAAACATCTCAAAGATTATCAAGAGAAATGTGAGACCCCAGAGATAAATTTCATGGCAAAGGGTCAAAATACTTGCGTCCATTCAAAATGTTTGAGTTTCTTGTTTTAGAAATCTGTGGAAAATTCTATACTCATGTTTTCCCATCATCCTTATTATTATTTATTTAATGCAGATAGATGAATGGTGGAATCTTTTTGTTGTTGTTTAGTTCAAGCACAAGACTACAACATAAAAATATTTAAAAAGTAAAAGGATCTGAAGACTTTCTGAATGTATTGTATAACAATAGCTCTAATAAAAAAAAATTATATATACAGTATATATGTACACGCACTATATAAAAAAAATGACTTTACCTTCACAGCTCGTCTGTCTATAGTGTTGAATTTTCCTATTTTAGGGTAACTCGCTGATAGACATGAAGTCCGCTCAATAGCATCTACTAATGTATAAATAACTCAATGTGATTAGTGAGACAAAGGAACAAGGTCTCTAAATCATCTCAATTATATGGAATATTAATCCCATCAGAGGGAAGGAATCAATAAGTGCCTCACTGGGGACTAGTTCAGTAATTAATGTTCCTCTCTATGATGAAATATTATTGGGTGGGGGAGGGGAAGTATTCTGGCCTAAGCTCAGATTAACCTTTACGTTGCTTCTTTACGGGAATATTTGAAGAAAGAGACGTGGATTGTAATTGAAGGTGACGTTTATATACAGTTTTAATACATGAACTTGTCTTCCTTTAATGATGTGTTGTAAGCATCATTTCCTAATAAATGTGAATGAGAAATTCCAGAGCAGTCTCATTAGGAATGACAGTGCCGGTAAACTAATAACTGGAAACATCAGCATATCCAGCCTGTACTACTGCTGTGGTTAGCAGCACCTTACCAAATTAATTGGACATATGGGCCCCCTAAACAGCAGCTTCTGATGTTAAGGGCAAATGAAGCATCAGTAAATGATCATTTATTTGTCTGCAACATGGGAAAATATATTTAATGGGGTACTCCAGAGAATTTTTTTCAACTAGTATCAGAAACTTATAAAGATTTGTAGATAACTTCTATTTAAAGTACGGAAACTCAGGTCTTCCAGTATTTATCAGTTGCTGTATGCCCTGCAGGAAGTGGACGTTTCTTTCTAGCCTGACATAAACTATCAAGAGCAGCAGCAAATCCCCATAGAAAACTTTTCTGCTTTAGACAGTTCATGTTATTGACAGAGGTGGCAGCAGAGAGCACTGTCTCAGAGAGGAAAGAAAACACAACTTCCAGCAGGACATACAGCAGCTGCTAAATACTAGGTAGCAAAAAATTACAAGGTGGCTTATACTTGCTATTCATCCTATGTACCTGAAAGTATTCATTCTAATTCCAGCATGATAATGACAGCAAATGTTCCCAATCACAGTGAATCAAACAACTGACAGATTTACTATTTATATTGTTTCTGCAGAGGTTTAGGTAGGAGCTCAAACATTGGAGCCTCACTCATCGGCCTGTGAGATTACAGTTAATATAAATTCCTGCAGGAGCCAGCACACCAATGGCGGATTATAATGTGGGCGGTTTGGGCGGCCGCCCAGGGCCCGAGGCTCCGGGGGGGCCCATGCCGCGCCGCCCACATTACAGAGCAGCAGCACATCACTTTCGGGGGCCCAGTGGGCCCCTGAGTGATGTTCTGCAGTAGCGCTCTGTCCCTCGAGTCCCGGCCCACAACGCTCGCCACCCCCGTCTGTTGTGCGGCTGCTGGGGGTGTCACGTCCTATCCCCGGCAGTGCACGCATCATAGAGCTCCCTGTGGCCGTGACTTCCAGTACAGAGAGCGTCCCTGTGCCAGAAGTACCATCCCCGGCGTAAAGGGAGCTCTATGATTCGTGCGCTGCCGGGGATAGGACGTGACACCCCCGGCAGCCGCACATCAGACGGGGACAGACGGAGGCTGGAGGAGAAGAGACGATCGGCGGGGGAGCGGGTTGTTAGGTAAGTTTTTTAATTAATTTTTTATCTGCCTTGCACGGGGGAGGATGAGAGAGGGGACCATCTATAAAGGGGGGGGGGGAGAAAGAGGACTATCTATAAGGGAGGGGGGATAAGAGAGAGGGGACCATCTATAAAGGGGGGGGGAGAAAGGGGACTATCTATAAAGGAGGAGGGATAAGAGAGAGGGGACCATCTATAAAGGGGGGGGGGGGAGAAAGGGGACTATCTATAAGGGAGGGGGGATAAGAGAGAGGGGACCATCTATAAGGGGGGGGAGAGGGGCCTATCTATAAGGGAGGGGGATAAGAGAGAGGGGACCATCAATAAAGGGGGGGGCATCTATAAAGGGGGGGAGAGAGGGGACTATCTATAAGGAGGGGGGGAGAGGGGACTATCTATAAGGGAGGGGGATAAGAGAGAGGGACCATCTATAAAGGGGGGAGAGAGGGGGCCATCTATAAGGGAGGGGGATAAGAGAGAGGGGGCCATCTATAAGGGAGGGGGATAAGGTAGAGGGGCCATCTATAAGGGGGGGAGAAGAGAGAAGGGGCCATCTATAAGGGAGGGGGGTTAAGAGAGAGGGGGGCCATCTATAAGGGGGGGAGAGAAGAGAGGGGGCCATCTATAGGGGGGAAGAGAAGGGGCCATCTATAAGAGGGGGGAGAAGAGAGAAGGGGCCATCTATAGGGGGGGAGAGGAGAGAAGGGGACATCTATAAGGGGGGATAAGCAAGAGGGGGCCATCTATAAGGGAGGGTGGGAGAGAGAGGACCATCTATAAGGGGGGGGAGAGAGGGGGCCATCTATAGGGGGGGAGGGGCCATCTATAAGGAAGGGGGGGGGAGAAGGCGCCATCTATAAGGGAGGGGGGGGAGGAGCAGGGGCCATCTATAAGGGGGGGAGAGAAGGGGCCATCTATAAGGGGGGGGGGAAGAACATAGGAAGAGAGGGGGCCATCTATAAGGGGGCTACATAGAGGGATGCATATACTATAAGGGAGTCACATAGAGTCAGCCTACCTACTATACGAGGGTGTAAAGGGGCCAATATAGATGTGCAGTTTTTATAGAGATGAGGATGGTGTCAGTGTGAGGAGCCTAATATGTCTGTCTGGCAGATTCTGTGGATTCGTGGCTCGGAGAAGTTCTCATGATGGTCCAGAGCAGATGAAGACGAAGATGAAAAGGGAAGAATTCCGATCAGAGAAGACAGTGAGTCACCTGATATAACAGCACTGTAATGTATATGGTGTACACAACCTGTGTAGAGCTGGGTACCTCTATATGACTGGATGAGGTGATAGTGATCTGTGTACAATGGATGTTATTCAGTAGCAGCGGCGGTATTAGTCACTATTAGTGGTGTGTCAGTATGCGGTGACATTAGTCAGTATGCAGTGACATTAGTCAGTATGTGGTGGTATTAGTCAGTATGCAATGGTGTTAGTCAGTATGCGGTGGTGTTAATATGCGGGGGTATTAGTCAGTATGCGGTGGTATTAGTCAGTATGCAGTGACATTAGTCAGTATGCGGTGGTATTAGTCAGTAGGTGGTAAAATTAGTCAGTATGTAGTGACATTAGTCAGTATGTGGTGGTATTAGTCAGTATGTGGTGGTATTAGTCAGTATGCGGTGGTATTAGTCAGTATGCAGTGACATTAGTCAGTATGCGGTGGTATTAGTCAGTAGGGGGTGGAATTAGTCAGTATGCGGTGGTATTAGTCAGTATGTGGTGGTGGTGTTAATCTCAGCACGGTGACCGGGCCCAGAAGCTTCTCTCTCTGTACACTGTGTAGTGGTAACAACCTGTAACTGCAGCACTGCAACATAGTACAGAGACAGAAGCTTCTGACCCCATTTACTGTGTTATTATCTGTAATTCCAGTCATGACCATGATGATACAACATCTAGCCGTGCTGCGCTCACAACATCCTCTCATAACTTATCACCGCGCGTTGAGTGGGCCTGTGTGCTCTGAAATGCCAGGGCTGATTTTCAGTCCCAGTCCGGCCCTGCTAACATGTAAGCAGTGTGTGTTGGCACTGGGGGTGCTAGGACCGGAACATGGACCATTGGGGGCTGGGGGGAGGCTGCCTGGCAGTGGGACCGGACGATGGTTATTGGGGCAGGCTGCATAGGGGGGCCTGATGGCCATATGTTAAGGGCAACAACAGAAAACCAGGTGGCAAGATGTTTATTGGGGGGGGGCAGAGCAAAGGGCCAGATGAGGTGGCAAGATGTTTATGGGGGGGGGGGGCCGGGTTGGGTGGACAGCCCCGGGCCCAGGGTACATTTAATCCGCCACTGCAGCACACAGTAAGGAAATTTTCCCAGGGCACAATGGACCATCCACAGAACACCCAGGGACCGCCCTAACATGCTAGTGTCCAGTCACAAATTCTTCACAAAATGTACTTAGTGTAAGAAAAACCATTACATAACCATACATCTAAAAAACAAAGGTGTCAGACAATAAGTTCACAGAGATTATTCCTTCAAAAGGCAGCTAATAAAAGTTAATCAATAAGTTACATAAATCACAAAATGGCGCCATAAAAAATAAAAACTCTTCCCCCCAAAAAGAAAAAAAAATGTCATGGCTCTTGAAAGGGGACATTGAAAATTGCTTAGTCAACAAGTCCTAAAAAAGTTCCAGAAAAGCATTAATCATAAAACTTCAATTTTCAGCTATTTATGTACTAATTCAGCATTCATCGTTATTTGGTCTACTTGTTGTTGGTTTTTAGATGATCAATTATCTACTTTCTATTAGTCATACAGATCCATCAGGGGGGCAGCAATCACAGATCAGAGTCCTTTAAGAACTGTGGAGTGAACACCATCTTGACCCATCGTCTTCTGTAAAGGGGTACTCTGTGCTTGGGCCTTTTTTAATATATGCTCAGAGATAGGTTGTTTGAAAAATATAAAGGGCACTTACATACATGGCTCCTGCTACTCCACTGTTATGTTACCAATCCTTCCTGCTGTTTGGCCACCTCTGGGTCCTAGGGCCATGACATTGCAGGCTGACCAGGCCAATGAGTGACTGAGATAGACACTGCTGCAGGTGTTCATTGGCTTGGCGGGCCTGCTATGTAACAGCACATCATAAGATACCAGCAGCGCTGTGGGAGCCAGGAAGGTAAGTGCACCTTATTATCCCCTGGAATATATTTCAAAAGGCCCCTGCCCGTAGTACCCCTTCAACTTCAGACGGATAATTTCCCTAAAATATTGATCTCTAAAAACACTGGAGCTGAACGGCATACCATATCTATGAAAAATACTGTATTACAGGCATATAAGACGACTGGGCGTATAAGATGACCCCAAACTTTTCTAGTTAAAACATAGAGTTTGGGATATACTCTCTGTATAAGACTACCCCTCTTCCAAAGCACACAAAATAAAAACTGTATCAAGTGTACCTGAAGATTTGTTGTATTCCCTGTTGCACATTAACAAGTAGTAAACCAAGTCAACATTATTAATGAGTCTGTGATTACTGACTACCACCTGCAGAGCACTTACACCGTAACCTTGGGATAATTCCCCTATCTGTGGGTGGCGGGTCCTACCAAAATTTGTGAGGGTTACTATACCACTCTGACCACCTGTGACATAATCCCAAGGGACCCTGCAGCAACCCGACAGGACACTGACCACAGGGGAGAAGGGTACAACCGGCCTTATACTCAAAAAGTAGGCGTGCCATCACACCTGTGTGCCCACCAGGCACTGGGGTCATGTGACAAAACTCTTAAGGTCCGGCTGTGCCTCGGCCATCCACCACAAGGAGTGGCGTCACACTTCCATTTAGCAAGTGACCGGCCGTCCCACCACTTCAACATCATCCGGGGGCACACCACACCTGAAGCTTACTCTGCTCTTCATACGGTCACTGCACAGCGGGAATCTGGCTGTTTTAGAGCCCCTCCCCCAAAATATGCAGCGGTCGCAGATTCTTCAGTCTGGTTCAGAAGCCATATAAGACGACACCCGACGTTTAAGATGACCCCTGACTTTTCAGAAGATTTTCCTGGGTTAAAAAAGTAGTCTTATACGCAGGAAAATACTGTAAATATGAACATTTATAGTTGCCATTCCCAGCAGGACAGCATTCAGATTCCTGCTGATGGGTCACTGTGTAGCTCGGTGCTGGACTGGAGAAATTCTACACATTTTGCCATGAATGTGCAGGTGGTGAGACAATTATACATTTCTGTAGTGTCGGACAAATTTGCCAACTCAGCTAAAGCTCCTAAGTTAGGGAAACATGACTGTCAGACTTTAATTAGCAGCTGGCGTCCGGGTTTATTGATCCCGGAGACCATTTCAGGTGCTATATTTGACTTCCTAGCACTCTGCCTCATTGCTGCTGTGCATTTAATTTGAGTCTTGTGGAGACCTTACCAGACTGCATGAAATACTGGCATATCTCACATGTCCTTGAAATAGATCTCAAAGCAATTTACTGAGCCAAAATTGATTTCACAAATTCTGTTTTAAAAATGCATTCACAGTGCATCTCAAAGCCACAACCCAAGAGAAAAATAAATAGCCACCCCCACCCCTACACTTAAAATATCTGATGAAGGTTTTAGAAAGTGTATTTATGGCTTTGAAGTTGTAAAAGGAGACATTTTATAGAATATGACCAAAGCAAAGGATACAGACCAAGAGCATGGAAGCCAAAAATCCTAAACGCCTTATATATACTGAGTATGGTAATTTATGCACCACAAGTGCTCAAAGAAGGCAAAATATTGGGGATAGGGACAACACAGTGAAAAGGGGCTTATCGGCTGATCTCATGTTTTGTGTGGGTGTAGTGTCCCACCAGAGGTGGTTCTCTAAGCTTTACACCACCCAGGTAAAGTAACTCTCTCAGGTGTCACATCAAGTGCTGGCAACTGTGTATTCCACTTCAGCCACTAGGTGTCTCACTTCTGAGCACAGCTGCAGTGCAAACCAGGTTTAGCTATTGTTTTATCTATATATGTGTGGTCTCCCACCACTGGTGTCCTCTCTCCTGTGCACCTGTAAAAAAAAAGCCTTTTTTCTCTCTCAGGATAAGTGGTGGATGAAGTGTATTAAGTTTCCCCACTAGATGCTAGTGTCTTGCATTCTCTTATGTGTGTAACACAGCTGAAGGTAGTCATGGGTTAATGTTTCATGTGTTTAATGCTGACCAATAGGAGATGCTCTTTTCTTTTAACTTATTATCTTTCTTCTTTCTCCTGCAAACACTCATCCCCACCACTCACAGGCAGGCATACAGAGGCCCCATGTAGGAGGAGTTTTACTGGTGGAGGAAGTACAGTCAGTCTTATACAGATTATCAGAGAGGATGGACACAAGAGACAACAGTCCCTGCAGAAGTTAAGCCAGGGCCTGGCTTATGCCAGGACTCCTGTCAGGGACGGCAGTGCAGTTGAGTCTAGTCACCAACATGTACTGATGCAGTTAGAGACCAACGTAACTGGGAAACCTCAGACACCTGACTACACCCAGATAACCATGGCTGGGGCTTGTACTACCCTACTGGGACGGGTTCTATGAAACCAGGGGGCAGAAGGTCGTCAGACACAGTCTAAACACAAGTACAAGCAACACTTCACTATTGAAGAGATATCTACGAAAAGTTCCGGCAGAGTACATAGCTACACTGGGTTAGGGCTCCTCTGGCAAACTCCTCTCCTTTACGTTCTACTCTACCAGCACCGCTACAACTACCTCTCTTATTTCTCTCAAGCACCTCCTTCAAGCACTAAGGTTCAGCAGTCAAGAGTGTGTCAAGATTTATTTATCAGTGAAAACTGTGTACTGTTATATTGAAAAGCCTGACAGTAAAGCTTTTATATTTTTATACTACTGGGACTCTGTCATCCTCTGCTTGAACTGGCACCCATCCACACACAACCGTACAACTTGGGTTATTTTCCCCCCTTCTGTGGGTTGCGGTACCGACAGTCCAGGTGGATCAGTTGCTACTCAGGACTGCCATGACAAAAGACCAAGAGACCCACAACAACCCGGCAGGTTACCGACCATTTGGGCAACACTACCGGCCTTATACAAAACAGGTAACAACATTACACCTGTGTGCTGGACTAGCACTGGCATCACAACAATTACCACCACTGGTCGAGTAGTACAGACCTACCACCACTTATGATTGCCTATTGGAGCACACACTCTGTACATTACTAAACTCTCTTTTTCCTACTTCCTGCCACACCAAACTATATAAGGTAGGGGTTTCCTGTCAGGAGTTAGTCTAGTCTAGTTCAGTTCTTTCTAAAGAGTGGATAGGACACAAGCCAACAGGTTCCTGCTACAATAACTAAGTGGGCCTGACTAAGATCCGAGCTCTGGACAGGGACTACACCTCTTTTCTATACTGACAAGTAACTAGCCAGTATGGAGTGCTGAACTCTAGAGATGAGGTAACCGGTCAATAGGATCACCTTTATCTATGCTATGAATTTCTACAGTCAGGACAGTCACCCCCTAAGAAAAGGCAGAGGGACTGATCCCCAGTAAGATAAAGAAGCTAAAAAGCCAAGGCACCTAAGGCACACACTCATCCACTCAGGGATAGTTTTCAGTGGGAGCTGAACCTAGAGACAAAGGCATAGGACTTGTACTACCTCACAGGGCAGTCACCGATACTGTGAAGGCAGAAGGTGGTCAGATATCAGCTATATATCTAAACGTGTTAAAAGTATTTATCTAAAAGTTAAAGTATATTCTTCACACATCCCGGCAGAGTACTTCACTAATTAGACAAGGGCTCCTACCTTGCCCCTATACCACTCTCTCAACAAAAGCCTTCACCGTCCTCTATTGTCTGCTGTAGTCTACCTCTGAGTACTCAACCCTTTGAGGACCAGGCCCAAAATGACCCAGTGGACCGCGCAAATTTTGATCTTAGTGTTTCCGTTTTTCCCTCCTCCCCTTCTAAGAGCTCCAGCACTTTCAGTTTTTTATCTACAGGCCATGTAAGGGCTTATTTGTTACAGGAATAGTTGTACTTTGTAATGGTTTCTTTCATTTTACCATAACATGTATGATGGAATTCCAAATATATTATTTATGAAGATATAAATTGGTGAAATCGCAAAAAAGAATGCAATATGGTAACGTTTGGGGGGTTCCTGTGTCTACGTAATGCACTATATGGTAACAGCGACATGATACTATTATTCTTTAGGTCAGCCCGAACACAACCATATGCAGGTTACACAGATTCTCTAATGTTATATATTTTTTTTAAATGAAATCCTTTTTTTTGGCAATTAATTATAAATAAAATGGGACTATTGTGACGCTTATAACGGTTTTATTTTTTCACCTACGGGGCTGTATGGGGTGTCATTTTTTCCGCCATGATCTCTAGTTTTTATTAATACCATATTTGTGAAGATCGGACGTTTTGATCACTTTTTATTAATTTTTTTTATATATATAATGTAACATAAAATCGGTAATCCGCGCACTTTTTTCCCTCTTTTCGTGTACGCCGTTTACCGTTCGCAGTGACGCTTGTTATATTTTAATAGATCGGACAATTACGCACGCTACTGTATATTATATGTTTATCTATTTATTTATTTTTATATGTTTTATTTATATAATGGGAAAGGGGGGTGATTTCAACTTTTATTGGGGGAGGGGTTTTGGGGTAGTGTAATAGTGTTTTTAACTTTTTTTTTTTTAACACATTTGAAGTCCCTTTGGGGGACTTTTACATAGATTAGTTTGATTTCTACACTGATGAATGCTATGCCATAGGCATAGCATTGATCAGTGTTATCGGTGATCTGCTCATTGAGCCTGCCTGTGCAGGCTTAGAGTAGCAGATCGCCGATCGGACCGCACGGAGGCAGGTAAGAGACCTCCGGCGGCCCGTTTTACCAATCGGGACCCCCGCAGTCACACTGCGGGGGTCCCGATCGGTAAGTGACAGGGGACTCCCCCTGTCACTTACACTTAAACGCCGCGGTCACGCCGCGATCGCGGCGTTTAAGGAGTTAATGACACGCGGCAGCGCGATCGCTGCAGCGAGTCATTACCGGTGAGGTCCCGGCTGCTGATTGCAGCCGGCCACCACCTGCTATGAAGCGCGCTCCGCTCCGGAGCACGCTTCATAGCGGGAGAAACACCCAGGGCGTACAGTTACGCCCTAGGTCGTCTGGGGACAGACTTCCATGGCGTAACTATACGCCCTGGGTCGTCTAGGGGTTAAAGAAGTATTACCAAGTATTTTTGCATTAGCTCTTGTGACCATTACTATTTTTATATTTTGTATTACACTAAAGCAATTATTCAAATAAAGTTAAACTACTGGTTAAGTTGGGACTCTTTCATCTCTGCCGCATCTACACCTGCACCTCACACTAGTTCTACCAAGGTCCGATGCCCATGTGTGCAGGGGTGGGTACTACTATTCCTGGCCACTGTGACAAGTTGTCCCCAAAACACCAGAGCCCACCAGCTGCACACAGCATCTGCATCCAACGCCCCAGGCAACGTCATGGGCATGAACCCTTTGAAACAGCTCTGCAGTACAGTATCACATATGTTCAGACTAAATACGTTGTCAGAACTAGAATTCCATAGAAACCATAAATACTTCAACCTGGTCCTCTCCCAACCAACATATACAACATACTACCCCCAGTCACCACAGGCACAGCTGGCACTAACCATCAAACTGCTGGGGGCAATACTGGGATTGCTTCAAATTCATGCTTACGATGATCTCTGACATCAGGAAAGTGGCTAACTACCTACAGAGATTTACATGGGCTAAACGTTTGTTGTTCAGTGACGCTACTTGCTTTTTCCATCTTCCCCCTTTCATGCTGAGTGTTCCACGTTCTTAATAAAGATGAATTTCGACCCGAAATGGTGAGTGCCACCTCTGTATTAATCAGTATTTATACTGTGCGTATTTTGTTGCGCACCTCCGTGGGTCAGTTTTTTAGTTTGTGGTAGCTGCAGGTGATTACACTGTATTTGTCCACCTGTGTTGCTCATAGTGCTGGCTACCCATCGCCTCACTTTTTGAAACTACCTACATAGTTGCTACTTACAGGAGGCTAAACTACCTACATGGGGCAATCTACCAAAAGAGAGGTGCTACCTACAGGGGGCAAACTACCCACAAGAGGGTGCTATCTACATGTGGCTAACTACCTATTAGGGACAAAGTGTCTACTGGGTTAAAATACCTACCTACAAAGTGATCCTACCTATAGGTAGAATTCTAACAACTGGGGGTTTTATTAAGGAATTCCCCACAGCACGTCTTGTATTGCAACACATCAAAAGTGAGTCTGATGCAAATGCAAATGCTTGAGAAAAGGCGGTGGAGACCGCAGAAACGTTGCATCAGACTCACTTTTGCTGTGTTGCACTATTTTGTTAATTTTGAAAATGGAATAAATCTGAAACCTGTCTTCCTAATGGGGGTCCTACCTACTCCTCCCCAACCCACCTATTTTTCCCACCAAAACACTTACCTACCCAACTTACTATGTTCAACACCAAGGAAGTAGGGAGGTATTTTTACAGTTTGGGGCACTATAAATTGGGGAAAAGGTGAGGAGGATGCTGAAAAAGTACAGAGCCATTTTTGGCAGGTTCATAGTGGTCTGGGCCAGAAGAGGAAAGGGAAACATGAACTTCTCAAATCAGAGAAGTTATTACATGTGAGTCACTGGAGGTAACTGCACTGCAATCACTTATAATACAAGCAATTTGCGAAATAAAATAATTACCTTCACAGATGAGGCAAATAGACAATGGTGAATGCATTATAATTAATGCATGTCAGCAATATGATGCAACCAATGGCACTGATTTTGGATTGGTTTAAACGTTTTCTAGGCACCATAGTTTCCTCAGCAGAAACAATGAAACACATAAGACTGTTAGATTACAAAACCCCTGTAAAGCAGAAAATCAAAAGCTAATTTTTAATGATCATTTGCTTCTTAAACCTCTTAATTTACAGTAAAAAGTTAATGCTGCATGACACAGGAATGATGTATTGCTCTATTATGAGACATTACATCTTACAAATTACCTCCTCTAAAAAACAGCCCGCAAAGACAAGCAGCCACCCACCCACTGCGGCTTAACGACAGAAAAGATTCATTCTCCTGGAAACTAGAACATATCAACAGTGTTTTCAACTGAGCCTTATGACATGATGAAAAAGTTTCTAAACACCTTTGACCCAAGGGGTTCAACACTGTTTAGTAACGTGGTCCATTAGTATCGGGAATCTATTAAAGCCCCTATAGATCCTGCTGAGTTCATCTGGCTGTAAGAAAAACATTTTATGTATGTTGTTTTAAAAAAAGTTTATTGTTATTGTCATGATGTGTTACATGCAATGTTATGTTGTACTGCTATTGTACACTCTATCGTGAGCAAAGGGCTGCCATATACTGTCACTGCCATATACTGTCAATGCTGGCTTCAGCAGTAGAGTCTGATACTGGTGTTTTTGATGTGCATTGTGGTACTGAGCGCTGTTGCGAATAGGAGGGGACATATAGCAGTCCTTAGAAGGTAGTGTTTGGCGCCAAAGAAAATATAAACTATATTGCACAATATGTAATCTGGGAGTGTACTGCTGTTTCACAGAGTATTGGGCAAAGTACCCACTTGTTCACAGTACGAGGTGGTCCGAAAATCCACAGGTAGTGATTATGAAGCAGACACAAGGCACAAATGTATACAAAGTAACTAGTGTAACCATGCATAAAATGCCTTAGCAAGGCAGAATGTGGTAGGGAATAACCTCAGACAATGGGTTCCACAACCCAAAATAATGATTTTTTTTATTATGAATAACATGTAAAACTAATGAAACAACATTTAGAAAGAGCTGGATATGTCATATTATAAATTACTGTACAGTATAGTAATCAGCATGTGGTGTATAATGTATAATAACTGCATAAACCTGAAAAAACAGCCGCAGTTTGTAGTTACAGGATGGGACTGCAGATCCCCATAATGCAGTAGCGTAGTACAACAGGCTAGAATAGAGAAGCAGGGCTGCTGTCAGAGGTCTGTGTGGTCACATGACAACAATGGGGAAGGGGTGTGTGTTCATCATAGACCAATCAGGACTGTCAAAGACTGCAATAAGGAATGAGCAGGGCAGATGTGGGAACAGTATAGCATCTCTCTCTGTCCGGGGAGAGAGGGGTTACAGCTATGAAGTGATTACCTCCACAGTCCTGTCCCCCTGATGTATGCCCCAGCCTGAAGTGGCACAGCTATGATTTCGAAGGTGAGGGAGACTTCCTGGGTCAGAGTACAGGGCTGTAGACCATGCTATGAAGACCGTGCCCCTCCCACACTCCGCCTCCCATCCAGTACAGGGAGCTCCTAAACCAAAGCAATGCTCTTAAACCAAGTCACAATTTTAAAAATCTGTGAACTCTTCTTTCAAAACGCTCTTAAACCAAGTTACTCTTAAACCAATGTACCACTGTAATAGGAAGATATCTTGTGTAATCTAGATGAGGAGGAGAAGACATAAGTAGTGTAGCAGTAACCTCTGTCCTCGTGTGGTGTTTTCTCTCTGGGAGAAGATGTGTGTTTTTCTTCAGTATTCTATGGCTGCAGCAGGTTGTGTGTGTGTGTGTGTGTGTGTGTGTGTGTGAGAGAGAGAGAGATTGTGTGTGCTATTGCTGCAGCAGGCTGTTTGTGTGTGTGTGTTATGGCTGCAGCAGGCTGTGTGTGTGTGTGTGCTATTGCTGCAGCAAGCTGTGTGTGTATGTTATGCTTGCAGCAGGCTTTGTGTGTACTATTGCTGCAGCAGGGAGTGTGTGTGTGTGTGTGTGTGTGTGTGATGCAGAAATTAAAGGGGTATTCTGGGCAACAGTGAAAAATTCAGGGAGGACAGGGGGTGGTCCTATTTACCAGTCATCGTGCCCCCCTAGGTACCCCTCTATATCGCTATGTGTGACCCCTCTGTATCATTATGTGTGAACCCTCTATATCACTATGTGTGACCCCCTCTATATCACTGTGTGACCCCCTCTATATCACTATGTGTAAGCCATCTTTATCACTATGTGTGAGCCCTCTATATCACTGTGTGAACCCTCTATATCACTATATGTGACCTCTATATCACTATCTGTGAGCCCTCTATATCACTATGTGTGACCCCCTGTATATCACTATGTGTGACCCCCTCTAACACTATGTACAGTATGGATGACCTCTATATTACAGGTATCTGGCATTGTTAGCAGTGTTTCTGTGTGTATGGTGAATATTTAGTTAAAAACATAGAAGATTGTCAGCAGGAAAAGACCACCTGCTCTATCTAGTCTAGTTGTGAGTAGTTCAGGACATGGAGGCTGGAGACTGGCTGTATCCACTGCACACACACGAGAATATGCTTTATATCTTTCATTATTCCCTCAGAAGTCGCTCCAGGATCATGTAGGACATTAGGGAGAAGCTGCTGGGCCAGTGTGATAAATAACTCCCCTGGTATATGACCAGCCATTTATGAAGGAGCAGGAGTCGGAGTCAGAGTCGGTCCTGATAAAATTCAGTTGGAGTCGGACTGTGGCTTACCGACTCCACAGCCCTGCCTACAGGGACACTGTAAGATGGGCAAAAGCTGACAGTCACTCTGAGTGCAACCCAATTGTGATGGACCTCTTTGAGTATTATGTCTGCACGCACAGTCCAGGACTACTCGGAAAATGTTTGTGTCACTAACAATGAGAGGCAGCTGCCACTTCTGCACCCCTTTGGTTTGGCCTTTGTACAAACAAAGATGCTGTTCATAACATAAATATGTTAAAGGGGTACTCATGAGAAAAGAAAAAGTCTTTAAATCAATTGGTTTCATTACGTTATACAGTTTTGTAAATTATTTGTAATTAAATATCTCACATCTTCCAGGACTTAACAGCTGCTATATGTCCTGCAGGAAGTGGTGTAGTCTTTCTGGTCTGAAAAAGTGCTCTCCGCTGCCACCTCTGTCTGTGACAGGAATTGTCTAGAGTAAGAGAGGTTTTCTTTAGGGATTTGCTACTGCTCAGGATAGTTCCTGACGTGGATAGAGGTGGCAGCAGAGAGCACTATATATCAGCCTGGAAAGAAAAAAAATCACTTCCTGCAGGACATACTGTAGCTGATAAGTACTGGAACTTGTTTTATAAGTCATTTGCAAGTCTGTTAAACATTTTGATACTACAGTGCCGCACAGATTCAAATAGCTTCCCTGCTCCCAACATGAAATTGATACGTGTTGCCGGGCGGGCAAACAGTCCAATACAGGGCTTCAACATCTGTAGGGCCCGAAACTTATGGGATGTGTGAATAAGCCCTAATAGTGCCTAGTACTGTAAAGGCAGCCACACTGATTGTCACCCAGCTTTCCAAGAAACAGATGTATAGAAGATGTATACAGAGTCACTGCTCCTAGCCACACAGTAATATCTTGTCATCATCTGAATACCTACTGCTCTTTTTCTGTACTGTTTGCCCTGATATTGTACAATTCATTTACATACATTGATAAGATCTCCCTGCAAAAACCCACACAGCGCAATAAAGAGATGCGCCCTGGATTATAGATATTACAAAAAGAATAAAGTAGACAATGCCACTTATAAATGCTGATAAATGGCTTCTTCCACCATATTTGTAACTGTCCCCACTAATTTCTAAGGCGAGGAGGGACGGAGGCAGCACCTGTGGCATTGGCACCTGCCATTACACAATCTTTTATTACTGTACCCTTTCCAATTATACTGCCACCTAAAAGTCCTGATATATTTTTCTTCCTATGCCTAGGGTCATTCCTTGTGCACCGAATATGAGATGGACATTTGTACTGCTTGGAAACTATAAGATTTTGCTAGAAATTTATTGCACAGCAGGATGCCCTGAAGCTGCCTGGAAGGACACCCATCACTTTTTAATATTAAAAGCCTTGTGTTTCCTGCTTGAAAGGAGGTTGTTCAGGATACCATACAAACTGACAGGGAAATTTCTCAGAAGACATAATTGTAACATCAGGCAAGTGAGCCAAGCAAGGTCTAGTTATAGAGACTGCATTCACTATGTGGGACCTGGTGGCTGAGGGGCCCCTAAAGGTCACTCTATCATATAAGAGGCAACATTTCTGTAAACATGTAAGCAGTGTGTTATATATCATAGTAATATTTTACCTATTGCTATACCTACTTCATTATATGATACATGCACCTACTGTACCTCCCAATACATCCCTAACCCACAGAGCTCTGTGGATGTGCACAAATACATAGAGGAGGACAAGTAATGACTGCCGTGTTCTCCGGCGTATAAGACAACTTTTTAACCTCGGGGTTAAAGTCGGGGGTCGTCTTATTCGCCGGGTATGGTCACCTCATACGGTGGGGGGGCTAAAAAATGGCCCAATCCCCACCGTATGGGGCGACCACTATAAAAAAAACCAAAAAACATTTAACTCACCTAGGGTCTGTTCCCGGCCTCCGTGCGCCTCCGGTACCGTTCCTGATGCAGGCAGTGTGATATACACTACCTGCGCCGGAGACAGAGATCAACTCCCGAAGCTCTCTCATTCTCCCAAAGCTCTCCCGGCAGCCGAGCGTCTCTGAGCCTCTCCGATGAGATGCTCAGCTGCTAGAGAGAGGTTCGGTGATCTCTGTCTCCGGCGCAGGTAGTGTATGTCACACTGCCTGCGTCGGAAATGGTATCGGAGGCCAGTAACGGGCCCTAGGTGAGTTAAATGTTTGTTTTTTATTAAATTTAGCTTACATTTTCTGGCATATAAGGCGAACCCCTGACAATCTGCTTAAAAGTCAGGGGTCGTCTTATAAGCCCAGTCGCCTTATACGCCGGAAAATACAATATGTGCGGGGTGGCAGCAACATGGGTGCTTGCTGGTCGGGGTAGCTTTAGCGGTTTTGTGGCTGCAAGGTGGGTGAGGTTCATTTGGGCACTTACAGTCACGGTTGCCTGGAGTGGCATTGGTACCCACCCCCGATCAGACATCAGGTGCACAATGAGTGAGATAGTCCAGTAGCTTAACCAAAATAGCGTCCTTTTACTGAGATACTTATCCAGTGCAAATACAAAATAAGGCTTTTCGCAAAGTCGCTGCCCTGTACTGTGTCGAAAGTATCCCTGGCATGGACAAGATGATCCTCAGAGGACGTCCTTCCTAGCACTACATGCTAGTGGTGGCTACTCGCTGACTTGGAATACTCTCTCTCTCTCTCTGCCAGAACTGACTACAGAACCCCTCCCAAACTTCCTATGCCTCCCTGTGATTGGTGGGGCTGTGTGTGCAGAAGAGAGGAATGCAAGGATAGGACAGGAAAATAGGAAAAACAGACCCTCCCCTGTAACAGGAGGGACACAAGCATGTGACATAAAAGATTAACCCAGTGTTTCCTTCAGCTGTGCATAGAACAAGGCATACAAAAAAACCACAGTAATGACTCCTAGTGGGGAAAACACTTCTGGCCATATCCCACAGTGAGAACCACAGTCACTTTACTCAGGTGCAATAACAAGTTAGTGGCACTCCTGTACTGGGGCACTACAAATGTTCTGTGACTAGCAGGGGCTCCTAACAATTAGGATTTGCACCAAAAACTGCTGACTCAGGTCAACTCACTGTATGCAATGTTGTAAGAGGACTGATATCAGAGAGCAATAGCTTGTGTACTTAGCTTACTGTTTTACAACAATATATCAACTGAAATTAAAGGTGTTAAAGGTGAACTTTGGCAAAAATCTATTTTTTAATACGTTATTACATAAGCAAATTTAGACAAATTCCTAATAAACACTAATTATGGGAAATGCACAAATAGTGCTATTTCCCTCAATTTAGTAGACCAGGCAGGCAGGCAACGACCCCGTTGATATACCTGAAGGGTCCAGCAGAGGGCGCGGTATATGTATAAATATATATAGAAGTAGAAGTCTATGTAGAAAGTATATTTAGTGGAATTATCCCCGTACCTCCTCTCTGTGCTACCCAGTGGCCGTGCATCTCCCTCCCCGTGCTGCCCAGTGGCCATGCATCTCCCTACCTCCCTGTGCTGCCCATTGCCCGTGTATCTCCCTCCCTCCTTCCCTGTGCTGCCCGGTGTCTATGCATCTTCCTCCCTGTGCTGCCCGGGGCCCATGCATCTCCCTTCCTCCCTGTGCTGGCTGGTGCCTGGGCATCTCCCCCCCCTGCTTGTGCTGCCTGGTGCCCATGCATCTTCCATCCTCCCTGTGCTGCCTTGTGCCCGTGCATCTCCCTCCCTCCCCATGCAGCCCAGTGTCCATGTGCTCATCTGCTTCCCTCTCCGTACTGCCCGGTGCTCGAGGATCTCCCTTTCGCCCCGGACTGCCCCATCAGCAGTGACATTACTGAGAATACAGCCTATACATTTGTGGTGTCCCACCAAGGGTGTTGCTAGTCTATACACCCCTCGCAAAAGCCTGTCCTCTAAGTAAAAGTGGTAATGAAGTTATGCCTAAGTTTTGCCACTAGATGTCGCTATTATTTGTCTATGTGCTTGTATATTGCACAGCTGTAGTGAACAAGGGGTTATTGCTTGTTTGCAATCTGTGCACCAATAAGAGCTCTTTTCTCCACCTCCATGTCTATTCACCTTTCTTTTCTCTGTACTTTCCTTTCCACCACTCACAGGAGTTAGTACACACCCTGTAGAAAGTTGTCACATGGGGGTGAGGAAGTACACACCCACACTTAGGGAGTGTTGGTAGAGAGAGGACGCAAGACAAGACGGTCCCTTCTGTAGTTCAGCTGGGCCATGGCTCGGCCAGGTCCCCAGTCAGGGATGAAAGAACAGTCCAGGGTAGTCTAGTCTGGAGTGTGGTAGTGGAAGGACACACATGGGAGACGCAGAGACTTTCTTCCTAAAAGCAACTCTTATTCTAGTTATGCAGTGCTAAACTACTTGAGAGAGGACAATTTAGAGATCACTCCAATCTCTAAAAGTGCAGGACAGTATCCTGAAACAAGAGGAACTGAACAATTTTCAGTGCATGATAATACTGTATACTGTACCTGAAAATAATTGTCATTGCTACCAAGTAACACAGTATACAGGCAGCAAATATCACCATATATGTTACCGCCAAACTGGTACTGAGCAAACTCAGAATATAGAGACCGATACTACTAGTATACAAGTAACTATATCTCCACACCATCACCACTGCCATTACATAGTAACTAACACCTCTATACAGTCACTGAGTACAATCTGCTATATAAACACAAATATTATCAATAATACCAGTGTATATATAGGACAAATAATACCACCACACCATGAGCACTACCATCACCATACAGTGACTCGATAATACCTCTATACTGTCACTGAATAATATCCACTATATAAAGACCAATACTCTCCTTAAGCAGTGACCGTATAGAGGTAGATCCTGCAGACTTATAACTAACTATAGCTCAGTTACTCACAGGGGGCGGCTTCTCTGTAAGAATTGCAAGTGACGTTTTTCACTGTCAAAGTTGTTTGCTTTTTCTATTCTTCTCCATCTGGCTCCGACCGTCATAAAGACTTCTCCAGCCATGACACCATGGGATCTGCCAGACAGACATTTTAGGCTCCTTGCTCCACAATCATCCTCATCTCTATACAAAGTCCCCATGTATTGCCCCATACAGTAACAGTGCTCCCTCTGTGCCCCCATATAAGCAGCTATGTCCAATATGTGTCCGCAAATAGTAGTCAGGCTGCTCTTTGTCCCCATATGATAAACAAGCCTCCTCTGTGCCCCCATGTATTCCCACGTTAGTAACCCCCCCCCCCCCCCATATGCAGTCCCACTATAGGAATCCCCCCCCCAAGTGCAGTCCCACTATAGGAATCCAACCCATATGATATCTCACTGTAGTAATCAACCCAGGGCTGCCATCAGGACTTTTGGGGCCCCAGACAGATGGAGTGTCTGGGCCCCCACCTATCTTACACTGTATCACATAACTGAAGGCTACTAATAACAAGGTAGGCTCTTTTGGCAGGGCCCAAATCTAAGCTGAATTTATAAATCTTAACTTTAGAAACAAATGCGGTCCGGTCCGCACACTGTATACCAATAACTGCTTTCTTAACCTCATATAAAACTCTCAGCATAATGATTTTTTTATGAAGATGGAACATCTCAAAATGTGGATTTCCTTTTTGTGTTGTAGTCTCTTTTATCAAACTTTTTCATTATTGCCACAAACCCCTCACATACAGAGCTAAGAGAACCACTAACAGGTGAGTATATGTATATATCCCCTCACATACAGAGCTAGCAGAACCACTAACAGGTGAGTGTATGTATATATCCCCTCACATACAGAGCTAGCAGAACCACTAACAGGTGAGTGTATGTATATATCCCCTCACATACAGAGCTAAGAGAACCACTAACAGGTGAGTATATGTATATATCCCCTCACATACAGAGCTAGCAGAACCACTAACAGGTGAGTGTATGTATATATCCCTTCACATACAGAGCTAGCAGAACCACTAACAGGTGAGTGTATGTATATATCCCCTCACATACAGAGCTAGCAGAACCACTAACAGGTGAGTGTATGTATATATCCCCTCACATACAGAGCTAAGAGAACCACTAACAGGTGAGTATATGTATATATCCCCTCACATACAGAGCTAGCAGAACCACTAACAGGTGAGTGTATGTATATATCCCTTCACATACAGAGCTAGCAGAACCACTAACAGGTGAGTGTATGTATATATCCCTTCATGTACAGAGCTAGCAGAACCACTAACAGGTGAGTGCATGTATATATCCCCTCACATACAGTGCTAGCAGAACCACTAACAGATGAAAATGTATGCATATATCCTCTCGCATATACGTCACACTAAACCCACAGATTTATGAAACATGCTGTAAAGTGAAACTGGCTCAGTTGCCCCTAGCAACCAATCAGATTTCACCTTCCATTCCTCACAGACTCTTTGGAAAATGAAAGGTGGAATCTGATTGGTTGTTAAGGACAACTGAGCCAGTTTCACTTTACACCAGGTTTGATAAATCTCCCCAATTATTACACAATACACACATTTACATGCATACTACACACACACATATACACATGACTGGATACTGCACAACAAGCACACTACACACACAATAGAGGAGATTACAGTAGGAGGTGCCTGGCAGAAGATAGGGCCCCCTGGCAGAGCCAATCTCCCACAGCTCAGCTCCCTGCACAATGCTCTTCTCCAGCTGACACACAGACAGCCCGGCCTCTATATGGCAGATCGCTGTGCAAAGCAATCTTCAATAAACCCAAATACAGTGTATGTGATGTGCCCTGGCTGCACAGTGCACAGTATCAACAGATAACTTTCAGTTGCAGCATACATACCTTATTCTATTACATCACGTCTCCCTCCTCCTCATCATCGTCCAGCCGACATCATTGTGGATTGGTCACTTATGCACTGAGGAGCCAGCTCGGGAGAGAGCAGCATCTTGTGGCCGGAGGTATAATTGCTACCTCCAGCCACAAGAGTAACTGACAGGGCCGGGAGCCAATGACTGGCTCCCTGGCTCTGTCAGTGAGGATGCAGAAGGATTTGCGGTGCCAGGCACCGCCCCTTCGGGCCAGAGGCTGAGTGAATAGCGCGGTAGCCGGCTGCGGTATTCTCTCAACCACCACAGAGGGCCGGTGTGGATCTGCAGTAGCGGGACTGCTGGCCCACAGACTAGTAATCTGGCCAACCCACCGGAATCTTGATCCTCATAAATGAAAGCTGAAGCCAGTCTTTCCCTGCTGGCTATTTAGGTTCATACCCTGATCCCAGCTCCCCCGTCTATTCCTGCAATCCCCGTACCTAATCCCTCTGCTCATTTTACCTGTTATCTGACCCTCCGCCTGACCTCTGACTATCTGATTGTTACCTGACTTTGTACTGTGTTGCTCGTTTGATTTGGACTTTTTTGTGTTTGTTCGTCTATCTTGCTCCGTGTTTGCACCCGTAATAGTGCAGGGACCGCCTTTGTGGTTGTCTGCGGCTACCTAGGGCCATTTGAGGCAAGTAGGTAGGGACAGTGGGTGGGCTCAGTATCAGGGCTCACTGTGGTATCTTTTCTATACCTCCCCCGCCTGACAGTAAGTAGAAATTGTATTATTTTTCATGTAAAAAGCAAGGGCTGCACGGACATTGTTAACAATACATATATACAGGCCTTGCTGCATAATAATCAAGCCATGTAATGGGCTAGGTAAGCAAGTACCAATCTGGCAAATTGACACTCGCTTACTGTGAGGGGTTGGGCTGTTTAATACTGCCCTTAGACAGGATGTCAACTCTGTAGAATCTGTACAGGATTGGTAAAACAATGAAGTTGTTGAACATTTCATTTAGATTTAACCTAGTATAAAGTAATCTTCACCATTTCATTTCTTGCCACATCCTGCCTGATCAGGTAGAGGCTCCTGGAGGAAAGTGAAAACTTTATGTTCAGAATGACTAGGGTCTGTTCGGTTCACATGCAGGTCTATGAAGCTATCAATTCTGCAAACTGACAGCTAACGAGGACGGCTTATTTAGGTCATTTGTAGCAGTCACACAGATGGGGAAGACAACGCAATGAGTGAGATATATCTTTAGACAACATCATGATACTTGAGGATCACAAGCACTATACACATGGGTTATCCAGTATGTCTGCACATTTTTTCACAGGTAAAACTACTGATTATCTGAAGAAAAAAAAATAGAAAATATTGAAAATTGTGCTGTTTTGTGGTAAAACTACATTGGCTGATTTTTGTGCAGTATCCACCAGCTGGGACCCACACCCCCAAAATAATGTGACAAAAAAGCTAGGCCTACACAGTGACTTTAATTATTTACAAAAAGAGTATATAAAATATAACTTTTAATATTTATTTTTTAAAAATAAAGCAATTCCTGAAATAAATTGCATAAATAAATGCCGTAAACACCAAAAAAGTATATTTTAAACACAGTCTTACTCCTCAGACGTTTTAAGAAATATCTGGCAAATGGGGGTGCGGAGCCTTCTTTCTATGTTTTAGGGTATGTTCACAATGAAAAAATCTCCTAGAAAATTGATAGCTCACAAAAATATAATAAACAATATCAACTTTATTATTAATTCATGTGAAGTTCATAAAAGCACACATATGACTTCCAAGACATACAAACAGATTAAGCAGGTGACATAGGCAGGCCACAGAGATCACCCGGACAGGGATAAATAGTAAAAAGAAGCACGGTACAATTAATCAGCGTTCCAACCATGGAGCAGAATTACTACAAAGTGCATAGTGCCACGGATGCAATGTCCAATAAATAAATATGCAGCAGCAATCAGGGTATGTATTAAGGTGCCAGAATACTATGTATTACATGTAAACATTCTAGTGAATGAACGGCTACTACCCACATATGCACATATTGAGAGCGACAATGCCCAACCAGCTTCTCAAAGAAATTCACAAGCTAATGCCCAGTATACCTCCAGTCCGGGGACAGCGTGGTCCTCCTCCTTCCCCAACGCACGTTTCGCGTTCGCTTGATCACGGGGCGTGGCTACACTCACTACCCTCCCAGTTAATATACCCATAGGCCATGCTTCCATCATTGGACGCTTCCGTCATGCGTCCCGCGTCATCACGCCACTGACGTAGCGCCGCTCCGTCCGTCCGCCCACCCCCACGTGACAAAGTCACATGACGGTTGGGCAAACAAACATCAAGGCGACGCGTTGCCATGGTGCGACGTACGCCCGACGCACTGAGTTCAGCGTCCCATGTAAGAACAGCTGCTGGAACCCACCCAGGCATATAGCTAAAGTGAATGAGAAGCTGGTTATCATTGCCGAGTCAAGTATATAATATATATTGGGTGGACATAGTAGAAATAGGCATGTGAATTGGAAATAACCGGAGTGGATATAAAAAGTGGACATATTTTTATATATATGTATAAAATATAAAATGTGTAATATCAACTATATAGTGCAAATATTAGATATAAATATGAATTTCATAATAATAACTACAGATATATATAGAAAAAAATATATAAATATAATATGAAAGTGTTAATAAGTGATAAATAAAAAATAATATGTATATATAAAAATACTAAATAATATCAACAAAAAAATGTGGATGTGTAAATAAAAAATATAAATATATTTAAATACATAAAGAAAAATATATATAAAAATAATTACTACAAAAATATGTGTTATATAAATATATATACAAAGCTGCAGTATACCTACTACAATATATGAAACTGCAGTCTATATATTAGTGACCCACTAAACAGTGATCCAACATAACCATACCACTCCCAATGTGTCATCAATAGAGACATGAAAAACCACATATGCAGGCAGTCAAACACTTTATATTAAAATTTTCTTCTGAATTCAGGGCATCAGCTTCTCATTCGCTTAGGCGGGCAAAGAGCAATTGAGGGCAGAAAAAGCATCAACAATCTAAAAACATAATAAAAAGAAATAATATATTAAAATCATGAATATAAAAACAAACAACAAGAGTAGTACCAACATCATATGTACTACCTACGATCTACAGGAAGGGGGCAAAACTCAGGACTTCATTTAATCCTTTTGGGCGTATACAGTCAATCTTTGTAATCCATCGGGTTTCCAGTTGGGCCAATCTCTTCTTCCAATCTCCGCCTCGGTTTCCTATGTATATCTTATCTATTCCACGAATCTTCAATCCACTTGGGTCAATCCACTGCGATGGGGGCGGCTTGTGCGCCCTCATACGCAAATTTGTTCCTGGGGCTGTGGGAAAGAGACATTTTTTTGACACATCCAGTCGCCAATATTGAAAAGGTCCACTTTCGGACAAGGTTTATTGACGATGTCCTTTTGATTTGGCAGGGTACAGAGGAGGATTTACGACAATTCGTGACAGATTTGAATAATAACAATAAAAACATCCGACTTACCATGAAACATAGTCAACAATGTGTGGAATTTCTGGATATCCTGATTAAGAAGGACCACTCCGGGTATGTACAGACTGATCTCTTCAGAAAAAGTACTTCAGTAAATTCCCTGCTTCATGCTTCATCATTTCATCCTGAGCCCACGAAGCGCGGGATTCCAGTGGGCCAGTTTTTAAGGGCACGGCGACTTTGTTCTGACAATGCCTCCTTTCTCCAACAGGCCGATGATCTATCAAGACGTTTTTATGAAAGAGGCTATAGCAAAAGAAGTGTCAGGAAGGGCCTGGATCGCGCCAAATCCGTACAGAGAAAAGAACTGCTTATCCCAAAGAAGAAGAAAAAAACTACCCAACAAGATGTGGTGAGATTCATAACCCCTTTTAATTCTCAGTGGTACCAAATGAAATCCACTCTTGAAAAACACTGGCCAATTCTGCAATCGGACCCCAACATAAAAAAATGGATTGGAGACTACCCGTCAATTACGTACCAACGGGCGAAAAATCTGAGGGACGAGTTGGTCCACAGTTATCATAGAGGGGTATCACTGAGAAATGTTTTTGGCTCCAAGGGACCCAAATGGGGTTGCTCACCATGTGGTAGGTGTGTCGCATGCCCCAATGTGGAGAAAGCGGAGGAATTCACATCAAGTGATGGTTCCAAGAAATTTAAAATCACTCAACACATTGATTGCAAATCAGAAGGGGTTATTTATTATGCTAAATGCCCCTGTGACTTAATTTATGTGGGACTAACCTCACGACAATTAAAGATCCGCGTGAGAGAACACGTTCATGATATTGTGAGAGCCAGAGAAGAGGATGACTTGACTACATTGAAACCGATACCAAGGCACTTCAAGGTAGCACATCAATGTGACCCAAGTGGATTGAAGATTCGTGGAATAGATAAGATATACATAGGAAACCGAGGCGGAGATTGGAAGAAGAGATTGGCCCAACTGGAAACCCGATGGATTACAAAGATTGACTGTATACGCCCAAAAGGATTAAATGAAGTCCTGAGTTTTGCCCCCTTCCTGTAGATCGTAGGTAGTACATATGATGTTGGTACTACTCTTGTTGTTTGTTTTTATATTCATGATTTTAATATATTATTTCTTTTTATTATGTTTTTAGATTGTTGATGCTTTTTCTGCCCTCAATTGCTCTTTGCCCGCCTAAGCGAATGAGAAGCTGATGCCCTGAATTCAGAAGAAAATTTTAATATAAAGTGTTTGACTGCCTGCATATGTGGTTTTTCATGTCTCTATTGATGACACATTGGGAGTGGTATGGTTATGTTGGATCACTGTTTAGTGGGGGTGGGGGGGGGTGGGGGCAATTATTCCTATTTATTCTTTAGCACTTCTCATATTTGGCATTTGTTTATGTATATTTTTTGTCACTTAGGCACATATAAATTATTTATGCTATTCGGTTTTCAGCATGTCAGCGTGTCACTAATATATAGACTGCAGTTTCATATATTGTAGTAGGTATACTGCAGCTTTGTATATATATTTATATAACACATATTTTTGTAGTAATTATTTTTATATATATTTTTCTTTATGTATTTAAATATATTTATATTTTTTATTTACACATCCACATTTTTTTGTTGATATTATTTAGTATTTTTATATATACATATTATTTTTTATTTATCACTTATTAACACTTTCATATTATATTTATATATTTTTTTCTATATATATCTGTAGTTATTATTATGAAATTCATATTTATATCTAATATTTGCACTATATAGTTGATATTACACATTTTATATTTTATACATATATATAAAAATATGTCCACTTTTTATATCCACTCCGGTTATTTCCAATTCACATGCCTATTTCTACTATGTCCACCCAATATATATTATATACTTGACTCGGCAATGATAACCAGCTTCTCATTCACTTTAGCTATATGCCTGGGTGGGTTCCAGCAGCTGTTCTTACATGGGACGCTGAACTCAGTGCGTCGGGCGTACGTCGCACCATGGCAACGCGTCGCCTTGATGTTTGTTTGCCCAACCGTCATGTGACTTTGTCACGTGGGGGTGGGCGGACGGACGGAGCGGCGCTACGTCAGTGGCGTGATGACGCGGGACGCATGACGGAAGCGTCCAATGATGGAAGCATGGCCTATGGGTATATTAACTGGGAGGGTAGTGAGTGTAGCCACGCCCCGTGATCAAGCGAACGCGAAACGTGCGTTGGGGAAGGAGGAGGACCACGCTGTCCCCGGACTGGAGGTATACTGGGCATTAGCTTGTGAATTTCTTTGAGAAGCTGGTTGGGCATTGTCGCTCTCAATATGTGCATATGTGGGTAGTAGCCGTTCATTCACTAGAATGTTTACATGTAATACATAGTATTCTGGCACCTTAATACATACCCTGATTGCTGCTGCATATTTATTTATTGGACATTGCATCCGTGGCACTATGCACTTTGTAGTAATTCTGCTCCATGGTTGGAACGCTGATTAATTGTACCGTGCTTCTTTTTACTATTTATCCCTGTCCGGGTGATCTCTGTGGCCTGCCTATGTCACCTGCTTAATCTGTTTGTATGTCTTGGAAGTCATATGTGTGCTTTTATGAACTTCACATGAATTAATAATAAAGTTGATATTGTTTATTATATTTTTGTGAGCTATCAATTTTCTAGGAGATTTGTGCTGTTTAAGATAGCCTTATTTATATATTTTTTGGTCTGTGTAGGAGAGGGTATGTTCACAATGAGCAAAATCGGCGGAATCCTGCCTGCTTCAGTTTCAAACAGTCTGTCTATGGGACGACTCTCCACGACTCTCCGCTCAAAGAGTTGACATGTCAATTCTTTAAGCAGAAAGCGGAGGCGCGCAAGCCCTCCCATAGACAGACTGTTTGACACTGGCAGGCGGGATTCTGCAGCAGAGCTCTCCATTGATTTTGCTAAGTGTGAACAATTGACCTACCAGACAGAGCTCCCATCCTAAAAACGACTCCACCACTTTCATCCTAGGGGTCCCTAATTACACCCTACTTTACATAGTGGCTGCATCTTTTAAGGGAATTAAGAATAAAGGTGTTTTAAAGGTTCCAAATATTTTTATTTTTCAGTGCAATGTTACAAGTACCCTACTGCAAGCCATAGATTTTTTATATTAATTGTGGAAGGTCCTAGCTCAGAGAAGACCAAATTTGTCTATTTAGTATACCTGGCCTTTAAATGAACAGTTTAGCGTCAAAACGCATATAATCGATGTCCTTAAAAATTTCCAACCTATTATAGAAATCCAATAATATCGTCATCACTAGGATTCTCATTGAGGCAACAGACAAAATCAGACCACCAGCTTCACTTAAGCGTATGAATAACAATGGTGGATTCAGTGAGAGGAAATTGAAAAATGCTCCCTGTGGAAAAGCAGGACGCCGTGGGTGCATAAATGGGAGTCCCATTCTGAGGAGCCGCCATTATCTTCAATGTTTTAATTAACAGACAGAGATTGCTAATTAATTTCCTTTTGTTCCTCGGCATAAATACGAATTTACAAGACAAAACAAATCTTTTCAAGGAAACTTTTAGCTTGCTTGTCAGTGCCCAGGAATGTGTGATACAGAACGTGAAGCAGAGGATTTTACAGCGCGCTTGTACATGAAAGCATTCTAGATTGTAAAGTAATTAGTTTGCAAAAGAGTATGAACCCTTCTGCTGCTTTGCTACAATATACAAATTAAAATCACATTTTTAATGTTGCTCTGTGGTTTTGTTTTTAATATTTCAAGAACTCTTCTTATTCTCCTTGAATTCCACTGTATTTCTGAATGATAATCTTAATAGCAAGGGGATGATAAGGTACATCTTGCCCTATGACTTAAATGATTAAAAAAAAATAATCGGCATGCTGTTAGTGATTAGAAAAATAAAAGGGATTTTTAAGAATTTAAATATTGACCACCAATCCTAAAGTCAAATTCACAGGATCCCAAGTAGTCAACACAGTCAAAGTCTAACTATATTACATTTCCATCAGAGTAATTTACCCTTAGACCACAGCTCCAACACACACAGGCCAGAGGTTTCAATTATATCTGATTACAGATCAGTCCTTTGTTGGCAGATATTGACTGACAGCTGAGTGTGAGCAGGAGGCCAGGCAGCAGAAATTATTCATGAAGAAGAGGAAGGAGTGGTGAGAAGTGCTAGAGTGCGGCACAAATGCTGAGCCCCAACTCCTCATAGACTCTTCATTACAGTAGGTGACCCCAGACTGTGCATAATCCACTGCACAGACAAATTACCAAAAGGTACCATGCTCACAAGGGAACTGCTAACTACAGCACACTAGCATCACCTCGGGTAGCGCCCAGGTGCTGACAGATTTCCTAAAACATCTTTTCCTTCCTGCTTAAACATCTTCCCCCTAAAACAGTGAGAACGCATTTATCTTAACTTTCTCTGAGTAGTAGCTAAATGGTAGACATAGTTAAATAGAGACTATGAGCAATAAATAAACAATAAAAAAAGTCCCAGAACCCTACTTTAAAGGGGTTATCCAGCGCTACAAATATATAGCCACTTTCCCCCTACTGTTGTCTCCAGATTGGGTGGGGTTTTGAAACTCAGTTCCATTGAAGTAAATGGAGCTTAATTGCAAACCACACCTGAATTGGAGACAACAGTAGGGGGAAAAGTGGCCATGTTTTTGTAACGCTGGATAACTCCTTTAAGGCCCTATTCCACGGAACGATTATCGTCCCTATTCGTACTCCCGGATGTGCCTCACAAGGGTCGCATTACAGCAAGATCGGATTCTTTGTGTGTAATGGTTTTATTTTTACTTTGTAACTGCAATCAAGTACAATACTTACTCAACCATGCCCCACAAGCCTTCACCTACCTGAGCACCCTAAGTCAGAGAATACCTAACTCTAAAGTTAAAGTCTTCCAAAGTCTCAGCTAACCCAAAGTACAGCAGGAGTATTCTATCTTAAGGGTATATTCACACGAACGGGCTTTCTCGAGATTCTCGCTGCGAGCCCGGCAGGTCCTGGCAGTTCCCACACACTATATACTCGCTGCGGTCTAAACGACCGCAGCGAGTATGTAATTCTGCCGTCCTTAACCCCTTGTGCTCCCGGCCGGCTCCCCTGCTGTAAGCATACTTTACCTGTCCTTGCTGCACGGGTCCGGCGTCCTGCTATCCCGTCCGGCCAATCAGTGGCTGCGGCTGGGCAACACACTAATTGGCCGGACGGGAGAGCAGGACGCCGGACCCGTGCAGCAAGGACAGGTAATGTATGCTTACAGCGGGGGAGCAGAAGGGGTTAAGGGCGGCAGAATTACATACTCGCTGCGGTCGTTTAGACCGCAGCAAGTATGTAGTGTATGGGAACTGCCAGGACCTGCCGGGCTCGCAGCGAGAATCTTGCTGCGAGCCCGTTCGTGTGAATATACCCTTAACGGGAATTACCAGACAGTTGCACTTCCAAGCTAAGCACACCTTGTATACAAGGATTGTAACTGCAAACTGTAAACTGTAATTCTGTGCACTGCACCTTAAGGAACTCTCAAGTAAAGCCAAAGCTGTTCAATTTTTCTCTGACTCCTTGTGGTTGATGTCACTTGCCAACACCTGGTAGAAAGCAGTTAACTGTTGTTATCCTTGGTCTACCACTCCGGCCCTTTGACAACTGCCACAGTGGTATGGCTGTTATTGGGCCTTACCGTGACAGACGTCCAAAAAGATGACCATTGAACGGCCAAAAAAGGATAGTGTGTGTGAACCTAGCCATAGAGTGTCTTATGTAACCAGCCAGATACTATGGGGGAGATTTATCAAACTGGTGTAAAGTGAAACTGGCTCAGTTGCCCCTAGCAACCAATCAGATTCCACCTTTCATTCCTTACAGACTCTTTGGAAAATGAAAGGCGGAATCTGATTGCTTGCTAGGGACAACTGAGCCAGTTTCACTTTACACCATGTTTGATAAATCTCCCCCTATAGGTCTATGATAAAAAAAAAAAAAACTAATATGAGTATCTATCCATCTATCTATCTATCTATAGTAGCAAGGAAGAGGAGACGTGGATCCAGTCTCCATTGCTGGCACTCCGAGCACTTGTTCCTGTGAGTGCACTCCGTTCTGCTGTTTATCTATCTATCTATCTATCTATCTAATAAAATATGTTATTGTATAGAAGCACAGGCATCAACACACTCAGGAATCACAATCTAATAGGAATGTAATCCTTCATGTATATGCAAATGAGTTCTGCTAACGTAGCTCACGCTGCTAAATTAATGAGGCAAAGTCGCGGGATATGGTGACAGAAAGTAGTGGCAGATGTCAGGGGTCCTATGTGGAGCAGGCAGAACATCGCCCGCAGAGACCCCTCATCCATCCATCTCTCGACATCACAGCAATTTCTGCTCCACACTGCTGATTGATAAGAATTACTGCAGCTGTAACTCTGATCTTTAACACCATTACATTTATAACAGAAACCTAATGAGTTTTGAGTGATTTTATTTAAAGAAATATATGTATTTTTCATTTCTTTCCACAAATGATAAAAAAAGCCTTTTTTTTATTTTCTTGCTCTAAGCAAATTTTTAAAAGTATAAATGAGAAAATACATCTGTCATGTGAAGGTTTATCATAGTTGTAGCCTTTGTGAGCTAAATGGCCAGATCTTCAGAGTGACAGATTGTAACAAACCATCAGAATAGAGAGATTTGTTCTGCTGACCTGGTTACGCTGGGGTTACATCAGAGATTCTCTTTGGAGTCCCTGTTGCAGACATTTTTAACGCAGATCTTAAATACCTTACACAAAACTGTGCACCACCAGTTTAGTGTGTGCTATTTGTTGCATATTTACATTGACAACAATGGGAGTATTATACACGGCTTTGACATTATTCCATTGTGGCATATAAGTCGGAAAACACATGAACATAGGCCATGTGAACACACCCATTGCCTTTGGGTCAGGGGATATCACCTGCCTTTGGCAGGGCTGCACAAACCAGGTATGCTGGTATGCAGTATGTTCCTTAGCATTCGATGGGTTAAAGATTTATGGGTTTTTTTCAGTATGCCGTAATTGCTTGTGTATCGTTCAACTGCCAACAAGATATTTCCCTGAGTCAACTTGATTAATCCATCAACCATATTTCCACTTATTTAAAACCTAATCAAAGAGCCATCTGGCGCCAATGAAATTTATTAGAAGCGAGAAAGATGATTTTACGAAGCACCTTATTTCCCTTCCTCCTCTCCTGAGACACAAAGCTGTGGAAATTACCATAAAGATGAACGCAACATATGGGAGGTTTATTCTTCTCCTTATAGCAAAAGGAAAGCAGCGGAATTATTAGAGGAAAAAAGCTACTTCATATCCTGAATATTCTCATTAGAACAGCAACAATCTGTCATCAAAGGTGGAAAGTCTTCGTAATTTCCTTTGTAAATTTCTTCAATAGAAAACTGACATAAAGGAAAAGACGAAAGAAGTGCCAACTTTGGAAGTAACAACAATATTGGTATAACATACAGTACTGGGTGATCCACACAGGCAGTAGTGGCTACTAGAGATGAGCAAACACAAGTGTGAAGCATTTGATTAGCGGTGGCTGGAGAAGTTAGATGCAGCCCTAGGGAGTTCTGGAAAACATAGATACAGCCTATGTAGTCAACTATGCTATTATACACAGTAAATTCACATTCCAAACTGCAGACACTGTTAGATAGCTGATAGGTCAAAGAGACACCTGGTACCTTTCATATATGTCTATGTGCTTTCAGAATGTAGAAAAATGTTTTTATTCCGTAGTACAAAGTGTCAAAGAGGTTTTCCAAAGCTCCTGAAGTTCAGTAAGCTGTAACTAGTGTTGAGTGGACCTGTCAAATTGTTTGGGTTTGACAATTTCTCAGAACATGAACCCTTGGCGTTTGATTCCCCCAGCTGTGGAAGTTGGGAGTCCTGGAAAACATGGATACAGCCATAGGCTGGAATAGTAGATAGTCCAGACTTTTTGACACTTTCGGGACATGTATGAAAAGGCGTAAATTCCTTTTTTAGGCGGAGATGGAGCAAATCAGAGTAAAAAAATTTGCAAATGGTATTTTTGCGAATATTTTTTTCACATCTGCCCTATCTGCGCCACCTTCCCCAGTGGGGCGGAGAGGGGGCGTTATGAGGGGTGCGGCTGTACACAGAGGGAGAGCGGCCTCTGCGTGCGCCGCATTTATCATTTTTTCCGTGGAAAAATTATACTGAAACCTATAACAGCTCTGAGCTGGCGTAGGTTTCAAAATTTTCGCGTGACAGGCTCTGTGCGAACAGGATTTATGTAGAGGCAATGCGCCTCTACATAAATCCCCTGAGCTCCAGAGCGGCGGGGACATTTGTAAGCCCATCGTAAAAAACGCTGGACTTCATAAATCTCCCCCTTTGTCCTTTCAAAATGTGGGGGAAAATGCATTTTATTCTCTGATACAGAAAGATATATAAAAAGGTACCACGTGTTTCCTTGTTTTAGCAGCTATTTAACAGTGTCTCCAGTCTGGAACATGAGTTACAGCTGACAGATTTGCGCTAACATATAAACAGAGGATGTTAGATGTACTCACAGATACAAGTCTTCCAAAGTCGCCGAGTGTACTGAACTTGCATCGATGTATCACTTAGAATATAGTTGTGCTTTCAGGTATCAAGGCAAGGTAGAGGGCTAGATACAGTTGTAAACGCCAAAACAATCTTGATCTGAAGATAGTTCTGAGTTCCGTGTAGTGCTACAACTGGCAAAGCAGGAGCGAAATGGCGATGGATTGTGAGGTGGGGGCACCAGGTTTGATCACTACACTAGCTTTTGTGCATCTATATAAACAAAAAGATCTATAATTTGTTCAGCATAGATTACATGCATTTATGCCGTAGGAATGAATTTTTAAATCAGTAATGATGCACTAGCACTTTATATTGTTAGGATCATATACTGAAAATGACGAAATAGATAGAAAAAAGTGAAAAAAAATAAGGATATGGGAATTTGGATCTGGATCTTGGAACATCTGGAAAAATAGACTAGATATGTTCCTTGTACTATGTACATGCAAGCCTATTCACCTGTGTACTTTACACTCACCGCCCACTTTATTAGGTACACCTGTCCAACTGCACGTTACCACTTAATTTCTAATCAGCCAATCACATGGCGGCAACTCAGTGCATTTAGGCATGTAGACATGGTCAAGACAATCTCCTGCAGTTCAAACCGAGCATCAGTATGGGGAAGAAAGGTGATTTGAGTGCATTTGAACGTGGCATTGTTGTTGGTGCCAGAAGGGCTGGTCTGAGTATTTCAGAAACTGCTGATCTACTGGGATTTTCACGCACAACCATCTCTAGGGTTCACAGAGAATGGTCCGAAAAAGAAAAAACATCCAGTGAGCGGCAGTTTTGTGGGCGGAAATGCCTTGTTGATGCCAGAGGTCAGAGGAGAATGGGCAGACTGGTTCGAGCTGATAGAAAGGCAACAGTGACTCAAATAGCCAACCGTTACAACCAAGGTAGGCAGAAGAGCATCTCTGAACGCACAGTACGTCGAACTTTGAGGCAGATGGGCTACAGCAGCAGAAGACCACACCGGGTGCCACTCCTTTCAGCTAAGAACAGGAAACTAAGGCTACAATTTGCACAAGCTCATCGAAATTGGACAGTAAAAGATTGGAAAAACGTTGCCTGGTCTGATGAGTCTCGTTTTCTGCTGCGACATTCAGATGGTAGGGTCAGAATTTGGCGTCAACAACATGAAAGCATGGATCCATCCTGCCTTGTATCAATGGTTCAGGCTGGTGGTGGTGGTGTCATGGTGTGGGGAATATTTTCTTGGCACTCTTTGGGCCCCTTGGTACCAATTAAGCATCGTTGCAACGCCACAGCCTACCTGAGTATTGTTGCTGACCATGTCCATCCCTTTATTACCACAATGTACCCAACATCTGATGGCTACTTTCAGCTGGATAATGCGCCATGTCATAAAGCTAGAATCATCTCAGACTGGTTTCTTGAACATGACAATGAGTTCACTGTACTCAAATGGCCTCCACAGTCACCAGATCTCAATCCAATAGAGCATCTTTGGGATGTGGTGGAACGGGAGATTCGCATCATGGATGTGCAGCCGACAAATCTGCGGCAACTGTGTGATGCCATCATGTCAATATGGACCAAAATCTCTGAGGAATGCTTCCAGCACCTTGTTGAATCTATGCCACGAAGAATTGAGGCAGTTCTGAAGGCAAAAGGGAGTCCAACACGTTACTAGCATGGTGTACCTAATAAAGTGGCCGGTGAGTGTAGATGTTAGTTCCCTCTACACTGTTATTTAACATAATCTAAGTATCCTAGCTACATGTCCTGCATTAATGGAAGGAAAGAAAATTAGTGGTACCCAAATTGGATTTATATTAGAGAGTATCCAATTTATACTCACACATAATTATTTTTTCTTTAGTGGTGTTTTTTTTTTAATCTACAATTAGTTGGTACAACCATGGGGACCAGGTTTGCCCCAAGCTATGCCAATCTTTTCATGGCTTTTTGGGAACACTATACCATCCTCCCCCAGCCGGGGTTGAACCTGGTCCTCTGAAAACTTTATATTGACAATATAATCGTTGTATGGAACGGACAAGGGAATCTCTTGACAAATTTGTTATGGAGATCAATAGCAACTCTTTTGATCTTATCTTTTCTTCAGTAACACATTAGTGGAGTTCCTAGATGTACAAACTTCAGTGGTGAATAACAAACTGGAC
Organism: Dendropsophus ebraccatus; assembly: GCF_027789765.1. Lineage (NCBI taxonomy): Eukaryota > Metazoa > Chordata > Amphibia > Anura > Hylidae > Dendropsophus > Dendropsophus ebraccatus. The sequence continues at coordinate 91,369,921 of NC_091457.1, forward strand.
TGCAGTACCTTCAAAAAACCCACAGCTAGACATTCTTACATTTTGCAGTCAAGCTGCCACTTACTCCGGGGGCTACTTTATGTACCCCTGGGTCAGTACAAATGCATTAGGTATAACTGTACACAACTAACAGATTTTGAAAACAAAACAATAGAACTAACCCAACAATTCAGAGATAAACTGTATCCTGAGAAACTATTCTCTGATGCCTTGATTAAAGCGAGAGAAACAGATAGAAGCATTTTCTTTAAAGAAAAAGAGGTCAAACCTTCTACAATGAATAACACACCTAAATTAATCATGCCTTTTAACACTCAATTAAGACAAGTGGAAAAACTATTAAGAAGTATTGGTCACTTCTACAGCAAGACAAAACATTGGCTGAATTCCTTCCAGTTAAAGCTCCCATTGTGTACACAAATGCTCCTAATATTGATCTGAAGGTTGCTATCAGTATACGATAAACCACTTGGCTACTAATGAGGGAAAGAGACTTTCCGAAACGCGTCTAGCCTTATAATTATAAAGTGGACTACTACACCTATTATTCATCAATTACACAGCAACAACAACCCTCATTTTTCCAGCCAGACTGTTCTGCCTCCCAAATGTTTTTAACCAAAAAACACCATGCACTAATTTTGGCTTTTTTTAATTGAAATTTTTGTTAAATAAAATTGTACAGCCCCTGTTACACTGTGACTGAGGGTGGGGAAAGGATGCAGCAAATCATCCAAAATGGTGTTCTTACTGTTGTGACAATATGAAGCTTCAGACCGTCACAGCAATCAGCACAGCATCCCAGGTGTAATTTTGACTAGCAGTGGCTTGTGACACCTTAGGTGCTGGACCTCCAGTGCCAAGTACAGCAATGCGTGTAAGACCTTCCTTACTTGTGTCAGTCATGCTGGACTGACACTGGAGCAACGGATTAAAGTAAGAGTTATTTCCATTGATTTAGGGCAACAGGACCAACTGTACTGTCTTTACCTTGGGGCCAGTTCACACAGAGTAAAATCGGATGAACTTTCCACCGCGGAATCCCCCCTTCCTTAGTGTGACACTGTTCCTCAATGGGAGGGCTCGAGCACCTCAGCTTCCGCCACTCTCTGACAGCCGCGGGACACCCTCCCATAGAGAAACAGTGACACACTGAGGCAGGTGGGATTCTGACGATTTTACTCTGTGTGAACTGGCCCTAAGTCAGGAAAAAGCTGCTGACAGGTCTTCTTTAAAGCTTGACCAGTGTATATATTCTAATATTCTCTATCCTTTCTGCTATGTTTGCTGCCTTGTATGTTTTCCCTTCCTTTATTGGAAACATTCTTATGCAAAACATTCTATTTGATTCATTGGCTTTAGTAGGGTTTTGTGGATTCACTGATGTGAGAGGAATCAATCAGTAGTACTAACTCCTGATGCTTCCATTCTTCTAGTGCAAACACTAAAAATAATCCTGGCAGATCTCGTCCATGTCAATTGTTTTAGAGGCAGAATGAAGTCGATAAACTGAATCTCTATAATACACACATTCAGGGTGTCAGGCAGCTGACAGATCTTGAATTGCTGCCTGGCAGACAGTCTACACTGCAGTGTCCAGTCTGGAGCGGCCATGAGATTTGTCACTCCTGAGTAGGTCAATCGCAGCCTCACATATGGACACGTCCCCCTCTCCCCTTCTCTGTGAAATAGGCCCGGTCATCACATTGCAGATTTCTCAGCCATCGATCACTGACGGAAAACATCACAACTGGAATTTTATATTTAGTTAGGTCAGTACCATCACCAACAACAGTCAATTAATCATTGTCATGCTCCGTCCCACAGTGTATTTTCAAGAGGCCTGCAGAATCTAGCAACAGACGGTGCAGCCTAAACCAAATATAAGTGGTTACATTAAGTGGAACTATTAACTTATGATAGATCTGTACTCACACGAAGGCACCTATTACCTCCCAGCTTTCCTGCATGGCAAATCTAAGTTATACTTGTTGGGTCATGGAATGCATTACTGTATATTTTATGAATGGTAACCATATTTACATTCAGACACTAAAAAGCCCTCATGGCCATTATACACAGCTGATGACAGGGGTCTAGCTATAGGGGGTGCAAAGATAGCTCTGTGCCCTGGTTCTAGAGGGGGCCCATAGTACCATGCAACACAAACAATAATAGTACTATAAATGACACATTCCGTAGGGGACCACTGCAGACTTTGCAACAGAGCACCGATTGCATCGAACTCCTCAGCTAAGTAAACATTTTAACCGCCAAAGTTTAAAGGGGGCTCCGGCAGTCAGCTTTTTTTTTTATATAGTGCATATAAAACAATAAACATGTTGTCCTTATCTGCATTCCCTTGGTGTCCTCCTCTGGTGTCGCTGGTGTCCCCTGCCGGGTTGCTGCCAGGTCCCTTGGGATAGTGTTGTCACGGGTGATATAGTCACAGATGGCCAGAGCGGTGTAATGACCCTCCCGAATAGTAGTAGGACCCGCCACCCACAGAAAAGGGAGATGTCCCAAGGTATCGGTGTAAGTGCTTTGCAGGTGGTAGTTAATGATCACAGATAGAGATGAGCGAACCTCGAGCATGCTCGAGTGGATCCGAACCCGAACTTTCGGCATTTGATTAGCGGTGGCTGCTGAACTTGGATAAAGCCCTAAGGCTATCTGGAAAACATGGATATAGTCATTGGCTGTATCCATGTTTTCCAGACAACCTTAGAGCTTTATCCAAGTTCAGCAGCCCCAGCTAATCAAATACCAAACGTTCAGGTTCGGATCGACTCGAACCTCTAATGTTGACTTGGTTGGTGTATATATATATATATATATATATATATATATAAAATCCGCAATGGAGTGTACTCTGTAATAGTATGTAAGGGTGCAAGCAGCTGAAGACAGAATCCACGTCTTATGCTTAGGTTTTTTTAGTGGTTGAAGTTAAGATTCCATACTATAATATTAGATATTTATCTTTATTTAATCATTTAAATTTTCTTTACAAAAAACACAATCAGACTGTTACGGGTGTTACATGAAATGTTATGGGTGTTACATAGTACAAACGTTTTGTCAGGACTGTATCTTTGCGGAGCATTATGCGCCCCTCGGCTCGTGCTGTGCGGCCGAGAAGGTGCTGATTTTCCTGCATTCTGTTTCTGTGTTTTGTTTTGTAGTGTGTGAACTCTGGTTATTTGCTCACCTTGAGAGACACACCCGACTTCACCTGCTGAGTTCTGTCTGGCCATGTCTGGGTTAATCTGTGTTTTGGTTCTGCTGTGACTGACAGGTCTTCCTGCCAGTGGATCTGTTTTGTTCTCATGTGTCTGTGCTTGGAGATCAGGGGGATGGTCCAATGATGTTCTGGATCAGAACCCTGACCTCCTATATAACCTCCTCAGTCTGGGATATCATTGCTGGTTATTGACTTAGTCTCTGCCTGCTTGTATCTTCTGTGTATTTGCTATTCCTGATCTTTGCCTTATTCCTTGACTTCCCTTGCTTGCCGCCTGCCCTTGACCATATTGCCTGGACTTTGACTACGTTTATTGGATTGTGATTTTGTACTTTTGCTGCCCGATTGTTGTGACCCGGACTGTTGACTATTCTTCATTGTGTTTGTCTGTCTGTCTGTTTGTCTTGTCTTTGTGTCCCACCTAGCCAGTGCAGGGACCGCCGCCAAGTTGCTCGCCGCCATCTCTGTGTGTCTGGTGTCACCGGTTCCTAACAGAATAACCAGCCCTATTTTTTTTTTTTTTCTCTCTCTCCACCTTGCTATGGACCCCATGAAAGCTCTGGTTGAGCAAATGCAAAGTCTCAACCAGCTTGTTCTGGACCTTACTCAACGGGTGCAGCAGGTAGAGTCTTTCCTGGGCCAAAATGCCATGCTATCTGCTGCTGTTCCCCCAGAACCTCCAGTGCAGCTTCCTGATAGGTTCAAAGGTGAGAGAAGGGCCTTTCGAATCTTCAGAGAGGGATGTAAGTTGTTTTTCAGACTTTGTCCCCGATCCTCTGGGGATGAGAGCCAGAGAGTGGGCATTATTATGTCACTCTTACAAGGACCTCCGCAGGAGTGGGCCTTTTCTTTGCCTCCAGATGCCACTGAATTGTCTTCTGTGGATCAGTTTTTCTCTGCATTGGAGTTACTGTATGATGACCCTGACAGGGCAGCAGCAGCTGAGAGGCAGTTGACAGTTTTGAGACAGGGCAAGCGACCAGTGGAGGAGTATTGTGCCGAGTTCCGCCAGTGGTGCGTTCCATCCGGATGGAATGATCCTGCGCTTAGGTGCAAGTTTAAGCAGGGGTTATCTGATGGCATTAAGGATGCCTGGACAGGGCATCCAGAACCTTCCACCCTTAAGCAGGCCATGAATTTAGCTATTCGCATCGACCGTAGGCTCCGTGACAGACATAGGGAGAGAGTAGGCTTTGACCCTTCTAAGACCTCTGTTCCCTGCTCTGTCAAAAACTCTGTTGCTATCCCTGATATTCATGAGGACGAGTCCATGCAGCTGGGACAATTGGACGCCAGGACCAGGCGAGAGCACCGGAGACACAACAGTCTGTGCTATTACTGTGGTGACAGTGGCCATTACATCAGTTTCTGCCACAAGCGTCCCAAGCGGCAAGAAAACCAGCACCCAGATCATCAGCGTTCAGGTGACTCCCAGGAAAGTCACTTGGGCGCACAGGTACCCTCCGGCGAAATAAATGTTTCTAGTTCTGTTGTACCTTATTTGCCTGTATCTGATGTGAATTTATCATGTTCTTCTGCTCGTCCTGTCAGTAAGCCTGTTCTCCATGCCATGGACTCGTCTTCTGATGAATGGGAGTCAGATGGCAATTTTCTAAGTGAGGCTGAGTCCTGTGAGGGTCCTGAGGCCCCTCATAAAAGGGGGGGTACTGTCAGGACTGTTTCTTTGCAGAGCATTATGCGCCCCTCGGCTCGTGCTGTGCGGCCGAGAAGGCGCTGATTTTCCTGCATTCTGTTTCTGTGTTTTGTTTTGTAGTGTGCGAACTCTGGTTATTTGCTCACCTTGAGAGACACACCCGACTTTACCTGCTGAATTCTTTCTGGCCATGTCTGGGTTAATCTGTGTTTTGGTTCTGCTGTGACTGACAGGTCTTCCTGCCAGTGGATCTGTTTTGTTCTCAGGTGTTTGTGCTTGGAGATCAGGGGGATGGTCCAATGATGTTCTGGATCAGAACCCTGACCTCCTATATAACCTCCTCAGTCTGGGATATCATTGCTGGTTATTGACTTTGCTGCTGCCCGATTGTTGTGACCCGGACTGTTGACTATTCTTCATTGTGTTTGTCTGTCTGTCTGTCTGTTTGTCTTGTCTTTGTGTCCCACCTAGCCAGTGCAGGGACCGCCGCCAAGTTGCTCGCCGCCATCTTAGGGCGGATTGTGGCAAGTAGGTAGAGGACAGTGGGCGGGGCTGAGCTTAGGGCTCACTGTCTTGTCTTATCCTGCTGTCCGGATCCTAACACGTTTTCAGTCTTCTGTGATTTTTAAAAGTAATACTCTCAATTTTAGACACATTTAAGCCACTGATAGCCCTTTTATATGTTTTTAAAGTATTTAGGAGTGAGGAATTTTTCTTTAACACATTTACTGGAAAAAAAAGTCTTTTTTTACATTTGTATCTTACATGTTTATTAAAACATGAAATTGTCACTGTTAAGGCAATACAAATCCCATTTACTGGGCCAGAAGGATAAAATAATATGTTATATTAGGATCTCTAAATTTTATGGGGCACTTATGATGCTTAATGACGAGGTTAAACCTTCTTTCTGTAGAAAATGAGATTTAGAATTATATCTCTCTAAGGCTATGTTCACACCACGTATATGTCCGGCCGTAGTGCGAACCGCGAATATACGCCCGTAGGTTTGAGGTTGATACGTACGCTTGAAAGTATACGATACACGCCCGCACAATGCACACTACGTATGAACCTACGGCCGGATCGTATACGGCGCTGTGAAAAATGAACAAGACCATTGTTTGCGGCCGGAACTGTTCCAGCTCATGGCCCCGTACGGAATACTTTTTTCAGCCAAATCGAACTTGATTTTTATATTAAATAGGTTCTGTGTGGTTTACTGGGCTGGGCGAAGATTTCCAAGTAAATGACCTGCTTCAGATCGCTTCGAAACAAGCTAGGAAGCATAATTATACTACGGGCGTATGTTCACGGTTTTCACGCAGTTTTCATTTTTCACACGGCCGTAGTTTCAGCCGCACATGTCCGGCAGCGTACGAACTATGGCCGGACATATACATAGTGTGAACATAGCCTTAGGGTGGGTTCACACTGAGGAATTCTCGCGGATAAACTCTGCGGAATTCCGTCGGCTGTCCGCGCGCACGGCCACACGCCTTTCCCCCGGCTCCATAGACACCATTCTATGGGCCAGCTGATTCCGCATGGCGCCGAAAGAACTGACATGTCCCTTCTTTCGGCGGAATGCGGAATCAGCCGGCCCATAGAATGGTGTCTATGGAGCCGGTGGAAAGGCGTGCGGCCGTGCGCGCGGACAGCCGACGGAATTCCGCTGAGTTTATCCACGAGAATTGCTCAGTGTGAATCCACCCTTACACTGTCACTGAACAGGGAGAGGCATGTGGATGGACTAAACATACAGTATATCTAAAGAGATTAAACATTGGGAGATGTCTCAAACAATTGTTCTAAGGGTACAAACACACACACCGTATACGCAGCAGATACGCAGCAGATCTGCAGCAGACTTGGTGGTTCAGATTTGATGCTGTGTTCAGTTATTTAGATCTAAACTGCTGCGTATCTGCTGCGTATCGCAGCAGTAAATAAGCTGCGTATACGGTGTGTGTGTTTGTACCCTAAGATGGTATCTTACCCCTTCTCACATCTCCAATAGACCCGTCTTACCCTGGGCAGTGTTGGAGAAGTTGTGGTTCTGTCCAGTTATACACTCCTTTTGGTTAGAAATCTATAATATTATATCAACCTTAAACAAAAACAAAGTTTATAGTACAATAGGAATAAAGATGATGCGGCACACGTCCAATACTTGCTGGTGATTATTTATTTATCACATGCTTGTGGATACAAACAAGTCATCAGGCCTGGTGACTTGTTTGTATCCACGAGCATGTGGTAAATAAATAATCACCAGCAAGTATTGGACGTGTGCCGCATCATCTTTATTCCTGTTGTACTACATTCAGAGACCTTTCTGAGTATTCAGAGCACCGTTCATATGTGTCCAGTGGAAGGATAAGCCGACCAGCTACCCCCAGAGGTGATTGAGCCATATTCGGGCAGGTGCGGAGGTACGTTTTGTTGGAGCTAAAAACAAAGTTTAGACCCTGACCTGGCTTTAGCTGTGTGTTTTCTTAAACCCATTGGTATTCCCCCGCCAGCAAGAATAGTGGTCAGTCATATTGGCAGCTAGGTTACTATAGCAAAAACATGGAACTTCCCTCCACTCCTAATGTTAGAGAGACTCTTAGATTAGTCAGTGAGTCTTATCAAATATAACTTTTTCATGCTCGGAAAAATAAACATTATCCTTTAGCAGGGCCGTTTCTAGTTAATTTGAACTACAGGGCAAACCTTGCTAAAAGCGTGCCCCCCCCCATCAAGTGATGTTGGGGGGGGGGGGTTACTAGGGAGAAGTAGTGTGGGTATTATGGCATGTAGAAGTGTTATTCAACTATTTTCAGCTGGGGTAAAAAAAAGTCATTCAGTGACTCACAGGTGACGTTGTCTTCTGAGGCGTCACTTTCCTTTTCTTCTCCTTCTGGCCCGGACCACCATGATGATTTCTTGCAGCTACAATTAGTCTCTTCTGAACCTGCCAGACAAATATCTTAGGCGCCGCACTTTTACAATCTCCACTTTTTTGTGTCATGTGCATTAAAGTCAGTAGGTATGTGGGTTGCCCCTATTACTATATGGGGGCACTGCTGTGCCCCCATATAGTAATAATGCCTCCAGCTGTACCACTGAGCTACCCACATAGTAATGATACCCCATGTGCTCTGCCCCATATTAAAAATCCCCCCATGCTGTCCCCATAGCAATAATCCCCCCTATGCTGTCCCCATAGCAATAATCCCCCCTATAATGACCCCATATCAATAATCCCCCCTGTGCTCTATCCCCATATTAATAATCCCCCCTGTGCTCTATCCCCATATAAGTAATCCCCCCTGTGCTCTATCCCCATATAAGTAATCCCCCCTGTGCTCTATCCCCATATAAATAATCCCCCCTGTGCTGCCCCCATATTAATAATCCCCCCTATGCTGCCGCCACATTAATAATCCACCTGTGGTCTGCTCCCCCATAGTAATAACCCCCCCTGTGCTCCCCCCATATCAATATCCCCCTGTGCTCTCCCCGATATCAATATCCCCCCCCCAAAATATGAATAATCCACTTGTGGTCTGCCCCCCATAGTAATAAACCCCCCTATGCTGTCCCCATAGTAAAAATTCCAAACCCCCCATGCTCTGCCCCATAGTAATAATCACCCCCTGTGCTGCCCCATAATAACAATCCCCCACAGTGCTCTGCCCCTCCCCCCACCCCATTGGCTAACAGACACACACACAAAAACATTATACTCACCTTAAAACATCCAGAGAGTCCCTCTCTCCTCTTCCAGCCTGAGGAGGAGCAGGCCGCCGCTGTACACATCTTCTCCCTCCAGCAGGCACAGAGATATGATGCCACTGCGCCTGCTAGAGGAAGATGTGTGAGGGGGCGGCAGCGGCGACCTGACAGGTGATCGGGGCTCAGTTGGAGCGCGGTCCAGGGGAGCTGCGGGCGTTCGGCTGGTCGGGCAGCTGGTCGTCAGGACAGGTGAGGAGGGTGCCAGGCATATGGTCTGGGGGGGTGGGGCTGCGGGCGTTTTGCTAGTCGGGCGGCCGCGCGTCGGGACAGGTGAGGGGGTGGGCGTTCGGCCAGTCGGGAGGCCAGTCTGGGCAGGTGATGGGGTGGGCGGCTGGGGGGCCGCGGGGCGCAGCAGCAAAGTGAGGTCACCAGCGCCCCCAAGCTGTCGGCGCCCCTTGCGGTCGCCCGCCCTGCCCGCCTATAGAAACGGCCATGTCCTTTAGTTAAGTCTCACTGGGCCCCGTGGTCTGAATATCTCACTCTTACTAATACCCAGTTCTCTTAGGTTGCTGTATGTTGGGTTATTCTATAAATTGTAAAACACAATGGAGGAGATTTATCAAACATGGTGTAAAGTGAAACTGGCTCAGTTGCCCCTAGCAACCAATCAGATTCCACCTTTTATTCCTCACAGACTCTTTGGAAAATGAAAGTGGAATCTGATTGGTTGCTGGGGCAACAGAGCCAATTTCACTTTACACCATGTTTGATAAATCTCCCCCAATATATGTAATGCAGTTACCCCACTTACTATTACACATGCTCAACAGCTCCTCGAAATGTGAATAATCTGCTCTGACGGCTCCTGAAAATCCCATTATATGATGTTTGTGGCTATATTACATCATCAGGCAACTTTTTTTCTTTTTACTTAGTAATATCTCATGTATTTTTGTTTTCTCTTTGAGGGTGCGTTCACACCTACAGGATCTGCAGCAGATTTGATGCTGTGTTCAGTTATTTAAATGAAATCTGCTGCAGAAAATCAGCTGCAGATCCTGTAGGTGTGAACGCACCATTATAGTACATTTTATGACTTTTTATGACTCATTTCTAACTATTTTATGGTCAATATAAAGTTTATTTACTGTTTATGTAATAAAAGGTGATAAAAAAGTCCAAACTACACAAATATGGCATTAATAAAAACTAGAGATCATGGCGCAAAAAATAACACCCCCATACAGCCCCGTAGGTGAAAAACAAAAACCGTTAAAAGAGTCACAATTGGACCATTTTAGCAATAATTGCCAAATTTCTTCTTGAGACAGCCCCACTCTTATCTCCAGTTTGGTTGGGATTTGCTACTCACTTCTATTACAGTGAATGGAGCTTAATTGCAAACCACACCTGAACTGGAAACAATTATACGTGTTGTCACTAGAAGAAAGTGGCCAAGTTTTTGTATTGCAGGATAACCCCTTATGTTATTTGCATTTTGAAACTTAAAACCATTTTTTTTAAAAAGAAAGAGTTAAACTAGTTTTAAACAGTTAAGGTGCCAACTTCAGGGTGAAACCTAAAATATAACCTAAGCAAGCATAACCATCAATTTAGCATATAATTTTCCACAAGCGAAGCCTTAGGATTTTTTTGTTTAATTTTGCTAGGTTTGAATGAAAATGTTGTGGCTCAAAGTCATCACATTTTGCTTTAAAAAATTATAAATGACCAATGCTGAAAACAATGGTGATTGTGTTAAATAAAAATATCCAGCCAATAACTAGCCTAAGTTAAGTAGAATGGCTTAAAAAATAAGAATGTTTATGTTACGGGTGTTACGAGTGTGAATGGTAACACCCGTAACAGTAAATCTATAACACCCATAACACTGAATTAAGGATGAAAGAAATTTCAAAAACCTTAAACAATTTAAGGCTATGTTCACACTACGTAAAAGTACGGCCGTTGTTGCTGATGGCAACAACAGCCATACTTTTGGTGCGGTGGAACAATGCCTTACTTTCAATGGGATCCTGGCCGGAACGTATACAGATCGTATACGCTCCGGCCGGGATCCCATACGAAGCCGCAAATAACTGACATGTCAGTTTTCTGTGGCCGGATATCAGTGAATTCCGGCCGTAGAAAGCCCTGTCGGTTCACACATTGAAGCTCTGATGCGGGCGTGCGCTGATGTGCCCGCATCAGAGCTCTGCGCCAGACAGATCATCCGGCCGGTGCTTAAGTACCGGCCGAGATGATCCGGCCGGAGGCCGGCCTTTCCGTGACCCGGCTGGGGTCACAGAACAGCCGGTCTGATACGTTGTGTGAACATAGCCTAATGTTATCTGGCATGTCCATAGCCTTACGTTCACCAAAGGGTTTTGTACAAAACAGTTTTGTTAGAGCACAGCATAAACTTTTATATCTTTTTTGTTACGAGTGTTACAAGCTGGGGTTGTTTAGTAGAAGCATAATAATACAGAAAGTAATAAAATTTCGAGTTAGATAAAATATGTAGATGTTATAACAATGTTCAGTCTACTTCCCTTCTAAATCACAGACCAATAAACCATTAAATAACTATTACAGTCAGCTGGAAATAAGCCAAAAAAAAAACCATATGATTCATTATCACTGGAGTAATGCTCTTCAGACACCCCAAAAACAGGTTACATTTTTTTTCTTCAGATATCTGTCATGACCTATCAAAAATATGGAGATTTTACTTTTAATCAGTGAGGGTAAAGTTATAAATTTAATAATTTTAAAAAATGATGGAAAAGCTCAGTTTGGATGGAATGGCCCATATATATTTGACAAAGTTCCAATCAATACTGAGATGTAAAACACGAGTTCTGCTTGATAAGTGCTGAGTAGGATGTAGTAGAGGTTGTACTGAGGTTGCGTAGTAGAGAGAGTCTCAACCCAAGTAGTAATGTGCTCTGCTGGGATGTTACAGTGTATAGAGGAATACTTGTAGTAGAAGAAAAAGAAGACAACCTGTGCCCATGTATTGACTTTCCTAGAGTCTTCACACCACCTTATGCCCACTAGCTTTGGCTGAACCGTACTAATGGGTGACACAGGCCCCATACCTCGTTACCTGGGATGAGCAGAGTGCTGAGGGTTCCCTGGCTAACACTCGCGCTGCAAGATGGAGTTCATAGACTTTCCAGTAACTTTGCTCCACTTAGATCAGTTCCTAGCTCTTTGGCTTTGTAATGGATACTGTCCTGCACTGTTGTAACTCCTCGTCCTCGGCGTAGGTTAAGATGACCTGTTGGCTTGTCCTCTCCTGAAAGGTTTAGCACTGCATCACAATACAGGTACTTCAAGAAAGAAATTCGTACGAGGGCTCTGTCCTGCATCCTACCCATGCGGGGTACTGAATAAGACTGCGACTTCTCTGTCAAGGGGACCTGGCAGAGGGCCAGGGCCTAGGTAGGACCACTGTGAAGAGCTATCAGAGCTGCGTCCTTTCTCCACAGAAGCACAACTAAGACTCCTCCCTCACCCAAGAGACTAACTTTCTAACCAGCTTATAGGGGAGAGAAAGGAGAGAGGTGATAGGACAGAAGAAAGGAAGGATCCTACTGGTTCACAGAATCTGGCACAAATATGAACACAATACCCTTTGAGATACTTCAGCCGTGCAGCTTCCACACTTCAATACAAAACACAGAGACATCTAGTGGTCATCTCTTAGTACTACAGACTTTTACAAAGGGTGTGAATAAAAATCAAACAAAAAAGGATCCACAAAGGGATACAAAGAATGCAGGACAATCAAAAATAAATATTATTGTAATCTTTATTCAAATAATTAATACTTAATAAAATTCATTAAAACAATGAAAAAAGATGAAACAGAACCATACAATAAAGAAATTGGTGAGGGGACATACATATATACTTTATGGAATAATATATTGCACATGCATAGAGAATGCTCATAGAAAAAAGTATAGATGTTGTAATGCAGGAAGCCTCCACTAGATGGCGAACAAATACAAATGCAGGAAGAAAGACATAGAATGGCAAGAGAAAAATAGTTTTTTCTTCAAACAGGCAAAAACCTATAAAGTGCCAAGGGTACTGGATAGGTACCACACAACAGGTGAAGTCACCCAATCATATTACATGTATAGTAACCCAGGAGGATGCATGTATTCAGCCAAGTCCCTCTCACCCACTCACCCTATGTACATTTTGCTTAGCTTTAACCAGGTGATGTTCAAATTTTTCTGTACCATGTGTTTTGTGCTGACCACTACAAGGTGCTCTTTCTGGCTCTCCTGTCCTCTTCTACCTCTCTCTTACTCACTCATGGCCCCACCACTCACAGAAGGGTCTGGGTGATCCCCCTGTGGGAGGAGTTACACTGGTGGAAGAAGTGAGTTTAGTGAGAGAGGACACACCACAAAACAGTTCCTGAAGAAGTTAAGCCAGGGACTGGCTTTGGCCAGGACCCCTGACAGGGAACAAAGACAGATGCAACTGAAGATTTATTCTATACAAGCAACTACTTTTGCTATGCAGTGCTAAGCTACCGTAGGGGGGAGAGTAGCCACTTAGGATCACCCTAGTCCACGCCAGGAACCTTTCAAAAATGTGCAGGGCAGACTCCTGAACAAAGAGAAGCTGACCCCAGTAAGACAAAGGTACCAGTGTGAAAAGGTCTACATATCCTACTGCGCAGCTCAGGTCAACTGGGAAGACTCGGGTACCTGCTACATGCACTTAACCGATGTACAGGGCATGTGCTACCCACCTAGGACGGGTTCTATGATACTAGGGGGCAGAAGGCAGTCAGACATTGTCTAAATGTAAGAGCGAATATCACTTGTCTACCTATATATCTACACTACAGTTCTGGCAGAGTGCAGGATCTACACTGGGCAAGGGCTCCTCTGACAACTCCTCTTCTCTCTACCCCTACAAAGCACTACTCTCTTCAAGCACCTATTCCTACGAGTACCAGGTCTACTTCACTAACAGCACTCAAGTTTGTGTCAAGATTTGCACAACGTGTACTGTCTACCTGCAAAGTTATACAGTAAACTGTTCTATTGTACGAGATGCACAAGACACTGTCTTCTTCTGTTTGCAACTGCACCCATACACACACCACCGTACACCTTGGGTTATCCTTTCCCCTTTTCTGTGGGTGGTGATACCGAAATCCTGAGTGGGTCAACTACCGCTCCAGGTTGCCGTGACAAAAGCCCAAGGGATCCACAACAAGCTTAGAGGTTACTGACCATTTGGGCATATAAACCGGCCATACAAAGCAGGTATCAACATCACACCTGTGTGCTACCATAGCACTGGCGTCACAACAAAACAACAACAACACACTACAACACGATCACAACAGGGATTGCCTGCTGCCAGTCTCTCAGTGTAATAAAGGCAGCAGCAGACAACCACTCTCCTCAATATGCAGCCTGTGCTATCTAGGGGAGATATGTGGGGAGCAGCTCCTCCCTAAAGGGGTTATCCAACTCTACAAAAACATGGCCACTTTCCCCCTCTCTTGTCTCCAGTTCAGGTGTGGTTTGCAATTAAGCTCCATTTATTTCAGTGGAACCGAGTTTAAAATCACCCTCAATCTGTAGACAAGAGAGGGGGAAAAGTGGCCATGTTTTTGTGGCACTGGATAACCCCTTTATAGGTCTTTTTCACACTACTGATAACTGGCCTGTGTAAAAGGGTCAGCAATCAGCCGGCAAACCTGTGCAGGCATTAAAATCATTGGTAGCTGCCTGCACATCTTCCCATGTAAACATGAATGTACGAGTTACTATCTTGTAGGTAATAGGCCACATGAATGATGCAGCAATTGTTCATGCAGCCCAGCCACTTGATTGAATGAGCTTTCTACAGGCTTTGCACACTGGCACTAATCTCATAAAGAATGTTGTTTTTTTATGGGCATTATATGGCTAAAAAACAGCCAATTTTACTCTGTGTGAATATGGCCTAAAAGTATATAGTAATTGTTATACTAAATATTCCCCGTTCCATGCACCATGCAGTATACATACTAATCAAATATCAACTGATCCACTGACATATAAACAACACACAGGAGCTTGGGGCGGCACGCTGCATTATATTAACATGTCAGGAACAGATTTGCTGCCATTTCATTAGGCACAGAGAGCGAATTTCTCTTGCATAAGTGATAAAAATGATATTTCTGCAGGAAATAATATGAATAATAGTAATTAGTGTCAACAGCCTGATGTATTGACTTCATCTACACAGGATGGGATTATTGCCTTCACAGTCTACACAGCGGAGAGCTAATCCTTTTAACAGGATTCACACATAAGGGGTTGTCATGGATAAGAAAAACATGGCTGATTTTTTTCTAAAACAGCACCACACCTGTCTATGGGTTGTCCCGGATATTGCAACGCAGCTGCAAAGTGAATAGGGCTGAGCTACAATGCCATATACAACCTGTGTGACAGCAGCCAATCCCAGCAGAAATGACTAGGTACATACTGTTTTGTTTTTTTGTTTTTATAGGGTGGGGGGTTTGCTCACTTTATCATGTGATTTTGGATTGGTGAACTTAACTAAGAGATGTGCAAGCTAAGTAAGCAAAGAAAAAAAAACATTAAAAAGAATTTGTATATTATGCTACAGGCAGTGTTGCATTGATGCTTACAAATATATAAAAAAAATTACCCCTGTTGCAGTATATGGGAATTGGATACTGTTTCTTTTATCTACGGCATCAAATTGTAGGAGGTCTAGTGAAGATCCTTAAGTGCTTCAGCATTGCTTGCCGCCTTGCTCCCCCACCCTTACCTCTCCAGTTTGACTGACAACTCAGGGTCAACTTCCAGGCCAAGCTCTGTCTCCAAATTTAACGCCTGCTCTGGGCATTCTAATTAAGCTGAAGAGGGAAGGATGGGGTGCAAAAAGGGAGGAGACAAGCAATGCCTCTGCATTTGAAAGCCCACCAACCACTTCCTTAACGATCACAGCCATTAGTAAGTTTTCTTCAGTGCTTTTTTTTGGCCTTAAAAATGCTATAAAAAGAGTGCCCCTCCTCCATAATGCAGCTTTTGTGGTCTGTTAGTATATGCAGTAGAGATGAGCAAAGCAGGCGGAAATTCGTTTCGCAAGCTTTAAGAAATTTGGGTCAAACTCGATAAGATTTGCAAATTGAATCTTAATGAGTTTTATTAAAACAGCCCAAACTATAATAGCTACAGTACTGGGTGTATTACAGACGGGCAGATTTTCACTCAGTTTACTCAGTTCAGTAATGAAACCAAACTTTTATAACACAGTGGGAGTGGGTGCAAGCACTGGTTAAGTAAAGCGCACACTCAGTTCAGTAATAAAACCAAACTTGTATAAAACAGTAGGACCGAGTGCGAGCACTGACTAAGTAAAGTGCATATTCAGTTAAGTAATAAAAACCAAACTTGTGTAACACAGTAGGAGTGGGTGCAAGCACCCGTTAAGTAAAGCACACACTCCATTCAGTAATAAAACCCAACTTGTATAACACAGTAGGAATGGAGTGCGAGCACTGACTAAGTAAAGTGCACATTCAGTTCAGTAATGAAACCAAGTTTATATAACACAGTAGGAATGCAGTGCGACCACTGATTATGTAAGGCGCATGCTCAATTCACTGATCCCAGTAAATTGGTATAACTCAATAGGAGTTTACAGGAGTTTACAGTGCCCAGTGCGTGAATAATATAGACAGTGTTTTCACTGGTCCCAGTGAATTCATATAGGCACCCAGGTACTTGGTAAACTGGACACTTTGTAGGCAGGTACAACAAACAATAGCCCACAATCAGCCCTCCTGTACTATCCTCAAATCGCTTGGTTAGTGTCTCCCTGCTCTACTCTAACTGCCTGCTGCGATCCTGCTCTCTCCTCCACTACACACACAGACTGGCTACAGAGGGGCCTGCCATTTAGTTTTTTTGTGAATTTCCTTAATGAATGGGCGGAATTCACTTCACAGAACAAAGCAAATTGACGGTTCGATTCGCAGCAAATTTTGATTTGCCAGATTTGCTTTGCTTATCTCTAATATGCAGGCTTTTTTTGTGGCAGCTTTTCACCTACATTTTTCTCTAATTACAAACTATGGGGGACATTTACTAAGAAGTCTAATGTGTGCAACAGGATTGGTGTGTATTTTGTTCCAATATCTTGTGACTGATTTATTAAAATCTAGCACTGCCATGGTGAATATATCTACGTAAAAGTCGCAAAAAAAGTCGCTCAAAAAGTCACAAAAATGCAAAATTGCGCAATCAAATTTACCTGGCATTGACCAGAAGTAAGCTTGCACCTGGTTGTGCGACTTTTTAAAAAGTCACAAATGATAAATTGGGCGCTAATCCCAGATTATGGAAACTTTTGGGTGAATACTCAAAACAGGCAGATTGGAAAAAAAAATTGCATCTAAAAAATATTCACCAGTGGAATACTGGTTCATAAATAGAACTTAGACCAAAAATGAGTGAAAAATCCAAAAAATAGGCGCAAAGCCCTTGATAAATTTCCCCCTATGTGTTTTTCTTATCAGGTGTTTTAAGGATTGAACGTGTGTTTTTAAGGTCTTTTTTTTTATACCCTATAGTGGTTTATAGGAGAAAAAAATTCCACAAAATCAGGAAAAAAACAGCACGCTGCAATTTCAAAAAACTTTTAGACACAAAAAAAACCCCTGAAACAAGGAAAAAAGGTTATGCAGGGATAGTGTCTCATACTTCCCTTTTAACTTCAAGCTGACATCTATCAGCAGTGTTTTGGCACCCCCAAATGCCATGTGCCAACAATGCCAGCGTTTTAGGTGTTTTTAGAGAAAAACAGTGTCTGATTCTATCTTTAACCTTCTCAGGCCGCCCCACAGTTAACGTCGCTGCAGCCTATGCCCGATGCTGTAGCGACAGTAATTAACGATCCAGGATGACACAGGCGCAGGAGCTGCGCCTGTGTCATCTGCAGCAGGTCCTGGCTATCGCTGATAGCCGGGACCCGCTGAAACTCTCAAAGTGATCGCAGAGCCCCGATGTAGCCATGGAAACCGGAAGCCTCAGGCCTCCAGTTTCCTGGCTACGGAAGCCGGTGGTGGTCGGGAGGGAAGGCTGGGCGCTCCTCCCCTCTCTCCCCTGCCGCTGTCACAAGATTGTAACAGTGGCAGGGGACAGAGGAGAGGGGGCAGACATACGGACATCAGCTTATGGGATCATTATGATCCCATAAGCTGATGTCCTTAAAAAGCGGTGTCAAACTCAAATACACAGTGGGCCAAATTTAAAAAATTGGACAAAGTCGCAGACCAACCTTGATATTTAATGAAAAGTGCATGTGACATTCCTGGCACTGCCTATCCTAAAGTAATTGTTCCCACATGGTAGTTACCCATTATATCCCTCAAGCAGTAGGTAATCCCATAATTGTGCCCCAAGTAGTAGCCCTCCTTTCCAATAGTGCCCCACATACTAGCCAGGCCTACTATTAGAGCCCCACATTGCCCTCCCAATAGTGTCCCATATAGTAGCCAGCACACCTAATAGTGCCCAATATAGTAGCCAGACCCCCAACAGTGTCTCATATAGTAGCCAGCCCCCAATAGTGTCTTATATAGTAGCACCCCCCTCCCAAATATTTTTTTATAGTGGCCATCCTTCTCCAATAGTCTTATAAAGTAGCCAGCCCTCCCCAATAGTGTCTTATATAGAGTCCCTAAAATAGTCTCTTATATAATAACCTGCGACCTATGAGATTATAATATGGGCGGTCTGAGCGGCCGTCCGGACCACCCATTTTATAATTTGCTGCAACGTCAGGAGGGCCAGATTTAACACAGCAATGGAAAAGTGTGGTGGACCAAAATTAATGGCACCACGGGCCAGATTTGGCCCGCGGACCAGAGTTTGACATGACTGTCCTAAAACGACCTGCGCATTGACGAATCAATGACCCCATGTCGTTAAGGGTTTAAAGGGTTATTGCAGGGGTTATTTTTTTAGAATGTGCCCAAGCAGGTGTAGGGATAAACTTTATTTCCTTGATTCTCATTCTCATGGAGCTCCCAGTCCAACTGAGCAGCACTATCAGTATTGGGGATCGGCAAGGAGAGTTGTCCGCTCAGCTAGTTGGTTGATTGGCTAAGCCGGGCAACTGTAAGTGCCAGCCACAATCCCAAAAGGGTTGCACAGTGGATCAGGAACTCCTGTAAATGGTAGCAGAAAGGGAATGAGGAAGGTACAGTAAGTGTTATTTTTTTATAGTCCTTAATAAAATCCTAAATTTACAATAAATGCGTATTCATGGTGCAAAGCTGCAATATAAATTATGTAGAAGGGAAAGTACAAAAATATAATCCTCTGACAAGACATTTTAAAGTACCTTAACCTTTAACAACAAACACTGGGCACAGGTAGTACCCTTAGCAGTAAATGTAACAGCATTCAGAAGGCAGTGTCAAATAGAAAGAAGACTTTTTATTCCATCATAATAGCAACATGCAACATTTCAACCAAAAGATCTGTATTAAGCTTTTTTTACCTTTTGAAATGTTGCACATTGCTGCCATGATAAAAAGTATATAAAATTTTTGTTTTCTATCTGAGATTGCCTTTTGAATGCTGTAACATACAGTATGCTGCTACTGGAACTTGTGGTCCTATGGGATACCGAGACTGGGAAATTGTTGTATACCATAAGCTTACGCACCAGCTGGAGAGCCAAAGGATGGAGATCATTGCCCTAAGGGTATAGATCATATCTGTTTGCTGGATACTGTCATATAATGAGCCTGGGGTACTTGGCTTAGCAGGAACACCTTCTGATACTAGTAACGATGCAGGTATGTGCTATGCCAGCAGTGAGGGTCATGTCAACTCACCGTGCCCTAATTTAATGTTCTCCTTGCAATGTACACAAGCTGTTCCCTCTAATGGAGTGTGCCAGAAAGGGCATTCAGAGCATGCTACATTAGCGTTCATGTATTTTTAAAGCGTAGACATTATCCTATGGTTTTTAAAATGATTGTCTTGCATTGAAAGGAAAGTTTAGAAGCCTCTATGGGGTTCACTCTGGGTGAATACAATTTTTCAGCTCTGCATGAATAATTCAAATTGACAAAAACTGTGTAAGACATACATTTCTCCATTTCTTTTCTTTGGCCTCATGCTGGGCCACATTAATGTCTGCAGAGGCCTCAGGGCAAACATTTATGGGGTCCCCTCCCTTTTGTAAAGATAAAATAACTTGAGAATAACCTACAAAACAGCATAATAAATAACAGAATAATGTTAACAAATCATGCCTAAATAATATGTAAATAATATTACAGGGGTGGGGGTACCTACATTGGGAAATACTGCATACTAGGGGGATCACCTACAGGGGGATACTACCTACTTGGGTGGGCTGCTGCACAGAGGGGTGTGTGTATATATATATATATATATATATATATACACGCAGAAAGGGGGGCCTCACTACTATAAGAAGACAGAGGAGCCTAACTACTATATCGGGGCACAGAGAACACTTATAATATATGGAGGCACAGAAATATAAATATGTAAGCACAGGGAGGCCTAATTACTATAGGGAGGCACAAAAGGGCCCAACTGTTAAATAATGGCAAAGGAGAAGGCTGCACTATATGGTGGTAAAGTGGGGCCTTATTACTGTATGGATATACAGTGGGACTCAACAATTTTTTGGAGGCAAAGAGGGGCCCAACTACTATAAAAGGGCATATCTTCTATCTTCTATATGGAGGCACAAGGGGTTATCTACTATATGAGTACACCGATAAGGGCTTTTCAACTATATGAGGGCATAGAGAGGGCATGAGTGCTATCTGTGTAAATACTACAAGGGGCACAAAGTGGACACTGTTACAGTGTGGAGCAATACAGAAAGGAACTTTGTGATGAGGTGAGGTGCTAGAACCAAGAGCCTTAAATGTTTATCTGGCAGATTCATAGAATCATAGAAGATTTTTGGCAAAAAAAGACCACTTGGTCCATATAGTCTACCTTATTAGTATTTCCTTTTTAAGTATTTTAGGATAGATATGTGTTTATCATAGGCAGGTTTAAATTCTGTTATTGTAGGTTTACCTACTGCATCTGCTGAAAGTTTGCTCCAAGCATCTACTACTCTTTCAGTAAAATAATATTTTCTTGTCTTGTTTCTGACCTTTCCCCCAGCTAAGCTCAGATTATGTCCTTGTTCTTGTGTTCAGTTTTATCTTAATTAAAAACACTTCCCTCTTGAACCTTATTTAGACCTTTAACATATTTAAAGGTTTCAATCATGCTCCCCCTTTCCCTTCTTTCCTCCAGACTATACAGATTTAAATGAACAATAAACATGTTCATTCTTCAGCGCGGACAAAGCAGGAGCACGCGCTTCCTATAGACTCCCATTATGAGAGGGAGGCTAACGGCATTCCGCGGTGGACAATTCCGCCACGGAATTCCGCTAGTTTTGCTCAGTGGGAACAAAGCCTTACAGTGAAAAAAAGTGAAAATTTCATAGAGCAAAAATTTGTACTCCTCAGTCAGGTCATTTAACTTCACTACATGTGACACATTACAGCATTGAAGCTGTCAGAAGACAATGGTGCTGACTGTTTTAGTGGATAAGTGTTGTATAATGACACTTTCTTTCAGGACAGTAGTGGACGTTGGTGGATCAGCAGTGCGTAATTACATTTTACCCCAGGTTAGCAGTGGACATTAGTGAATCAGTGGCGTATACTTTTGCTTTCTCCCAGGACATCTCAAAGTGGACACTTCAAAGTGGTAGCACTATGAGGGGCAATCTATTTTACCCAGAGTGGCCTAGAACAGACACCTGGAAGTGGCAGCACCACCACTGGCACTTTTTTTTAGACCCAAAGGGGCCTAGCACAGAGAAGTGCTGCGACAGCAGTAGTATGGTTCTTGACCTGGAGTCAGTAGCAGCAGCCAAGTGGGTTAAATTCACCTAAGATAGACAGAAAATACTTTATTTAGTAATAAGGAACCTATGATGGTGCCAAAGTATATCCAAAACAGGGAATAGATGTAATATGCCAGCTGCTTTACTGGGTTAAATTCACCCAAGGCATCCAGCAGAAATGTTGTTGGGAACATAACACAGTTAGCACAGTGCCACACAATAAACACAGGGCACTAAACATATAGATGCACCCACTGCAGACTATTAGTAGGTCAGTCAAAATAAGGAGGGTCTAGATTGTATAGGTGACAACTACCTGTATAGAAGTCCAGCTGGAAAGGTGAATATAACACTTGTATGGATGCAGTATATCGATGTAGTTCAACCAAAGTCCAGCTTTTGTGCAGTGTAGAGGAGTGGATCAACAGGGAGAACTAGGCAGATGCTCCGGCTGGTAGCACTGCACACAAGTTTACATAGTCCAATTTTCCGTGACAAAAGTGGGATTCTGAGTGACGTCACTCTGCTTAGGTGTGGATCCTAGTTCAAGCCAGAAGTTATCCTATGCATTTCAGTGTACACGGACACCTTCATCAGGCATAGGGCTTTTCTTTGGATCCTTTCTGGCCCATTCATTGTCAGGGTTTATTTACATTATGATGACTACTGTTCAAATTCTTCCATGTTTTACAAACACATGCATGTAATGTGTATTGGAAAGTCCACATCAAATAGTTCATTGTAAATAGTTACCATTTTCATATACAGTGGTACCATGGTTTAAGAGTAACTTGGATTAAGAGCGCTTTGCAAGAAGAGCTCACAATTTTTGTAAATTGTTACTTGCTTTAAGAGCTTTGCTTTGGTTTAAGAGCTCCCTGTACTAGGTGTGCATATGACCATCTTACTTTTATTCTCGGGTTTAATTTCAATTACACAAGCCCCGAATAATATTTTCAAATTACCCTCTTTTTCATACACGGTTCCTGCTGATAGGTTCTATCTTCGGTAATCTTCAATATATGTAGGGACCAACAAAGACATCCATTAATGTTCCAGAGAGACACAAAACTAAATTGTATTCTTCAAAGATCAAGATAATTAACATGCGCAGAACCACCGACCTGATGTTTAAAACGAAGTCTACATATATGCGCACAAAAGTTCCCCATGACTGCTACG
This sequence comes from Dendropsophus ebraccatus, assembly GCF_027789765.1. Classification (NCBI taxonomy): domain Eukaryota; kingdom Metazoa; phylum Chordata; class Amphibia; order Anura; family Hylidae; genus Dendropsophus; species Dendropsophus ebraccatus. The sequence continues at coordinate 91,392,690 of NC_091457.1, forward strand.
GATTAAGACAAAAAACATGCGCAGTATTATCTAACAACCACCAAAAAACTAAGTGAAGATACCTGCGCAATGGAGATCCCCGGATATGGTTGGGGAAGCTAAGTGCAGAAACATGCGCAATAGGAATACCCCCTAAATGAGCCGATGAACTCTAAGGCTGGGTTCACACTATGTATATTTCAGGCAGTATTTGGTCCTCATGTCAGGTCCTCATGTCAGGTCCTCATAGCAGGTCCTCATAGCAACCAAAACCAGAAGTGGATTGAAAACACAGAAAGGCTCTGTTCACATAATGTTGTAATTGAGTGGATGGCCGCCATATAACGGTAAATAACGGCCATTATTTCAATACAACAGCCGTTGTTTTAAAATAACAGCAAATATTTGCCATTAAATGACGGCCATCCACTCAATTACAACATTATGTGAACAGATCCTTTCTGTGTTTTCAATCCACTCCTTGTTTTGGTTGCTATACAGCCTCAAACATACAGCCTCAAATATACGTAGGGTGAACATAGCCTTAGTCCTAAAACATGCGCAATGAGGAGTTACATCTCAAAACTTAAGTCCACGGTCATGCGCATATATCATCGGTTGTCAATGGTCTTCCACATTCTAAGTGCCCTGACATGCGCAGTCTACTCCTATACCCCCCTGCAAAATTCGAAGTCTCTGGACATGCGCTTTGGACTACATACCACAGCGCAAACGCAGGATCGTACTAGTCTCGCGAGGAAACTACACCAATACCAAGTTACGTAGTCCTGACTAGAAATGATCCCTAATGGATACCTATCTACATTAACACCCCCCCCCCCATTTCAATATGCAGATGTCATTCATTCTAAGCCAACCAGATTGGCCTATTCAAAAATATGGGAGTGTAACTTGACGTTAATACGAAATTGCAACAAGGTTTAAATACCACCGCTACATGCGGCGCCGGTCACTATATCAAATCCTCTTGAGAAAGCCACAAGTATAGTGGCGTTGGGGTTGGTGGTGGGTGTTTGTCATGTGTTGATTTTAATTCAGTAAGGGAGTTATAGAGCATCTACAGAACAAGTTAGCAGTGTGAGTGACAGTAGTACCGTGTACCGGCTCAGCCGGCATGACGCCGGACACAGCGATAATCTACAAATACAGTACCTCCTATAGGGCGAATTAGTAACACTACCATATATCAAACAAGTAGAGATATCAGCGCTAACGGGACAGCACCGATAAGAATAACCACTGGTTCTACGTAACCCCAGTGCTGCACCGTATAATAGAAATCTGATATATTGTCTCTTTTCTAGGTGCTTGGTCACCCTAACCAGCATCGCGCTATATATACCAGCAAAGCGATTTTTGCGATAAGGGATTTACTGATATACAGTAAGTACTGAGATACATTGCTGCGATCTGTCACAACTGCATGACCTACTGTACAATTTAGTGGTCCTTGTAATCTGATAAACCTCTGTATACTCCTAGTTTTAATCACACTTTATCACACATCTTTTAACAAATTATAATAAAAGTTTAGTCTTAATTTTAGCGATCTTCACAGTTGTTGGATAACTTGATATTACATATTTGTACATAGCGTGAAGATCAGGGGCATCCCCATGTTTTCTTCTTGGTGTGACGGGGAGCAGAGGAGGGGCATGGTCTGCATAGCGGGGTCTGCAGCACTGTACTCTGACCCAGAAAGTCTCCCTCACCTTCCAAATCATAGCAGATCCACTTCAGGCTGGGGCTCACATCAGGGGACAGGACTGTGGAGGTAATCTATTTATAGCTGTAACCCCTCTCTCCCTGGACAGAGAGTGCTGCATTTATGTGCCCACATCTGCCATGCTCATTTCTTAATGCTCCCTGCAGTCTGTCAGCCTTTGTGTTTCCCATCCTTTCCATTCCTGCTATAAGGTGCCTGCCCTTACACTCAGCAATACACACAGGGTGTATGGTGAGGTGGACTTGTATACTAAGGACATGTATGGGTAATATCTATTATTTGTGGATGGTGTTTTTTACTTTGTACTCACTGTGAGTTTTATCTATTTATTGTATGTAGTACCAACCCAGTGCCCAGTATATACGTGTATATATAGGTTCTCCATTTTACTGTTATCTATTTTGTGATTTAGCACCTTATATATAAGAACCTAGTTAATCCACCACTTTTATGGGGATTTGTATTAGCTTCAGCCCCCCTGTTATGTATTTTTAATTGAAATAATTCCTTTTTGATATTCTAATAAAAGATAAGTACTTGGTTTTTATGTTAAACAGAGCTAAATGTTAAAAAGAATTGTAAGAAAATAACGATAGAATGGTGGTGGACAAACTACCAGCGCAACCATCATTCATATTAAGAATGGCACGCAACGTAGGAAACATGGTGGCTCCCACTATAAAAACACAGAGGAATAAAAACAGTGAGCACCTTTTCTCTCTCCCTCCGGGCTTCTACCCCTGTAAAACATGCAAAGCATGCAACATCTTGGGAAAACAAAATAAAAATTAACCACGGAAGAAGCTCCAGAAATGGGAGAGGACAATATAAAAATTAAATCCTACATTACTTGTAAATCAAAGGGAGTAAACTACTGCATTGTATGTCCTTGTGGTAAACGATATATAGGCCGGACTAAAAGGTTGTTAACTACAGGTATACAGGAACATCTTTACAACATAAACAGAAAATTTGAAGGTAATCCACTGTCCCGTCTTTATATTGAATGTCATAACTGCTCATTCAGAGATTTATATTTTTGTGGTCTGGAGAAAATAACATCATATTGGAAAGGAGGTAATTTTTGGAGAAAATGTCCAGAGCAGAAACAAGATGGATTTTTGAATTGAAAGGCTTAAATCTAGAACTAAAACTGTTCGCCTTTTTGTAGGACGAAAAAAAATAGATAGTGAAAAACAGCACTGACACATTGTAATGAAAAAGGGGCGGGAATATGTAAATCATCTGGTGAAATACAAAGCAATCAATGCAAATTGATACAGGAAACACAAGTATAAACAAATGGTAACTATTTACAATAAACTATTTGATGTGGACTTTCAAATACACATTACACGCATGTGTTTGTAAAGCATGGAGGAATTTGAACAGTAGTCATCATAATGTAAATAAACCCTGGCAATGAATGGTCCAGAAAGGATCCAAAGAAAAGCCCTATCCCTGATGAAGGTGTCCGTGTACCCTAAAAAGCACTTTTGCCACGGAAACTTGGACTATGTGAACTTGTGTGGTGTGCAGTGCTACCAGCCGGAGCATCTGCCTAGTTCACAAGATTTCTCCCTGTTCTCTCCTCTCCTCTACACTGCATAAAAGTTGGATGTGGACTTTGGTTGAACTATTGTTGATATCTGCATTCATATATTCACCTTTCCAGCTGGACTTCTATACAGGTAGTTGTCACCAATACAGTCTTGACCCTCCTTATTTTGACTGAACCACTAATAGTCTGCGCTGGGTACATCTATATGTTTAGTTCATGATTTGTATATTTGGGGGAATATAGGGTGTCCCCCCCCCCCATACGAAGAGCGGCGTACCTCTTCCCCGTCAGGATTCACTAAGTGGTGCCCGTCTCTTAGTGAATCTTTCCGGGCGCCCGAAACTGTACTAAATGTGCACAGGCGTAAATCATGATGAATGAGGCGCGGGAGAAGGCAGCGCCTCCTCTCCTCCTTGTCACGCCCCCCAAGCTCCCCCAGCCCTCTCTGCTTTGCCCCCCCCCCAATCTCCCCCAGCCCTCCCATCGGGTGAGCGGGGCATATGGCAGGCGTACACCAGGGAGAAAGGGGCGAATCTGGCGGAGGTTTCATGAATGTAAATTTACCAACACAGTGAGTTGACTGCTCTACCAAACACAGGGCACTGATGTAACCTGCAAGTGCCTCAGTGGGTTAACTGACACACTGATTGACAGCTCTTACTCTAAAGCAGTCCTGTCTCACTGCAACCTACTCCCAATTGCCCTGCCTGAAGCTGTAATCTCCCTTCATTCTCTCTCTCTCTGTCCCTCACTACTCTACACAGATGCTTCTCTTCTAGCAAATGTCTAGCAAATGACGACTTCCTGTTCCTTGCTACACTATATAGAAGGGTAGTGGTCATCAATAGGGGGAGACCTTGAGCAAAAATTACACTTACAAAAGGGATTAGCGATGATCCCTTGCTCGAGGCACTGTCATTTTGTTAAAGGTTCAATTGAACTCGTCCAAAAATTTGGTTTGTTTCATAACTGAACGTTTGGCGAAGTTCAAAACAAACACAGGTTCGGTGGGTTCAGTTCACTCATCTCTAGTAACTGCAGTTAGCAGATTAACCCCTTCACGTCAGCAATCTGTATATATACTGTACTTTCCTACTGCACATACCCCGTGAGAGCAGCCTCACACACATCAGTGTCCCAGGAGCTGAGGATGATGACAGGCAGCATGTTTTAAGGTACTCAGTGACAGGACAAGCTCCCAATGGTCCCAATCACTTGTTCCGACAGGCGGGGATAAGCCACTTACCTCCGTCCTGTCGGATCGGCCACCTATGGATAGATTTTGCTCTTAGGCAGGCTCTATGCATAGATCGTCGATAACACTATAACACTGTTCTATGCTATGCTATGGCAGTATATGCAATCTACACTATAACACTGTTCTATGCTATGCTATGGCAGTATATGCAATCTAATGATTGCATGTTTTAAAGTAAAAACAAAGTGTAAAATAAAAAAAAAGTGTAATAAAAAAAGTTTTTAACAGTATTAAAAAAAAACTATAACCCCCTCTCCAATAAAAGTTTAACATACTTCCTTGCCTATTATAAAAATTTTAAATATTAAAAATAAATAAATCATATTGGGGGGAGATTTTAAATAAATATACACCACTTTTTTAAAGTGGAAAAGTCACAAAATTTTGCACAACTGCATAGCTGTGAAAAATTTTGCGATTTTTCCAGCACATACACAAATTATGCCTATTTACAGATTATGAATACTTACAGATTAAGCTGAAAGTAGGCATGATTTATCATGTGCGATTAACTAAAATAGCCACACATGGGTCGCAGACTGACTCCACACTAGAGGAGGTGTATTTCACCACCTACTGTGGAGCCGGTATGCTCTGTGGGTAGGGTGCAGTGCACCTGGTCCACGAAGTGTAAGGGGTTATGTAGTGATGCAGTAGCATCACTACTAAACCTCTGGGGCTGTACAGTAAGGAACGGTGCATAGCGCACCCCTCCTTACAGTACAGGAACAGGTAAGGTAATCCCCTCATCAAGCTGGGATTCCCTGCCCTACGGGGTTTCCCACCCAAAAGCAGAAAGCAGTCTGCTTCTGAGTGGATATTTGAAATCCCCACACAGAAGTTACAGTCTGGCTCCCAGGGGCTTAAGCAGACTGTTCTGGCACTGCACCTGCACCAGCAAGGAAGGGGGTTAGATGTCCCCTCCCTTCTGGGGCAGATGCAGTGAGCTCTCTATGGGGGGGGGGGGGGTGATGGTAGGGGCTGGGGGTTACCTGTTGCTTCCTTGCTAGCAGTCCCAGTAAGCCCCGCCGTGGTGCTGGTAAGCCCACCCCCTGTACCGGCCATGGTCGGTACAGTGGCGGGGCTTACCGGCGCCAGGGCTTACCGGGACTGCCAGCAAGGAAGCTGCCTGCTGTTGCTTACCCAGATTGTAAACTAAGAATTATTGTGCTTATGTGTTTCATGTACCACCTATATCAGTGCAGGGACCGTCCTCGTGGTTGCCTGCAGCTGCCAAGGGCTGTTAGTAGCAAGTAGGCGGGAACAGAGCAGGGCTTACTTTCCGTCTCTTTGTCTTTACCACTCTCTGTCACTGACCAAGCTAGCATTAACATTTCAAAAATAAAATCAAGAATAAAGTTTCAAAAACAGCAAAGCATGGTGCTTAGCGTTAAAATATTCTTAGTGACATTGAGGGTGGCCATCTGTGTACTACGTTTAAATGAAAATAAATCAATGTAATACAGGACGTGACTTTCTTACAGGAATTGATCTGAAGGTTACACATAGGAATCCATATATTTTTGTTGGAAACACATGATGAGTATGCAGGTGGGGCTGAATTCAATTCTCTATAAAAAGATTACACAGACTTTTCTTCTACGCCGGACGGTCACGGCTGTGTGGGTGTAAAAAGGTCAACCCATACATTTCCCTGTCGGAAATTCAGAATCATCTCTGGTGATCAATATCTCAGTCTTCATCACAGGCAGGGTTCAGGGGCTTGTAAGGAACACAATTAGCTACGGGTTTTATATTCTACATTACAAGGAGCCGGCGGTGGAGAGATAATGTTCGGAAGATGGAAAATTGCAAACAATGACACTCGAGGGCAGAGTTTATACATATATTACAGAAGACGTGCAGCGGTAATCTCACAAGTGCCGGTGGCACAGGAGGGCAGGCTGTCACAGAATTAATGAAGCACATGACAGATGGTCCTTGTGGTATGGCAATGCAGCTAAACCCTCAGGTCCCACTTCAAATAGATCGCTCACAGAGATGTCTCCTATGTGAAGGTGACATTGATATGTGCGATATACTGGCAAAAGTTTCATTGTAAGATAATGACAGTTGATACATGAAGTCCAGTATGGTAGTGCCACTCCATCTGTGGAGAGATGTTTTTTTTCATACTGATGTTTGGGTACAGTGCCATCTTTTTAAGGATATATTTACATGTACAATATCTGTTGCAGAATTTATGCTGTAGTTATCACTGTAAATAAATAATTGAACACAGCATCAAACCTGCAGCACATTTTGTATGTGTGAATGTACCCCAAAGATTTTTTTTTTTTCAGTTTAAACATTCCTTTGTATTGGGCAGGTCTTCTTTACTGGGGGAAGGACCAAATAAGAGAACCAGCCCTTGGACCAAATTGTAAGCTGTTGTTGGAAGGTACACCAATCAATGATTTCCCATTTAACCCATTTAAGTGCAGCATGGCAGCAGCGTAGTTGCCTGTTTGTTCGGGTATCTTAAGGAGTGTTGTGGCTGCTAGGTGGGTGTGGATCACTTGGACACCTGTCACCGTACCCTGGAGTCAGACCGGCGCTGCCTCCGCAGGTTTGGATGACCCACATGTAACCTGGCGTGTAGGTGCAAAATGACTGACAGAGTCCAAGAGCTTGAGCAAAATAGCGTCTGTTTACTGAGATACTTTTCCAGTGCTAATTTAAAATAAGGCTTTCGTAACTGCAGGTGAGAGGTAGAACTAGCTGGAACAACAGAGGTGAGAGCAGAGGAACGTCTTGCACCCCCTGTCCAATTTAGCTTTGTACTCTGCTGGGATAATGTAGTTGAGAGAAGAAAAAGAAGAAAACTTGTACTCACGTACTTGATCGCCTGATGCCCTACAGTGTCGGGATACCTATCCTATAAGGGTAGTATGAGACCCCAGGTGCGTGCGATGGGTGAAGCAGACTTCCTGAAACTTTTTAGAAGAGCCGTGCAGTAGGCAGTAGAATAAGTAGGTTATTTGCAGCTTTGTTCACCTGGGGTCAGTGCCCTGTACAGTGTTGACAGTATCCCTGGCGTGGACAAGGTGATCCTCAGACAATGTACTTTCCTCCTGAGGGGTCTAGCACTGCATGCTAGTGGTAACTACTTGCTTACTTGCTTACTCTCTGTGTCTCTCTCTTACAGAACTGATTACAGAACCCCTCCTTTTAGGAACTAACCACCTTTTATAGGGTTCCCTTAGCTAGCCTGTGACTGGTGGGACTGTGTGTGCAAAAGAAAGGAGCTTGAGGATAGGACGGAAAAAGAGGGAAAACAGACCTGCACCTGTAATAGGACATAAGGACAACATGTGACATAAACGGTTTAACTTAGTGTTTCCTTCAGCTCTGCATAAAACAAGGCTTTCAAAAACCACAGTAGACACCTAGTGGGGAAAACACAGAACACCTCTGACCACATCCCACTGTGAGAACCTGAACCGAGTTACTTTACCCAGGTGCAATAACAAGTTAGTGGCACATATGTAATGGGATACTACTACATAAGTATTACTTTCAATAGGCCATGGAATAAAAGCCCCATTCAGTACAGTTAATCCACATGCAGCTTATCAAACATGGTTGGTTTCTGAACAAATTCCATTTCAAGACATTTCTTTCTTTTTTTTTAACACAAGATTTTAGGGTGCACTTATACAGAGAGATTCATCTGACAGATTATTGAAGCGAAAGCCAGGAACAGACTGTGGTGTATCCCTCCGGTGTTATGGAGGAGGTGCGGCCGGTCACTTGCTAGATGGTTAGGTTTGACGCTTTTATTTTAAGGCGCAGGCTATACCTTGTTCCCCTGTGGTCAGTGGCCTGACGGCTGTTGCAGGGTCCCTTGGTTACTTATCACGGTGGTCCGGAGTGGAGTAGTGACCCACTACTGGGTCGAGAGAGTCCCAACCCAATGTAGTACTGTGCTCTGCCGTAGAAATAGGAGAATACTTGAGAAGAGAGAGAATACTTGTGCCTGTGTTTTGACTCTTTGGTCTTTGCACCACCTATTGCCCACCAGTTTTGAGTGACCCATCCTAAAGGGTGACACAAGCCCCAGACCTGGTTACCTGGGATGAGCGGAATGCTAAGGGTTCCCTGCTTACACCCGCGCTGCGAGATAGAGTTCATAGGCGTCTAGCAACTTTTCTCTATCTGGATCAGTTCCTTTACTTTTTTATGGATACTGTTCTTCACTATGTCTCTCCTTGTCCACGGCGTGGGTTAGGATGATCCCTGACTTGTCCTCTCTAGTGAAAGTTTAACACTGTATAGTGCTGAGTAAGGTTGCTTGAGAAGAAAAGATATCTAGGTACATTTGTTCTGCGTCTTGACCACAACATAGACTGGGGACCTGGCAGGAGTCAGGGCCCAACTGGACTGCTCTAGAGAGGGTTCTGGCTTGTGTCCTTCCTCTACAGAGTCCAAAGACAAAAGACCCTACACTTCCTCTACCCATGTGACATCCTTCCTACAGCCCCCGTAAGGTGCGCTGTGAGTGGCTGAGGAGTGCGTATGTGAGAAGTAAAGCGAAAGATGATAGGAGAGAAGAAGAAAGAACTCTCATTGGTGTACAGATCCATGTGACACACAAATAAACAATAACCCTTTGAGTACTACAGCTGTGCAATAACTGAGCATACATAGTGGCAATCCCGACATTTTGTGGCAAAACTTTGTTACTACTTCATCACCACTTACACTTAAAAGTATAGGCTTTTACAAAGGGTGTAACCAATAGCAACACCCGTTGTGGGACACCACAAGACTATAAACAGGATCATAAAAGGAAAGACTGAGATTTCTTCGCTTCTCAAATCCATTCCTGTCTTTGGCTTCAATAATCTGTCAGATAAATCTGTATGTGTAAACACACCATTAGTCTCATGTCAGTTTCAAACAGGGACTATCAGAAATGCAATTAATATATTGGTTTTCTGATTTTTACCTGTCCAATTGTAGCTTCCCAGAGATAAGGATAAGGATAAGGCCACACTAGTGGGCCTCTGTGTGTCCCCACGATGCTGCACCCAATGGTGACATGATTTTGACAGCTAAATCATGCAGTCACTGAGTGCAGCATCTTGGCCAAGCCAGCTACTCATGTGGCCTCTCTCTAAAGGCCCTATTCCACGGAACAATTATCGGCCGTATTCAGCCAATATCTGCCGTTATGGCCGATAATCGTCCCTTGGAATTGACAGCAACGATCAGCTGACATCGTTCATGTCGGCTGATCGTTGCAGTCAATTGTTTTTCAACATGTTGAAAAATAAATGACTGATACAGCAACGATCTGCTGCCCCCACTCCATGGAATAGGAGCGTCGGCAGAAGACACTGCTGTATGCTATGGGCTGCCCGGACGATCAGCAATCCCCCGGGCAGCCCCTCCGCAACATTAAGAGAAGTAGTTACTGTTATCACACATCACTCATATGAATGTCATCACACATATGAATGTAAAGTCCTCTTAAAGAACAATACAGTTAGAGATCCCTAGTCTACAATGTACGATACAAGGAACTGATAGATTGTATTCGCTTGTAGAAAAATCAAGAAGAAAATAGGTTGCCAGCCATATTTCTGTTTCAGACAGGCAACGCCTTGTGTGAGGCCCCTTATTCTTCTACTTTGTTTTTCTTTTGGCTGTCTTTTCACCGTAATTTACACATTAATGAATGGAACTTTAAAAATAGCCACACTCAAGAAGGTGTTAAAAACTGGCCATCTTGAACCTAAAATTAAATAATGTACCAGTAATGTAAAGTATGTTAAACTAGGGCCGTTATTTGACACACAAAACAACGGCCGTTATTTTGGGTATTAAATAAGGGCAGTTGAAAATTGTTTGTGTTTTTTGCATTCCCTACCGGAAACAAGAAGCCCAGGATGAACATGAGATATATCAGTAAATGGACCTCTGAGGAGATAGATAAAGAAGATATCTGAGGCAACAGAAATAATATTTAAACAGTTATCACAAGTGTTAGACACTGAACCAGTTTCATTCTGAAGAGCAGGGCCGTATTTGACACTAGGCACCCGTGGTCCAGTGCCTAGGGCCACACCCTGCAGGGGGCGGCACCTTAAGAGTAAAAAATAGTGTGTGAGAGTGGGAGAGGCCATGACTGCAGAGCCGGAGCCTCGTGGGACTTGGGACATCCACTAGGCCCAGAACACGACCTGCCCCCCCATGTACTGTTTAGGGCCTGGTTTAGGGCCCATATATGCAGGGGAGGGGGAGCTCTGTATGGGCACCAGACCTCGAACAGTACATGGGTACATCATACTTGAACAGTGTGATTAAGGTCATCCACCATTCCAAGCATCTTGTGCTCAGTATGATTAAGGTCATCCAGCTTTCCAGAATCTTGTAGTCAGTATAATGGAGGTAACCCAGCTTTCCAGCATTGTGTAGTCAGTATGATGAAGGTCACCAAGCTTTCCAGCATCTTATACTCAGTATGATGGTGGTCACCCAGTTTTCCCAGCATCTTGTAGTTGGTATAATGGAGGGCACACAGCTTTCCAGATTCTTGTAGTCAGTATGAGGGATGTCATCCATCTTTCCCAGCATCTTATAGTCAGTATAATAATGGTCACCCAGCTTTCCCAGCATCCTATAGTCAGTATAATAGAGGTCACCCAGCTGTCCCAGCAACTTGTAGTGAGTGTGATGGAGGTCACAGAGCTTTGGAGCATTTTGTAGTCAGTATGATAAAGGTCACCCAGATTTCCCACCATCTTCTACTCAGTATGATGGAGGTCGCCCAGCTCTCCCAACATCTTTTAGTCAGTATAATAGAGGTCACCAAGCTTTCCAGCATCAGGAGCTGAAGAGTAGGCACAGTTGAGTACCTGGGAAATCTGGATAACACTCTCTATACTGGGGTAATATGTTGGGGCCTGATACTGGGGGCTGTAATATACTTAAGACACTAGGGTTTGTAATGCTCCATCTGTATTGTCCAAATTGTAAAGTGTATACAATGAGTAAAATATAGGGACAATTCCGAATCCCCCACACACACACACAAGCAACAACCCTCAATAGGCTGCACCTTTACAAACCACACCCTCAATAAGGGGGGTGTCAGCACTCAAAGGTGCCTATGTACTTCTAATACAGGCCTGCTGAAGAGTGCATGCAGCTCATAACTTTACATTACCCTGACTTCCAGCAATAACAGAGCTGTCAATGTTATTTTAAATAGCAAAACAAAATTTAAATGGATTCGCTGTGACAAGTGTGCAGCTGGTTTAAGTGCCTCATTAATTTACTTTTAATATTCTTGTTTGGATGGTGGATTACATTTAGCATTTGCCCTGGGTTGTCTGAAGATCTTACAACCATTACACCTTCATGTACAGATCTTATAAGGCCAAAAATATAGTAACTCAACACTGGATTCATACTAAAAAAATGTATTGAAAGGTGAAGATCTTCTTTAAATTGACTTCAGACGGGGGACTAAACTTTTATTATGGTACATATTTTGGCTTTGTTAACAGAATGTACAAACAATGGCCATTTACAGCGGAACGGCCGTTGTTTGTACATAGCCTAAATGTCAACCACCATGGAGAAAGGATATTTCCAATGTAACATACCACAAAACATGGAACCCAATGGTCTAACATGCCTTCTAATTCAGCTGATGTCTGAAATCATCCCATTGCATGCAAAAAAAGCTTAATATTAGGTAAGTGACCTTTAGGCTATCCAGTATTTCTGTCAGTTTTTTTGGAATTCCAAAACCAGGAGTGGGATGAAAACACAGAACTGTGCAAATTTTTCCATTATAATTTTGCCCTGCCAGTCCTACTCCTGATTTTGGTTGAAAAAAGACTGATGGAAATCTATGAGTGAATAAAGCCTTAATGCACAAGCTGGAGCTACAGAGTTGGTAATTGCAACACTTACCAGCCACATATAGAACTGGGCAGTAAACACAACTATGGTGGCTCAGGTTGGTAAACACATTCACTGGCTGATCGGTCTAGGTGCAACATTTTGTTCTGTAAACCAGTTTGGAGGTACCTGCCTATGAAGTAAATGGGGTGTACATGATGAGCCTGCCTTACAGGTGGTTGTCCAAAGCAGCGTACTACCTATGAAGTCCATATGCCCTAAGAGGACATAAGACCCTTTTGGTGATGTCAGACGGGGGAATTGTGACAATCTTACTTCTTTTTTTAAGTGGTAAAAACAATTTCTACTTCTTTACAGAAAAAGGAGAATTGTGTTAAGGTCATGAAAACCTGATTACACAAGGAAGGTGAATTATGCATTCATTGTGGAGTTACCATTCAATAATCCCCACATCCTGTCCAAGTGCCACGGTGTAATTTTCATGTATATGATTGATGGTTAAATGAGATAATCCTCATAACACCTCTGGGAGACAATGCCGTAGATGTAAGCGAACGTCCTTTTACTTATCATCTCATGAAATGCAGACAAAACACAAATCTCCTCGTCAGTCTCAGAAGGACAGGAAAACCATCTCTCGGAAAGATTAAGAATAATGAGACAAGGCTCAAGATTCCTCAGTCCAGTACAAGTTATGTTCAGGATGATGTACTGTCAGTAATAGACTTCCTGTATGAAGAGATATAGCAAGAAGAAAATAATTCAGACTTTAGGTCCCCCAAACAGGAAGAGAAAGGGAGGTAGGGAAAGGGGGGGGGGGGTGCAGAGAGTACCTGTCCCTGCTTAGGTGATGTCATTGCATCAGCATAGTGAAATTATTTAAAGACCCTTAGGTTTTTGTTCTGATTTACAATTTTTATTAGTATTTTTTATGAGACTATCCAGATAAAGCACAGTTCTGAAATATTCTAGTTTTTACACTGGCAACTGGGGCTAATATTTCCGATTTGCTGCAGCTCACTTTTCAGCTTTGCTGTGGAAATTAGCTTACTTTTCAGCTCTGCTGGGGATCAGCTTATAAATCTGGTTTTTAATATAGGCAGAATCAACACAGTCATGTCATAAATAGCAATGTAGTAAATCCACAATAAGTTTTTGTATGCAGTTTACCTGCCATTTTCATTGTGTCTAGTGGAGATGTTACAAATAACAGAAATCTTGCTGCTCTTCTGTGAGTTTAAAGACCTTTTGGGCCTAACCATTTTTTGGTTGTCCACGGCCGTAAACAAACGCTAATTAGCTTTGGATTCGTTTGGATCAGCTAGTCTTGAGTGCCAGCCTTTGGTTTGTTTAGAGTTCCTTATTGTTTATCCTCTCTTTAAAAGGGTAGCTATCATTCAAACGAACAAACTTCTCACATGTCTTAGCAACAAGTCAGAAGTGTTTATCAGTAGGGGTCTCAGCAGCACGCAATCTGCCCCTTCATCTCTGCTTTAAACTGCTATAATGAGCAGTCTATGGAATGATAGATCTTATGGAATTAAGTTGGACAGAACTGCCTTAAAGGGGTAGTGCGGCGCTAAGAAATTATTCACAAAATAACACACATTACAAAGTTATACAACTTTGTAATGTATGTTATGTATGTGAATTGCCGCCTTCCCCGTGTTCCCCCACCCCGGCACGTGGACCCGGAAGTGTAGTGTACAATACATACCTGACACGCGTCGTCCCCGTCCCCGATCTTCTGTCAACGACGTAATCTTCAGGAGGCCGGCCGAATCGCTGCAGCCGTCCCTGATGCCGGCCCCCCTCTGCCGCGTCATTGGCTGCTCAGCCGCGATTGGCTGAGCATAACTGGTGTGCAGCGATTCGGCCGGCTAACTTTGTAATGTGTGTTATTTTGTGAATAATTTCTTAGCGTTGCACTACCCCTTTAAAGGGGCTATCCAGTGCTACAAAAACTTGGCCACTTTCTTTCAGAGAAAAAAAAGGACAAATTTGGTCAGCTCTCCTAGAACACCGTTCACACTAGGCAGGAGCACGTTGCTATGGCTGAAGTTGCAAACACACAAAAACACAAAAAAATGCAACAGCTCACCGCAATGGCAATATACAGACCCACTACAGACATGAAAATAGTTAAAAGCAGCCCCTCCAACTGCCAAAAAAACTTCCATAAAAATAATGAGGCTCTTGGTTACCACTTGAAAATGGTATAAACTGCTCCACCATGTTACGGTGGCCTCATGCTCGGGACAGTCCTACACTGTACTATGGCCTCTCCATGGCATGAAATACGCCTATGCTCTGGGCATGCAAGATCCGTCTAATACCAGCAAGAGTAATTACACCACCTGGGTGGGATGGTTGGAGTGCACGGCCAAGTAGAGGCAGCCACTCCCCCATCTGGAACACATGTCTGTAGTGGGAACACATTTTCATGTCTGTAGTGGGTCTGTATCTTGCCATTGCGGTGAGCTGTTGCACTTTCTTTCAGAGACAGCACCACTCTTGTCTCCAGTTCAGGTGTGGTTTGCAATTAAGCTCTATTGCAATTAAGTTCAGTGACAAAACCTGCACCCAAACTGGAGGAAAGTGGCCATGTTTTGTTTTTGGATAACCCCTTTAACAGCATTATGGGCAGTGAAAGTCAATGCTGAATCAAAAAAACGTTAAGACTTTTTTGTTTTTAGACTGGCCTTACTTTCAGATATTTTTGTATCTGGCTATCCCCACTTGCATGCAAACTCAGTCCAACCTGCATGTGTGGTGAGCCCCCGAGGTGCTATGTCGAAAGATCGGCCAGTCACTTGCTAGGTGGTGAAGTATGACGCCACTCCGGTAGTGGTTGGCCAAGATACAGCCGGGCCTTAAGATGTTATGTCATGACGCCAGTGCCAGTTGGGCACACAGGTGTGATGGCACGCCTGCTTTTACTTTAGAAGGTCGGTTGTACCTTGTTCCCTTGTGGACAGTGTCCAGCCAGGCTGCTACGGGGTCCCTTTGGATGATATCACGGTTGGCCAGAGTGGTGTAGTGACCCTCCCGGACTATTGAAACTGCCACCCACAGAAAGGGGAAACGTCCCAAGGCTGTAGTGCACACTGTGTCGTGTGAGGCGAAAAATCACAATGTCTCTTTATCATAAATAATCTCGGTTCTTAAATCTTGAGAAGTACTTGTGTGCAGCAAGTTATACAGCTTTGCTTTGACAGGGTACGGTACACTTGATAGTTCCCTTGACAAAGCACTTGATAAGACACTTGATAATACAACAACCAGATCTGGAATAGGAATACAGTGAAGAGTACAGTCCTGCTGACTGAGTAGCGTGTTCGGAGATACAGAGAAGCAGAATAGTAGAGAGGAGGATGTCGTGAGAGTCCCAACCCAAGTAGTACTGTGCTCTGTCTGGATGTTGGAGGAGGAGGTAGAAGAATACTTAGAAGAAGAAGAGAATACTTGTGCCCGTGTATTGATCTTTGGGTCTTCGCATCACCTAATGCCCATCAGTGTCGGCTGAACCGTCCTATAAGGGTATATATATAAAAATAGTGGGCACCGCTATAAATAAGGAGTGCTAAACCAATGCATACAAATAACACATAACTCCCCAAAAAGAAAAAAGCATGTGCACAAAGAGGTAGCACATCACAAAAAATACTTTATTATAACATTATAGAAAATATCATGACAAAAAACTATGCAGGAGTAATGCAATAAGGGAGACAAACCCCAAACACTACCCTACATTAAAAACACTTAAAATGTCAACATAAGATCTGCCGGCGTACCAGCCAGATCTACAAAACCACACTGACCCCGGACCATATGAATAATATTGAGGTGTAACAAGGCTGTCCAAGTAGAGTCCCTGTAACAAGTAACATCACATCACACCCACTGTGGTATAGGTATTGGACAGAGAAGTCAAAGCGATCACCATATGTGGTCCTATAATATAAAGAGTGGGTCAGATGGGCAAGAGTCACCCCACGCGTTCCGCCGCCGAGCGGCTTCCTCAGGGATGTGGGTAATGGGGTAAGGGGCACACTATATATACATGTAAAACATGTGGAGATAATTCCCAACCTTAATGAGAGCATGTGCAGGAGAATCCAGCGTTCAGCGATAACGGTCGCCATCTTGGAATGCTGCGCGTGCGCAGAACATACAACATGACAAACACAGGAGGCAATATTACATGGACTACAAAAACATGGCGACCACAACTATGAGCAAGGTTCCGCGCCGGGAAGCAAGACATAATGCCATATACAGAGAACAGTGGCGTCTAGTGATAACGGGCGCCATCTTGAAGGAGTGGCGCCTGCGCAATAGATACAGTAAGACTGTGGTGTCCGACAATAGCGGACGCCATCTTGGAGAAGTTGCGCCTGCGCAATAGATGTGGGAACAGTAAACGCCATCTTGAAAAGGCTGCGCCTGCGCAGTAGACACAGTACCAAATGGAAATGTGCGCAGGAGACTGCGCCTGCGCAGTAGATACAGTACAAAATGGAAATGTGTGCAGGAGGACAGACTGCGAAATCTACGTTAATATGGTGACCATAGCTATATACAAAAGGTTCTGCGCTTATATAGGATAATTGCGCCTGCGCATATATCATCATAGGCTCTCACTTACGCAGATCATATCAAATATCACAGATAAAAAGAAATCCCTATATTGTAAAGAATAATAATGTTATAAATAATATATATAACCATATGAATAAAGCTGCAATAAAATAATAACTGATTCCACTAAAAGGAAAAAATGAAGAAGTGAAAAAATTAACAAATAAAAAATTATAATTTATATGATAAATAAAAAATTATAATTTATATGATAAATAAAAAATGTACAGTGCCGAACCCTAAAATACCATAATTATTATAATTAAGCAAATACACAAAATAGCCAAGTAATCCCCCACATATTGTCACATGTACACGTCACAGAATGTAATTAATAGTAATGTAGTGGGAAATGCTATTATAATAGCAACATCCACTATTCTAATAATAGCAACATCCACTATTCAGATAATGGCAGTGGGAAATGCTATGATAATAGCAACATCCACTATTCTAATAACAACAGTGGGAAATGCTATAAATATAGCAACATCCACTGTACAGCAGCAACAAAATCATAGTCAATACAAACAACGCAAGATAATATCCAATATAATGAAGCACATTATAAGGCGGCCCTTGACATCCTGTCAAGTAGTCCAAAGTTGCAGAACCCAAAATGCAGTATGTATAGCCTGGAAACTCAAACCATATAATTGGCATATAGATCGCAGAGCCCAAAGAAAACAGTATGTATAGCCTGGAAACTAAACCCTATAAATGGCGATGGATGGTATACAGAGATATCTAGACAGTAACCAATGACATACAAGAGTGTAGCGGAACACTTAATAAGGAAACTCAAAAATATGCAGAAATAATGCTAATATGTAATAATACCAATAAGAACAATTGTTCAATAATGGTATCAATTGTTCTTATTGGTATTATTACATATTAGCATATTACATATTATTTCTGCATATTTTTGAGTTTCCTTATTAAGTGTTCCGCTACACTCTTGTATGTCATTGGTTACTGTCTAGATATCTCTGTATACCACCCATCGCCATTTATAGGGTTTAGTTTCCAGGCTATACATACTGTTTTCTTTGGGCTCTGCGATCTATATGACAATTATATGGTTTGAGTTTCCAGGCTATACATACTGCATTTTGGGTTCTGCAACTTTGGACTACTTGACAGGATGTCAAGGGCCGCCTTATAATGTGCTTCATTATATTGGATATTATCTTGCGTTGTTTGTATTGACTATGATTTTGTTGCTGCTGTACAGTGGATGTTGCTATATTTATAGCATTTCCCACTGTTGTTATTAGAATAGTGGATGTTGCTATTATCATAGCATTTCCCACTGCCATTATCTGAATAGTGGATGTTGCTATTATTAGAATAGTGGATGTTGCTATTATAATAGCATTTCCCACTACATTACTATTAATTACATTCTGTGACGTGTACATGTGACAATATGTGGGGGATTACTTGGCTATTTTGTGTATTTGCTTAATTATAATAATTATGGTATTTTAGGGTTCGGCACTGTACATTTTTTATTTATCATATAAATTATAATTTTTTATTTATCATATAAATTATAATTTTTTATTTGTTAATTTTTTCACTTCTTCATTTTTTCCTTTTAGTGGAATCAGTTATTATTTTATTGCAGCTTTATTCATATGGTTATATATATTATTAATAACATTATTATTCTTTACAATATAGGGATTTCTTTTTATGTGTGATATTTGATATGATCTGCGTTAGTGAGAGCCTATGATGATATATGCGCAGGCGCAATTATCCTATATAAGCGCAGAACCTTTTGTATATAGCTATGGTCACCATATTACCGTAGATTTCACAGTCTGTCCTCCTGCACACATTTCCATTTTGCACTGTATCTACTGCGCAGGCGCAGTCTCCTGCGCACATTTCCATTTGGTACTGTGTCTACTGCGCAGGCGCAGCCTTTTCAAGATGGCTATTACTGTTCCCACATCTATTGCGCAGGCGCAACTTCTCCAAGATGGCGTCCGCTATTGTCGGACACCACAGTCTTTCTGTATCTATTGCGCAGGCGCCACTCCTTCGAGATGGCGCCCGTTATCACTAGACGCCACTGTTCTCTGTATATGGCATTATGTCTTGCTTCCCGGAAACCAAAGCAACCAAACCAAAACCAAACAGCAGCAGCCTAGTAATACCAGGGTGGAAATAGCCTTTTTTTGGCCCTCCACAGCCTTATAATACTAGCCTGCTAGTGCCCAGTCCAGGAGCGCCAAATTTGACGCTCCAGGACTACTGGTACCCAGCTCTTTCACGGTTAGTGATAGCCATTTTATAGCGGCATATATCAGACAGCTTCTTCTACTAAACCTGAAATAAAATAAAAGAAAACCCAATAGAGAACACCCTCATATCACTCTTTGACCATTTTATTAAAAAAAGAAAACAACAACAATGCCAACAACAATGGTCATCAATGTATTCCACTGAATCCGACATAATTCTCTGGATACCGAGATCTGAAAAACAAAAGAGAAAAACACAAAAAAAAAATGCCAGGAACAGAACAGCCATCGGGTGTTCTTGGCAGATTCTGCTTACAGTCTGCCACACAAGGGTTAAGTATACATGGCATCCACACTTTACCCTTTGTGTGCCACACTGAACATTGTGGCCCCCTGGGGGCCACATTGATGTCACACAGTACCATTCTCAGCAAGGAAGGGGGTTAATTGTCCCCCTTCCTTGCTGGAATGGGTGCAGTGTTGTGGGGGAGAAGGGGGTGCCTATTGATAACCGCCCCAACTTCTTTGTTATTCAGCAGAGCCTGGCACACTCTGCCGCTTCAAAGATGGAGACTCTGAATCAGTGACTGCAGCCGGGACACAGCTGAAGCCGCTTATTGACTGAGATGCTGATGCTCCTCCGTCATTTCAGCCAATCGGCAGCTGAAGCAGTGTCTCCACAATGCAGCACTGTCTGGTACACATGGGGTTTATTTAACTCCCTGTGGACCAGACTGTCACCCCCTGGACCACCCTCTTTCCCACAGGGGGTTAACTTAACTAACTGGGGACCAGACAGTGGCATTTTACTCCCTAAAAGCCACCGTATGCATAGGCTATGGTGTTTTTTACTGGAGCTGAAGACTTCCAGTGAAGTCTATGGGAAAAAATGCCACAGTTTGCCGAAAAAATTCCAAACCATTAGGGTCCATTTACACAGGAAGATTATCTGACAGATTATCTGCCAAAGATTTGAAGCCAAACCCCGGAATGGATTTGAAAAGAGGAGAAATCTCAGGCTTTCCTTTATTACCTGATCTCTGTTTAGAGTCTGTTTCCGGCTTTGGCTTCAAATCTTTGGCAGATAATCTGTCAGATAATCTTTCTGTGTAAATGGACCCTTATGCTAAGTTTACACGAGGCGATTATTGGCCCGATCGTACGATTAACGATTTCGAAGTAACGATTTTTTTTTTTATAACGATCAGCGTTTAGACGGTACGATGTATCATACGGACCCGACCGCCCCGATCTCCACCCCCGCCGCTCCGATCGCCAACCCCGCCTCTCCGGTCGCCCCCCCGCCGCCACTCCGATCACCCCCACCGCCGCGGCCAAGAGCATACGTTACCTGCTCCGCGCAGCAGGTCTTCCGACATCACCGGCTCCCCTCTTCAGAGCATTGATTGGCTGAAGAGATGAGCCGGGAATTTCAAACGGCTCCTCTTCAGCCAATCAGTGCTCCTCTTCAGCACTGATTGGCTGAAGGGGAGCCTTTTCAAATTCCCGGCTCCCCTCTTCAGCCAATCAATGCACGGCAGCACTGATTGGCTGAAGAGGAGCCTTTTGAAATTCCTGCGGGCGGCGGGTGGCCAGACTATCGCGCAACGACTGTTTACACGGAACGATCAGCGAATATTTTGCGATCGGCGAACGACGATTTATGAACATGTTAAAATCAAAATGAACGATTTTTCAGTCGTTGCCGCGGTAACACGTACGATTAGCGTTCAAATTCGATCGTTATCGCGAAAATTCGCCCAATAATCGTTTCATGTAAACGTAGCATTAGCCTGCTGTGTTTTGCAAAAACTGCCACAGAGCTGCAAAAATGCCAGAGAGGAGAGAAAAACGTCTTCATAAACTTCCATTAACTACCAGCTAACATCTGGCCCAGGCTTTTTTGCAAATTAAACAAATGCCTTTTTACTTAAAAAGGAGGCCGTATAAAGGCAGCCTATATGTGATCAGACCCCTGTCTTTGCTGTGATCGTGTATCGCATGGGTCTCCAAACTGTGGCCCTCCAGCTGTTGCAAAACTACAACTCCCATCATGCCTGGACAGCTAAAACTTTGGATTTGGCTGTCCAGGCATGATGGGAAATGTAGTTTTGCAACAGCTGGAGGGCCGCAGTTTGGAGACCCTTGGTGTATCGCATCTGGTTTGTGGGTCTGGATTAAGTGCTCCGTTTCATCGATTGGCAGGTGGATAGTGTAGAGTGCTGGCTTTTCTATTAGCTGCATGGTACTTGATAACACCAAGACTATAGGAGTATACAGTACTCAATTTTGCTGTACTGTTATACAGTAGGTTTCTCTGCATTAAAACCTGTTTCAGAAACGCTTTATCGTACCTGCCCCAGTGTGACCATGTTTGTAGGATATAGGAGGCAGTACAGACGCTAGTCTCTCTATGTGCATTTTTTGCATTTCTGTACATATTCTGGGGTCGTAGTTCTAGGGACATGTTCACATGCAGCGTTTGTCCATTGCCTGAACTTATCCATGTGCTGCATGTTGAAACATGATCCCTACAATCTCCATTGCTGGTGCACTAATGGTTAATTCCCTAGTACATCACACACAATTTGTTCCACCTGTAGTGGGGGTGGTCTGCAGGTTTTTTCACATTTTTTGTATGACTATAAATGTTTCATTTATTCATATCCATACTATGCCATGATTAAGGGACTACGTCCTGAAACGCATCGGTCCATGTTTTTATTGTTTTATCATCCATTTTAAAGATGTGAAATAAAGATTCAACTTTTATTCAACTGGAGCGGTGGACAATCCATTATTTTATGACAGACTCTAGTCTGCCTTCAAACACTGCAGCTGAGCATAGCAAAAGCAGAAGTTTGTAGGTTGGTGACCGGGGGGGAAATTACTACAGCTACCAGGGGCATGACTGGGAGGGTTAACTAGAGCTACCAGCGGCATGACTGGGGGGTTAACTAGAGATACCAGGGGGCAACAATAAGGGGTTAACTAGAGCTAACAGGAGCATCAATATGGGGTTAACTAGAGCTACCAGGGGCATCAATAAGGGGTTAACTAGAGCTACCAGGGGCATCACTGGAGGTTAACATCAGCGACCAGGGGCATCAATGGGGGTTTATTAGGACTACCAGGGCATTACTGGGGGTTAATTCTGGCTACCGGGCATCACTAAGGATTCAGATCAGGTACTAGAGGCATCACAGAGGGTTAACTACAATAGCAGGGGTATTAGGGGAACAATACTTTGCCTTGCCCCGGGTGTTGCTAACCCACGCTACCAACTGCCACGCACAGTATGTGGCCCTTAAATGATTTTATTAGTGTCCGACCAGCCCTCGACATGGAAAAGTTTTCCCACCCCTGCTGTAAAGTAAAAATATGTGTTGAATTATTCCCCCTTCTGGAGACTAACAATTTGATTCATACATATTATCTTTTGATCCGCCTTCCTCCAGTTCTGAGTGTAATGCTTTCTGCTGAATACACAGAAAACTATGTTTGAGCTGCTCACTCCATCCAGCAATGATCTCCCTCCTCCTCCCCCCTCCCTTCCGAGATAACTAATGCAAACAATGTTCCTGACCCTCTGTCTCTGCACTCTGTTTTAGGAGGATTAATCACAGTGAGGTCTCCAGCAACTTGACCTTAGATTAACCCTCTTGGCATTACAGAGTGAAGACAGACAGACAGGGACACTGCATACATGAGTGGTCTGGAAATGGAGAGAGAGGAGGGGGTTTAGAGCAGAAAGGGAGTGAACAGCTCACACACAGTTTTCTGTGTTTCAGCAGAAAGCAGCAGGCTCAGAACTGTGGGAAGGAGACTGAAAAGGTAAAAACACATGTGGAATGAATTATTAGTCTCTAGGGGGGTGATTAGACATGTATTTTACCTAACCGGATAACTCCTTTAACTGCAGGCTGTACTCTTTAAAACAGATTGCAGTTTGCCATGTTCCCACTCCCATCTATTACAGTTTGATCACTATGAAATTACATTTCTTCCTTTGTAAATCTGCAAAGTCTTTGGCCATGTTTTTCTGGATTTTTCTTTTTGATTGATCTGACTAAACAGACAGTGGCTTAATAAGTGAAGGTCAGTAGAGCAAACAGGAAGAGTATTTATTGCAAGTAAATGTCAGGGCTTTTAAAGCTTTTTTCCTCTTCTTACTTAGATCCTAAAGATAAGTGTTTTTTCTTTTTTGCTGATGCAAATGTCCTCAGAGTCCTGTTCAGTAAATGTACTGAGCAAATGAAAAAGTCACAAATCTATATACTGGGATTATGGCTACAAAAGAGGCAGATGGTGAGGGGCTGTGTAAGAAAAATAGTTTAAAGGTAACCCCTCACTGCCCCTGCCCCGCATAAGCAAGTGTGGAGAACATCTACCACCAACAGGGGCTCTTACTCTGGTGGACACAGTCTGTTCATTTAAATATAGTACTCAATTTGCCCTGAAGTGGCAGATGCAGAGAAAAAAAAAAAGTCAGAAAACAGGAAGTACCGTGTTATCCATGATAACTAAAAAATAATAATAATGAATGTAAATTGCAAACTTGCTTTATATCACATCTACTGTTGATTTAGATTTTGAAAGTTATAACAACAGTGACACTTTAAACAGGCTGAGGAGAGAGAAGGGAGCAGATACAAGGCAGTCTTTTGGGTATAAACCTATGCACGAGTGTATAGAGAAAAACATACATACATAGGAGCAAAAGTAAGAAAGCATTTTTTTTTTTTTTTTTGAAAACCTTTCTTAGGGCACGTTCACACTTACCGGATCCGCAGCGTATTTTCCGCTGCGGATCCGCAGCAGATTTCATTTAACTGAACACAGCATCAGAGCTGCACTATCAAATCTGCTGCGGATCTGCTGCAGATCTGCTGCGGATCTTGTAGGTGTGAAAGCACCCTTAAGGACAAGCCATCAATATCAGATCATTGAGAGTCCAACATCCACATTTTAGTTTCTGTGTATACTAGCACAGCAGTTGTTACAAACAGCTGGTCAGTGGAGTGCCAGGTGTTGGGTCCATTTATACAGAAAGATTATCTGACAGATTATCTGCCAAAGATTTTAAGCCAAACTCAGAAACAGATTATAAATGGAGATCAGGTCATAAAGGAAAGACTGAGATTTCTCCTTTTTTTAAATTTATTCCAGGCTTTGGCTTCAAATCTTTGGCAGATAATCTGTCAGATAATCTTTCTGTGTAAATAGACCCTAATGCTGGGTTTACACGGAACGATTATCGTGCGAATTTGCACGATAACGATCGAATTCGAAAGATAATCGTACGTGTAAACGCAGAGAACGATCGAACGACGAGCGAGAAATTGTTCATTTTGATCTTTTAACTTGTTCTTAAATCGTCGTTCGCAAAAAATTCGCCGATCGTTCCGTGTAAACAGTCGTCGCTAAAGTCCGGCCGCCCGCAGCCCGACCCCCCGATCAAGCCGGCGCAGGGGGCTGCGGATGACCATGGGGCCGGGCTGCGGATGAGCGGGGGGCCGGGTGCGGGCGGCCGGACTTTCGCAACGACTGTTTACACGGAATGATCGGCAATTTTTTTGCGAACGACGATTTAAAAACAAGAACAAGTTCTGTACGATATATCGTACCGTCTAAACGCTGATCGTTAGATAAAAAAAAACGTTACTCCAACATCGTACTCCAGCATAAGGGTGCGTTTACACAGAGAGATTTATCTGACAGATTTTGGAAACCAAAGCCAGGAATGGATTTGAAAAGAGGAGAGAACCCAGTCTTTCCTTTATGACCTGATCCCTGTTTATAATCTGTTCCTGGCTTTGGCTTCCAAAATCTGTCAGATAAATCTGTCTGTGTAAACGCACCATTAGTATAGGTCATCAATAAAAAAAAAGGCCCAGCAGAACCTTTTGAGAGAAAAATGTTTTCTTTCAACTAGTGTCAAAAAGTTATACAGATTTGTCATTTACTTCTATTTTAAAATCTCCAATCTTCTAGTACTTATCAGCTGCTATATGTCCTGCAGGAAATTGCGTTTTCTTCCCAGTCTGACACAGTGGTCTCGGCTGCCACCTCTGCCCAAAGCAGGAAAGGTTTTCTATGGAGATTTGCTACTGCTCTGGGCAGTTCCTGTAATGGACAGAGGTGGAAGCAGAGAGCACCATGTCAGACTGAAGAGAATACACAATGTCCTGCATGACATACAGCAGCTGATAAGTATTGAAAGTCTTTAGATTTTTATATAGAAGTAAATTACAAATCTATATAGCTTTCTGACACCAGTTAATTTTATTTTATAAAATGCCAGAGTACCCCTTTAACAGGCTTTCTGAACACTTTATGCTGCAGGAGAGTCATCTAGTGGCCATTGAAAGACATTGCAACACAAAACAGTGTAAAACAAAATTAACTATGTTATCTGCACTGTAAACAAAGTGATATTATCAATTGTTTTTAAGTGCTGTTTCTTAAAAAAATAAACAGGCTAGACAAAAAAAAAAAGACATAAGTGAGCTTTGAGCACACCCTACAGACAGAGGAATTGAATTAATACAAAACTGCAGAAACAGCGGCCGAAGAAAATAGTTGTGCATACAATGTAAAGTACGGATGTCTGCCGTACTTTACATTGTGTGCAATGCTTAATTGGATAGCGGGCACACCCAAAGGTGCCTGCAACCAAAATAGAAATAAAATAATGTTCATCTGGCCAACACTGCAGTAACATCCAAGACAGTGGCCATTGTTTGACACATCTGTTGTTAGCAGTGTCAAACAACGGCCATTGTTAATACAGTGTGTGAACATAGCCTTAAACATAGGTCTGTGCATTACACTACTATAATAGGAAAATGGCTAAAATGTTCCCCAATGGAACCTATACTGAAGAGCAGTGGTATAACAGGGAAGCTAAATAAACCAACCATACTGGAGTATGGCGCAGGGTTTTTTGTAACTGGACTTTTTACCTTTATCTGTATTTTCAGGTGTAAAAGCCCCCCACCTTCCATAAAGAGGCAATTATAGTCTTTCAGTATCAATAAAGGGACCTCAAGTAACAACTTCAGTTATGCTGGTGAGGAAGTTGAATGAATTCACAGAAAGTAGGAGAATCGGGCGTAACTAGAAATGGCTGGGCCCCATAGCAAACTTTTGATGGGCCCCACTTACTGACCACTAAGCTGTCAAATGAAGTCATAACTGCATAACTGTAAGCGCTCATCAGGAGCGCTTGCAGTTAAAGGAAGATTTGCAGAATCTGGGAGGTCCGCTTGCAAATGATGACAGCTTAGGGGGCAAAGTGTATTGGGGAAGTGTGCCACCAGACCCCCTGATGTAGCAGACCCCATAGCAACTGCTATGGCTGCTAAAGTGATAGTTACGACCCTGAGGACAATATACAGATTTATGTGTTATTCAGGGTGATGGTCCATAGACAGTACTGACCAGTGGTTGTTGGCCACAAAGTGTTTTTACCCTGTTTCCCCCAAAATAAGACATCCCCTGAAAAAAAAACCTAGTAGAGGTTTTGCTGAATTGCTAAATGTGGCCTCCCCAAAAGTAAGACCTAGCAAAGTTTTTGTTTGGAAGTATGCCCACCAAACAGAACACCAGGGCATGTAGCTTTGATTCTTTTTAGCCCACCATCTCTGTTATACCCTATGTAGAGCTACACATAGTCTGCCGTTATCCCATTGCCTGCCGCCATACTGTACGCTGTCCCTGCTGTGCTGTATGAGTGTGCTGTGCTGAGCTTCCCCTGGTAGCCAGAAGCCGCCTTACTGTATGCTGTCCCTGCTGTATAAATGTGCAGTGGAAAGTTCCCCCTGGTGTCTGGAAGCCATCATACTGTACGCTGTCCCTGCTGTGCATGTGACATATGTTCTTTTTCCATGGAAAAATAAGACAGCTCCTGAAAATAAGGCCTAGCGCATCTTTCAGAGCAAAAATTTATATAACACGGGGGGAAACAGAGTAATGTAGGAGACCAAGATAGTATATAACTTTTTATGTAAAGGCTCGGTAACATCCTGTAAGGACACTGTAAGTGCTGCCGAGCATTGAGAAACACCTGTATTGAATAAGAAGAGTCTCTTTACATCAAGATGGCTAATTCTTTTCAAGGGGAGGTGCTCTTTAATGTACAGTATGTATGCTTCATATCTGCGACTCAGTAAGAGTTTCCAAACATTCCGAAAGAATGAGATTGCCGATGTCGTCAGGGTGATGTGATGGGGGGTTGGTAGCCAGGGGGCTCTGTTAGCTGTACCTGCCTATTAAACCTTGGATGTAAGAACATTTGTAACAATTCCAAGTGTCTTTATGTTCGCAGAATTCATCTTTTAGAAAATGACTTTTCATCGCCTCTCTGAGCATTTGGAAGCTCCGTGCAGCACTAAACAATTATAGCGCATCTCAGTCTGTGTCAGCTGAAGCAAAGTGGTTCTAGAAAAAGCTGAGGTGATAAAACAGGAAACCGCCATAAAAAGGGAACAGAAGATAATGACCCAGCGCTGTGGAAGTGTCAGAACTTAAAGGGGCCTCTACCAGATTTTTGTCTCTAGTCAAAATCTTCTTTGTGATAGTCTACCTAATACCTACTCAGCTCAACCTGGCAATATTATGTTTCAGGGTATGAGATCATTTTGTAAGCACTGTATGTTGTTGGTACTGTAGGGTATGTTCTGCACTAGCACCTCTGCCCTCCTTGAAACGGCCTTGTATTTGTGTGTCAGGCATCTCGCTAGATCTATTTTAACAAGCTGGAAGCTCAGGATAAACAATGCTAAAGTGTTTTCCACAGTCATGCTGCCCTAATATACCATGTACAATACCACAAGAGTAAAAACGCTATCAGAGAAAAACCCTTCATACTCCTTGAGGCTTCCTTGAGGCTATGTTCACACTACGTATATGTCCGGCCGCATATTTTTCGCGGCCTGACATATACATGTAAAACTCCGGCCGGGATTTACGCAAGTACGGTCCGCGAACTTACGCCCGTAAGCTACATACGCTTCCCGAGCGGCGTACGTAGTGATCTGACAGCGGTCTTTTACTTGGATATCTTCGGATAGCCCCGGACACCCCAGAGAACCTTTTGGATCGGCAAATCAAAGTGTAAAAAAGAAGAAATCACCACTTCGTATGGGACCGCATGTTACGCTACAGGCGTAAGTTACAGCATTTCCGTCCCGAAACAATGGTCTGGTTCAATTTTTACGCCGCCGCATACGATCCGGGCATAAGTTCTTACGTAGTGTGAACTGTGCGCCCGTAGATCGTATACTTTCCATTGTACGCAAACTACATAAATCTCCGGCCGCTTATTCACGGAGCGCGCTACGGCCGGAAACTTACGTAGTGTGAACCTAGCCTAAAAAAGCACAATACCTAGAGCATGCTGCATTTGAGACACAGCCACTGATCCACAAAATGCACCTGTGTGAAGACCACCATAAACACACCGAGTGGGGAGTCATAGATATAAAGCCAGAGAAATGCAAAAAAAAAAAAAAAAAAAAGAAAAGATTTTTCCCAAAAGTGGTATCTATGACACCAGCTTTAGGTTTTAAAGATGAAAAAAATAACATTTCTATTTACTGAAAAGAAGCGTATATCTTGACTCTATTACTAGGTTCATACTTTCCTTTCTGGGAGCACCATAATCTTGTGGCAGAAACACTTAAAGCATACCTGTTACATTTTTCTCTTTTAAGAAATTAAGAGGGGTTGGGATGGCAAGTAGTTTGCAATATACTCACTTTATTTTTTTCTATGTTTAAATCAACATTATACATATGGCCAAACTGCGTTCCATGCTCCCTCCATGCTGATAGTTGGTATTGTCTCTGTTCCAAAAAAGAGGCCAGTCACAGGAAGTCGTATATCAACAGAGGACAATTAACCTAGGCCAATTATATTATTAAGGGTCCTATTCCATGGGCCGAGGAGGGCCCGATCAACGATGTAAATGAGCGGCGATCTGCTAGATCGCCGCTCGTTTACTGGGCCTATTCCACGGCCCGATGATCATTGAGCGAGGGCTGCAAGGACATCTTTACCGATGTCCTTGCAGCCCTTGTAGCATCATACATTACCTGGCTGCAGGGCTTGTCCTCCGCTCCGTCTCCTCCTCGGGTCCCCCGCGCTCTATCTTCTGAATGGACGGTCAGCTGACAGGCCACACTCAGCCAATCACAGGCCGCTGCAGTCCCAGCCTGTGATTGGCTGAGCGCTCCGTCAGCTGACCGGCCATTCAGAAGATAGAGAGCGCGGGACCCGGGGATGAAGACAGCGCGGAGAAGAAGCCAGGTAATGTATGATGATGCTGCTGCTGTTTCTTCTCAAATGGTCGGTCGCCCGCCGCGCACCGCTACTTAACCGTAGCGATGCGCGGTGGGGGAACGATGATTTTAGGTCTGGCCCTAAATGAACCATCAGCCGATGACACGATCATCAGCTGATCGTTCTCTCTATTTCACCGAACGATAATCGGCCGAATTGGGCCAAATGGGGGCGATCCGGCTGATTATCGTTACTGTGGAATAGGGCCCTAACTTTTGCTAATAATATTAAAAACTATGTTGCTGTGCTTTAGTTCTGTTTGACAGGAGAACTGACCATACAATGCTACACTGGCACTGAATGTGAACATGCAGCAGCTGTACACATGTGCAGTGAAGGGAGACACCTAGTGGCCGTATGTGTAATCTTGATTTAAACTCAGAAAAGTTTTTAAAAAAGAGAGTTTGAAGCAAAACTGCCTGTGATCACAACCCCTGTTGATTTCACAACAGAAAACATTACATTGTTCTTTGCAGCAGATCTGGAATGTGCACTCAGTAGTTCTCAATATTCATAAGGACACATTCACTGTGCCCAACTGCCACCAACTGGCTGCTGCCTGCCTATTCTGTGTATAGGCAGAAAGCTGTCAATCAGCAGTCAGTGGGCAGGGTTTGCAGCTTGGTAAGTCACGCATTCCTCATGTATATCAGGAGAACAGTCACATAGCAGTTTATTTGGATGCTGAAGTTTTTATACAGTACTATCAGCATGGAGAATCCTGTAATGTGACACTACTGAAATAAAATGAAAAATACCGTTTGTTAAACCCCTCCTTAACACATTAAGTCCGACTGCTGAAACATTGGCATAAATCAGATTACAGTAATTACCTTCGAGGACAGTGTAAGAACAAATTGGTTAATCTAAAGCACCACAAATAGTTTGTTGCTACAGCAGGCATTTTAATTATGATGCTTTAATTAGGCACAAAATTAATTCAGTCTCTATACAGCTGTCATAACCAATCCAGGAATACAGGGAGAAGAGAAATCATCTCACATAGCAGGGCTGTGTCAGCTGCGGGGGTGAGCAAGGGGGACCAAGAAATCATCAGTAACTCGATATCTGCACTGGGGCTGATTAGGGTTACCAGAGTTCCAGGTTATTCAGAATGTATTGACACCCCCCCCCCCATCCCACCCCACAAATAGATACTAATGTGTTTAAGCAGGTTACCACTTTCAGTCAGGCTGAGTAAAACTATTTACCCATTTGAACCAGTAAGCAAGCAGAAAACCAATTGACACTGCAATGATGTGGGTGGTAGTGTGTAGCCAAATAGCATTAAGCAGCATTGAAAAGATGATAAATGGCATGCTGTGCTTCTCTGCTAGTGAAGTACACATGCAAAGAATCATTAATAGGGGTTGTAGCATGTAGCCTAAAGTAAATTTGGTGATATCATAAGTGTACTACATACTGTACATTTATGTACCAATGTTGTTAGGACTGGTTGCTCAGACAGACAAGATGGCAAACACAGACAGTGGACCCTATGCTGAATCCTGCCCACTGTTCCTCCCTACTTGCCTCAATCTGCCCTAGGTAACAGCGAGCAACTGGG
Source organism: Dendropsophus ebraccatus (assembly GCF_027789765.1). Lineage (NCBI taxonomy): Eukaryota > Metazoa > Chordata > Amphibia > Anura > Hylidae > Dendropsophus > Dendropsophus ebraccatus. The sequence goes on from NC_091457.1 coordinate 91,423,926, forward strand.
TGGCAGCCCCTGCACTGGCTAGATGGAACACAAAACAAAACAAGACAAACAAACACAATAAAGAGTCAACAGTCCGGGTCACAACAATCAGGCAGCGCAGTACAAATCACAATCCAATAAGCAAGGTCAAGGTCAGGCAATATGGTCAGGGGTAGGCAGCTAGCAGGGATGATCAGAATACAAGGCAGAAGGGTCAGAGTAAACACAGAGAATAGCAGAAGCACAAGCAGAAGAGACAACTCAATTACCGGCAGTGAGAGGCAGGCTGGAACACACTAAATAGGAGACCAGAGATTCAGTCCAAAAGCTTATTGGACTGGTCCCCTAATCTCCTCAGAACACCTGGGGCAAGAGCAACCTTACTGGCAGGGAGAACAGTCAGTCAGACTAGCTAACCAGCATCAGAGTTAACTCCGGAGAAGCCAGAAGTGTATCGGGTGTGGCTGAACAAACCCAGAAGGAAATAGAGCAGAGGGGGTTCATGACACTGCACCAACATACAAAAATACAAAAAAAAAAATCTGCAACAACGGCCGTACTTTGCAAAAATATATGTTACCTTGCCATTAGGGATGGTCCGAACTGAGTTCAGTTCGGGTTCGTACAAACCCGAACCTTCGGTAATGATTACCGCTGTCTGCCCGCTCCGTGGAGCGGGCGGATCCAGCGGGAGGACCGCCTGGAAAACTGGGATAAAGCCATAGGCTGTATCCCAGTTTTCCAGGCATTCCTCCCGCTGTATCCACCTGCTCCACGGAGCGGTCAGACACCGGGAATCTGCTGCCGAGCGTGCGGGTTCATACAAACCCGAACCTCGGCAGATTCGGACCATCCCTATTTGCCATCTATGAAATCCCGGCCGGAGAGTATATACACATAGTAGTTAATAGAATAGCGGCTGCAGAAAACCCTGTCAGTACACATTATGGTGTGAGCAGCTCCGGCCACACGCTCCATAGTGTGCAGTGGGGAGTTCTGATGCGGGAGCACACGGATGCGCCCACATCAGAACTCCCGGATATAAAGTGTCAGTGTGTTAATTAGATTTGTTGCAAGAGTGCCCTGGAGGCCACTTTATACCCTTGTTTTAGGGGAAATCGACAGGAGCCCTATATACCCAATAGTTCTGCACTGTTTATGTAAATTGTAGCTTATGCACATTAGAAATAAACTAAAACATTTAAAAATCCTAAATACCTAAAAGCCAAACTGAGATGTCATGTGAACAGACTGTATACAGAGCCTGGTTATATACAACATTGGCAGTGTTATACAGAGCCTGGTTATATACAACATTGGCAGTGTTATATACAGCCTGGTTATATACAACATTGGCAGTGTTCTATACAGAGCCTGGTTATATGCAACATTGGCAGTGTTATACTGAGCCTGCTTATATACAACATTGGCAGTGTTATACAATATACAGGCTGGTTATATACAACATTGGCAGTGTTACATAGAGCCTGGTTACATACAACATTGGCAGTGTTATACAGAGCCTGGTTATATACAATATTGGCAGTGTTATACAGAGCCTGGTTATATACAACATTGGCAGTGTTATATGCAGCCTGATTATATACAACATTGGTAGTGTTATATACAGCCTGGTTATGTACAACATTGGCAGTATTATACAATATACAGCCTAGTTATATACAACATTGGCAGTGTTATATAGTTGGTGAAGGTGCTGTATATCTGTAGTGTAAAGTTTTGGGGTCCTGTATACCTGTAATGTATAGTTGGTGGAGGTCCTGTATACCTGTAGTTTATAGTTCAAGGGTCCTGTATATCTGTAGTGTAAAGTTTTGGGGTCCTGTATACCTGTAGTGTATAGTTGGTGGAGGTCCTGTATGCCTGTAGTGTATAATTTTGGGGTCCTGTATACCTGTAGTGTATAGTTTGGGGTCCTGTATACCTGTAGTGTATAGTTGGTGGAGGTCCTGTATGCCTGTAGTGTATAATTTTGGGGTCCTGTATACCTGTAGTGTATAGTTTTGGGGTCCTGTATACCTGTAGTATATAGTTGGTGGAGGTCCTGTATACCTGTAGTGTATAGTTTAAGGGTCCTGTATACCTGTAGTATATAGGTGGTGGAGGTCCTGTATACCTGTAGTGTATAGTTTTGGGGTCCTGTATACCTGTAGTCAGGGCAGTATTTACCACTAGGCACCCGTGGTCCGGTGCCTAGGGCAGCACTTTGCAAGGGGGCAGCACCAGGGAGAAGGAAACAACTTTTTTTGTTGTTTTTAATTTTTTAGTCTCCCAGCTCCCATTCAGACTTGCCAGTAAATCTGGTGTCTTTTTGTTGTTGTTGTTTTTTTTTTGGGGGGGGAGAATGGTGGAATTGTTCAGGTGTGGAGCTATTACCTACCCATTTATCAATCCTGTGGTGAGAATTCCTTCAAATAATATGCAGACTGTAGCAATCCTATTGGTTGCTGAGGCTTCCAACTGCCATTACTGCTGGGGAGCTGCAGTGCTTATTATATCCCCTGTGTGTGCAGTATGGAGATTCTCCCATTCATTTCTATGGGGAGCTCTTCCCCCTCCCCTCCTGTACATCTGGCAAGGACGGGACCTTCGCTCTAACCTTCCCAGGCAACCAAAGCATCTGAGGGCATAATTTGGGGTCAAACTGTTCAAGCGTTTGGAAGTCTATAGAGTATAGACAGACAGACTTTCATTTTTATGATATACTGTAGATAATCAGACTGTTCTCCACAGCACAGAGCATTTCAAGACTGTATTCTCTTACCCCCCTAGTTTGCATGTTAATAGAGTGAATTAGGTGGATAGGTGAACTGGTCTCATTGACGAGATGGATTCATAGCTTCATTTCCAGCTGTCTAGCATAGTAGGTGAAGGAAATACATGCTGATCTTTAAACTATATCTGTCCAAATCGGGTTTGTCAGGTGGTCCTCCAGCACAGGAAAAGCTCACACTGTGATTAATTGTCGCTCATAAACAAGTGAGACACCGAAGCTTCAGGCACAATCACCGGTATACAGTCTCTAGCAGCCAGCAGCAAACTCATAACATTTACTGACAGCAGGAAAACAAGAGATCCAAAAAAAATCAGAATTATCAAAAGGACATGAAAATGTAGCTGAGCTTTCACAGAAAAAGACATAATTACTATATTTGGTAAAAATTTACATTATTGGCAAGTAATAAAGCAACTCTGTACCAACAATCTGCCCACCCCAAACCGCTTGTACCTTCAGATGCTGCTTTTAATCTAAGATCTGTCCTGGGGTCCGTTCAGCAGGTGATGCAGTTATTGTCCTAAAAAACAACTTTTAAACTTGCAGCCTGTGCCAAGCGGCCGTGGCCTAGAGTGTGTGTGCATTAGGCACACCCTCTCTGTCCCTCCTCCCCGCCCTCTTCATCATTAGGAATGCTCCAGGCAGATTGTCCTGTACATCAGCTATGAGAACACGGCACATGGGCTGGATTGTTAAGGCACCTGTGCACTGTTCACTGCAGAGGAATAGGAAAAATTCTGCCAGTGGCATTCCTAATGATGAAGATGGTGGGGTGGAGGGACGGAGGGTTGGTGCAAGGTAAGGGCACAGATACTCTAGGCCACGGCCGTTTGGCACGGTTTAAAAGTTGTTTCTTAGGACAATAACTGCATCACCTGCCGAACCGACCCCAGGACAGTTCTTGGATTAAAAGCAGCTATCCGAAGGTACAAGTGGTTTTGGGGGGACAGATTGTGGGTACAGAGTCGCTTTAAAATATTGACCATAGCAGGGAAAAAAATATATACAACAGGACTTCGGCATTGGCCAGTCTCTGTCAAGCTTTATACATAGGACATAGGATCCGTTCTTCAACCTCCCCAAGTAACGTGTGGTCAGCAAGTTTTGCCAATAAACCTTATGAAGAATTCCTATTAGCAATCTGCCGAGAATGACTTCTAATCCATTTCACGCTCAGTTTCTCCCAGGTTCTAATAAAGAGGCGAGACTATTTCATATGCACGCCGGGGTTTGTAGGAACATCAAAAATATATACAAAACCGGAGAGCGGAATTGTATGCAGCAGGCTGTTAACACTTGCTGCCGTCTGCTAATGAAAAATGACAGAAGCGCTGCAAAATTAAGTCCCGGGTGTCTCTTTCTTCTTAAAAAATGAATTTTTGCTTCCAGCTTAGTTTCTCAGAGCCTTGCCGCCATTTATCACGACGACAGCGTGGAAAAAAATAATAATGTATTAGAGACAGAAATAGCTAATGCTATAACAGATAAACACAATAATAAAAAAAAGTAAAAATAAGCAACATTCAAAAGGTGTGTATAACTTTTTTCAACTTACAGAGGGGTTAGGTGGGGATGCACAGGTAGTAAACAACAATCTAGATTGCTCCTTAATGTAGAGTAGAATACCTGTACAAATGGCAGATGTTCTACTCAGTAAGGACACACTACCACTTTGCCCCTTGGGCTGTCTTCAATTACAATGCAGCCTCTAGTGACAATCACATGGTGACTAAAGGCTGCAATGCAGAGGAAGATGCCAGGCCATACAGACAGGAGTAGGGAGGCGTTTAGATTGTGTTGTCTAATTACATTTATGTTAAAGGGGTACTCTGGCTCGGGGGCATTTTTAAGCTATGGCCAAGGAGGGGGTCCCGCCTTGGCCGCCGAATGGCTGAGCTGCCTTGAGATGTCACGTCTCATGCCGAAGCTCACACCAGGAAGCGGCCGCGGGCCGGGGTACGGGGTGGCGCGATCCGGGACCCAGCGCTGGAACCGGGGAGATCTGATCTCCGCTGTCTATAACTCCCCCCCCCCAGCCATAGCTTAAAGTTACCCCCGGGCCGAAGTACCCCTTTAAATGCAATTGTGGGCACCCTTCCAGCTTTGTTAGCCATGGTGCCTAGCGTATGTGCAGTGTCCCAGAACCCTGCTTGTAGTTGCTGCTGAATGTACACATGTAGGGCAGCAGAGTTCTAAGGGCTTATTCCCACATTCTGAGAAACACGGATTGCATGGATTGGGAAGCCCTGTCATGGAGAATTTCCTTGCGCAGCATTGTCTACAATATCATTCCGCATGGCTGGTTAACTGTAAACTCTGTATTCTGCACATACAAGTCTGCCACCTTTTTGTTGGAGCCGGTTCTTACAACCCAGCCCACTGCAGAGGCAGACGACACGTGATCCACTGACATCTATAGCCTTAGAAAATGTAGATACTCTGTTACTTTGATAAAAAATAGTAAAGAGACCATACTTACCTGTCTGCGCTCCCCTTAGTGGTGTGTCTGGGTTTCCATACATACTGGATACATACTTATATTGCACTTCTGGACATGCCCTGATCTATTGTGGAACGTTTCAGAAGTCTCTGCCTCCTAACCCATGTGTGCAGGTGCCAGGGGATTTATATACACATGTCCAGATGCGCTGTGTTCAGACAATCGAGACTTCTGTGTTGGTATCACAAGCCACTCACATGCCTATATAACAGTAATTACAAAGTGGCACAAATAAAACAGGAAACATTATTGATGTTAAAGATAAGATTTAAAAGTACGTATTTTGTTTAACCCTTTCGGGACCAATCTTTTATGTGTAGTAATTTAAAAGCTTTCGAACTGAAGCCACCACTTGCGATTTTCCTCCATATGCTTGCAAACCTCAAGCTGCTCAAGAATCTGCTGCCTCACTTCACAAGCCTGATGTTTAATGTCCTGAAAATTTTGTTTAATTGCCACTTTGTGTTCATGTGGGCAAATTTTTATTTGTCTACTTGTTTGACCTATATATTCTAGCCCACGTGAGCATTTTAGTGGGTACATAACATTCTTGTCATTGCATGTAAAGAAGCCTTCCACAGGGATTTTAGTTCACTTAGATGGATGATAAATAACCTCTCCTTTATTGATACTGCTACAGTGCTGACAACTTCTTCGAGGATACTGTAAGTACCTTTCTGTATTGTTGGAAAATAGGTTTGTTTACTTTCAAGATGTCGCTCCAAAAGATTGATTTTTCTTATAGCCAAAATATGGCCCACCCAATTTGCAATCAATCTTCAATTAATCCCAACATCTAGGACATAGTAGGGCATACCTGTTACATGAACATTTCTAATATTTTCATCAGTTGGAGTCTCAGGGTGGTATTACATGGAACGATTATCGTTCGAAAAATCGTTAAATCGTTCGGATCTGAACGATAATCATTTTGTGTAATAGCAGGCAACGATTAAACGACCAACGAGAAATCGTTGATCGTTTAATAGGATCTGGACCTATTTTTATCGTTTGATCGTTCGCTCATCGTTCGCACATCGTTCGGTGGAATAAGAATTCACAGCTGAAACGTACGCAATAGCGACGACTAAACGACCGCAAGAACGATCATAAATAACGATCATCGTTTCGTGTACTTGGGCAAAAGATTTCGGGTCGTTTGCCTTAGCGGTCGTTTAGATCGTTTATCGTTAGTCGTTGGAAAATTGCTTGCTGTAATAGTACCCTCAGTGCTAAAACCCCCAACTGATCATTAGTACAAGCAGAGAGAAGCAAGCAGTAGTGCAATGTATTCCCTTGCTAACTGTAATCTCTGCCTTGTTTCTTTGAATAGCCCCATAATGGGGCCATTCAACAGAAACAAGGCACAGGTTGCTTTAAAGGGGTTATCCAATAAAAATCTTTTTCTTTCAAATCAACTGGTTTCAGGATGTTATACAGATTTATATAGATTTGTAATTTATTTCTATTTAAAAATCCCAAGTCTTACCATACTTATCAGCTGCTGTATGTCCTGCAGAAAATGTTGTTTTCTTTTCAGTCTGACACTGCTGACATCCCATGTCCAAGACAGGAACTGCCCAGAGGAGCAACAAATCCCCATAGAAAACCCATCCTGCTCTGGACAGTTCCTGTCTCGGCCAGAGATGTCAGCAGAGAGCACTGTGTCAGACTGAAAAGAAAACACAGTTTCCTGTAGGACCTACAGCAGCTGATAAGCATGGGAAGACTTGAGATTTTTAAATTAGAAATCTATATATCTTTCTGAAACAGTTGATTTTTTGCTGGATATCCCCTTTAACTTTACTGTACAGTATCAAATAGACATAGGAGGCGTTTACACATTGTGCTGCGGAAGAGAATGTAAAGCTCCCAGCATCAGGATTCATTACAACTGTGTCAGTACTGTAACGCGAAGATTTAAACTGATTTGGAACTCCCAGCATCATAATGAATTATGATGCTGGAAGTTCAGTGATTCCAGTCCATAGCACAACTTCCATGCACAGATCATAATCACAGGATGTGATGCCACCATAGATCTAATCTGCTAAATAAAGCCTGCCTCAATGTTTCTATAGGACGGCTCGCTGTATGATACTGAGACAGGTGGAATTCCATGGTGGAGAGACCCACTGCCGAAATCCGCTGCTTTTCCTCTGTGTGAACATACCTTTACACAGTGCCTACAGTGATTTTTTGTTAAAGATTGACATGAATAAAACAATGGCATAATATGCAGACTTTTGTTGGTTGTGTGCCGTTGATACTATCTTCCATATTACTAGACAAGGACTGCGGCAGTGATCCAGTCACTGAAACAATTTGATATTTTGGAGCGTCGCTGCAATACATGTGTAACTTAGGCCACATTTCAACGATGCTAACATGCCCAATGCAGATACCAATAGCCGCATGATGTTGCCCAGCAAAATTGCATGGCCATCTGGTAAGAAAAAGTGGGGTGGTTTTGGCCACATTCAAAACTGGTTCCTATTTTAGATGCATTTTTCCAAAGCAAGTGTACCTTATAAGATGTCATACCTTCAGAAAGCAAAAGGGAATTATTATTGTCTGCATTTAACATGTCCCCTCTGACATTGTTAGATCGAAGCTTTAAAATCTCATCCATGTTGCTGCTACTGTAATAAGCTGTGCTTTTTCTACATGTAACTCTGCTGTGAAAAATCTGCACAATGTCAGTGAACAGGCATCCTAAGACTTTGTTTGAGAAGTCACTGTACTGTATGTGAGTCATGGTAACTATATACATTAAAATCTCTTTGAGATAGCCACTTGAGACTCTTCTCAGAAACGCAACCCACATACAATGAAATAGGGGATTTGAAAAGCTATAAAAAAAAGAAATATAAATATATATATATATATATATATATATATATATACTAGAAAATGTACCCGGCGCTGCCCGGGTATAAAGTGTCAGTGTCCTGTATACCTGCAGGGTCGTATTTACCATTAGGCACCCATGGTCTGGTGTGTAGGGTAGCACCTTGCAGAGGGGCAGTATCCTCCTGTTCAGACTTGCCAGAAAATCTGGTGTCTTTTCGAGGGGGGTATGGCGGTATTGGTCTGGTATAGCGGTGTTTTCCAGTCACAGTATGGCGGTATTGGTCAGGTCTGGTATGGCAGTGTTATTCAGTCACAGTGTGTCGGTATTGGTCATGACTGGTATGGCGGTGTTATCCAGTCACAGTATGGCGGTATTGGTCAGGTCTGGTGTGGCTGTGTTATCCAGTCACAGTATGGCGGTATTGGTCAGGTCTGGTATGGCAGTGTTATTCAGTAAAGTGTGTTGGTATTGGTCATGTCTGGTATGGCGGTGATATCCAGTCACAGTACGGCGGTATTGGTCAGGTCTGGTGTGGCGGTGTTCTCCAGTCACAGTATGGCGGTATTGGTCAGGTCTGGTATAGTGGTGTTATCCAGCACAGTATGGCGGTATTGGTCAGGTCTGGTGTGGCAGTGTTACCCAGTCACAGTATGGCGGTATTGGTCAGGTCTGGTATGGCAGTGTTATCCAGTCCCAGTATGGCGGTATTGGTCAGGTCTGGTGTGGCGGTGTTACCCAGTCACAGTTTGGTATACCTGTCCTGTAGTGCCCTGTATATACATGTACTGTATAGATGGAGTAGGGGGTCCTGTATACATGTACAGTATTGATGGAGTAGGAGGTCCTGTATATACATGTACTGTATAGATGGAGTAGGGGGTCCTGTATACATGTACAGTATTGATGGAGTAGGAGGTCCTGTATATACATGTACTGTATAGATGGAGTAGGGGGTCCTGTATATACATGTACTGTATAGATGGAGTAGGGGGCCCTGTATATACATGTACTGTATGGATGGAGTACGGGGCCCTGTATATACATGTACTGTATAGATGGAGTAGGGGGCCCTGTATATACATGTAATGTATAGTTGGAGTAGGGGGTCCTGTATATACATGTACTGTATAGATGGAGTAGGGGGTCTACCAGTTATTACTGTGGATGTTGTGAGGCAGCTTCCCTAGCAACCATTGCTCCCTGTGAAAATGAAAGCAGTAATCCTATTGGTTGCTAAGGCTCCAACTGCCGTGTCTGCTGCAGCTAATTATATCACCTGTGTTTGCAGGAGATTTGATTTTCCAATTCATCTCTATGGGGCGCCTCTCTTTCCCCTCCCCCTCCCCTCCTGTACATCTGGCGGGGACGGGACCTTCGCAATAACCTTCCCGGGCACCCAATGTATCTGTGTGCCAAATTTGGGGTCAAACGGTTCAGGCGTTTGGAAGTCTATAGAGGACAGACAGACAGACAGACAGAAGGACAGACAGACAGACAGACAGACTTTGATTTTTATGATATATATATATATATATATGAGAGAGAGAGAGAGAGAGAGCGAGAGAGAGAGGTGGTCTTTTGAGAGTTTTACTGTATATGTTACCGAAAAATAAATAAGAAAATCAATGTCGCGGCCTGGTCAGGATAACCACAGAAAGAGGCACATAAATGCAACATTCTCCAGGATTAGTCAGACAGGACAAGCTTATCTTCCCCATTCAGACCTCTTACAGAGAAAATTCTCCACTTTCAAGGCTACGACACACTGGAGAATTGGCCGATTATAACCACAATCAGCTCTTATTAAAAGGCCAAACGGGAACCGAATCGGGACTCAGTTCAATAACTTTTGCTGTAATTACAGGACGTTTTGGGGCTTTAACACTTTCATTTCCAGCTTTCTACTTATTCAGAAAAAAAGAATATGTACAATAAAAAATGTTTAACCCACCTGTATATACTGTAAATGTCAACTAACGTGAGAATTATCAGAATTACTGAACTGTATTATATCATGTCATTAACTCAGCTCACAACAACAATTGTATTTATAAATTTAATTACTGCATGGAGTCTGGCTACAAATTGAAGTAGATTATAGTCCTTGTACAGGGGCTGATAGCTGCCCAAAATAAAAGCCTATCCACTATGTAGGAATGCCTGTTAAAATAAGGTGCAGGTTGTAATGAATTAGATGCCACTTCTCCTCTTTTTGAATCCACTTCTGGTGTATGAAGTGGTATCTGTTCTTTATGACTGTGTTCCCACATTTGCCTTTGAGAACTGCAGAAAAACACATGAAGAACACAGAAACAGTCTTTCTGATTAAAAAAAAAAACACAGATCACAGTCTTTATAATAAATATCTGACAAGCCTGGTAATACTGATCACATTGCAAAACCCAAACAGACCATTTAGGTTATTGTGGTAACCCAGGGGTGCTAGGTGTTGCAGTACAGCTGCAGCACTTGTCAGGCGGCTCAGCATGGTAGTTAGCTATCGCTGGGACCCAACACATGCTTGTTGAAGTTTTCCTACTACTCTGTTTTACAGTGCAATAGTATGAAACTTAAAGACACAGATTGAGAGGTAGTTGCAGAACCAATTACTTTACTGGAACAGTCTCCTAAAGATACAGTACACGAGATAAATAATCCTTGTTCACAAGCTGTGTTTAGCTTGAGACTTGGTCTGTCAGTTGTCCCTTTGCAGTACTTGAAACACTTAGATACTTGAGATAAACTGTTTAGATACCTGAGATATTTAGATACACATGAGAGTCTCTTAGTTAAGTGGCTTTAGAATATACTTGACTAGTGGCAGACTAGACTTGTCACAGTAGACTACCTTGAGGGGACCTGTCCAATTTTCATGACACTCTTGGGTCGGTGGTCCTGACAACCTTGGCTCCTGTTGTGATTACTTGAATACTTAGAAGAATACCCAAATTAATGGCTATGAAAAATCCATCAATGCTGGAAGAGCACGCAGAGCAGCGCATTTCAGTAGCACAGATCCCAGGTTTGAGCAACTGGGCGGAGCTAACCAAGATTGTTGAGCGAACTGCAGCAGGGCACATCGGCGTAGAGAAAGCTTCTCCAACTGCTGTCTTGAAATAGCACCTCTGCAGACTTTGTAACTTAACTGCTAAGAGGAAACCAGCTGAATTTTGTAAGTAGCTTTGGATTTTACTGAAGTACAAAATATAAATCAAGGTCAATACAACTGTTGTTTTGAACTGTAAAATGATTTTCAGAATGGAAATAGTAACAGGTTGTAAATACTCAGCAGTACTTTATGCAGCATCAGTACAGTACTTTGAGATGTATGGAAACCTTATTGGAGCAGCTGTTTAGAAAGGGTTAAGCCCTACTGCACATTTTAGGTAGGTCTGCTGAGAAGAACAGACAGAGCCAGATTCTGTTTTGTCTTCATCTGTCAAAGAAGGAGACTGTTAAATATTATAAGATATTCTGGCTTCAAAGGGAATGTGACAGAGCAGCGAAGTGGTTCTTCACAGGATCAGCTTTATTTGCTGTGAAATTACATGTACAGCTACAAAGATGATTGAATGTCAGATGATGCTATGCACCTCACCCATCACACCCCAGGCTGCAATGTACAGAACACTGCCAGCTAAAACAATAGCAATCTGCTATTGAAAGTCACAATATTTATACATTACTTGCACTGACCCTAATGCAGGGTCACAGTGCATGCCCTTTGCCACTAGTGGATTGGTGGTAAGAAAATCGTCCTTTCTGGTAATGTGGATTTATGACATTATGCTATTGCATTCTTATACATTGCATTTTTGTAATCCTGTTGTTTTATACCGGTTTAGGCTATGTTCACAAAATGTAAGAGACCAGCAGTTCCGTGACCCGAATGGCTGGTCTGCGGGGTCACGGAACGGAACTGCAGATTGCAACAATGGCCGTACTTTAACAAAAAGATACGCTGTGTGAACATAGCCTTATACTGTGATTTGCTGTTTGCAGCTTGTATTGGCTGAGAATGAAAGAACATTTATGTAAATAGACCCATAGTTTAGGAAAATTGGGAAAATTCTAGGTAAGAGGAGGGGTCTCCTTTAATACAGCCCTTCTCTCTAGAGAAAAGAATTTGGGTCATTTTAAAGCAGACTCTCTTACTAAGGGGATTAGAAATGAGCAAGCCGGACGAAATTCGGGTTCTTACGAACCTGAACTTTTGGCTTCTGATTCCCGCTGTCTGCCCGCTGGCAAGCAATTAGTTACTGGGACTCCCATTTCTTAAGTCATTTCCTCAAGGGCAATCCCCTTGCCCCAGTCATCTGCTGGAATATTGTGTTTAGAAGAAACTGCACCTCCATTTTATTGGAAGATTAGTTCGCCAAGTAAGAAGAATGGTATGGTTCATCTGCCTCTGTGTCTGTAACACTAAGGACATCCCATATTCTATCCAACCTGAAGCATGGAGTATATCCAATGGGAATTATCACTTTTCATCACTGTGCAACCCCCTCCACTGTGCCAGCATACATAGAATAGGATTACTCTAAGTCCCTAGGGCCATGAAACAACAGTGACAGTGAAAGGCTGTGGAATTACTGATAGGAGCCATACCATAGTCCTATTGACCCCTGCATTTCCCCTGGGCTACTATACTACATTACAGACTATTCCGTTGCATGTAAAGTTGGCAATAAACATTAAATTAGTAGGGTCCACAGACCATTTAATCCAGAAGATGGGGCCAATGTATGGGGAGATAGAGGGAAAGATTGCCAATCAACCAAATGAGCATTCTTCCAACATTTACCTTATGTCATATATTAATAAAGTCAGGACAATCATGGACTTTTAGGCTATGTTCACACAGCGTATCTTTTCAAAAAAGTATGGCCGTTGTTGCAATCGGCAACAATGGCCGTACTTTGTACGAAAGGACACGCTGCCTTATTTTCTATGGGATCCCATCCGGAGCGTGTCACAAAGTATATGCGCCGCAAACAACTGACATGTCAGTATTTTGCAGCCACAGAAAACCCTGTCAGTCCACACTGTGGAGCGAGCGGATCCGGCCGCTCGCCCCATAGTGTGCAGTGGGGAGTTCTGATGCGGGCGTGCACTGATGTGCCCGCATCAAAAGTCTGCGGCCAGAAAGATCATCCGGCCGGTACTGCAGTACCAGCCGGGATGACCTTGTCAGTGACCAGCCGTTCGGTGACCCGGCCGCGTCACGGAACGGCTGGTTTCTTACGTTGTGTGAACATAGCCTTAAGGTCAGTGGTGTAGCTACCATAGAGGCAGGGTAGGCGGTTGCTATGGGGCCCGTGCAGGAGAGGGCCCGGGGAAGAAGGTAAGAGCGTGTGTCCCTCTGCTTAACCCCTTATGTACTGCAGTGTGTAAGTGACCCAGTGTTTACTTTAATGCTGCAACACAAAAAAGGGTTAACAGGCAGAAGACAAAAAAAACTTTGCTTCCCTGCACTGATAACCTCTGACCTCTGTTCTCACTGCCTGCTGTGGTGAGGTCAGGGGTTATCAGTGCACCAGCAGTAGAGCAAAGAGTTCCTTGTCTTCTAAACATTGGGTCACTTACACACTGGAGTACATGAGGGGTTAAACAGAAGGTAGTCTGCCTCCTGCACCTATGTAATTATCCATAAGGGCTCCTAATGGACCCTTATAGTTAAAGGGGTTATCCAGCGCTACAAAAATATGGCCACTTTCCCCCTACTGTTGTCTCCAGTTTGGGTGGCGTTTTGAAACTCAGTTCCATTGAAGTAAATGGAGCTTAATTGCAAACTGCACCTGAACTGGAGACAACAGTAGGGGGAAAAGTGGCCATGTTTATGTAGCGCTGGATAACCCCTTTAAGTATAGTGGACTGACAGAGCAAGCAGCCATTGGCTCTCTGCTCTGCCTGTCAATTTTGTGGCTCTGTCAGTCTCTGGCCACAGGAGATTTTATTTTTTGGCCACATCACGGAATATGCATATATATATATATATATATATATACTGTATATGCAGCATTTTGTCTTGTGCGTAGGGAAGGGGGGGGCATACAGTTTTTTGCTATGGGGCCCCGTGAATCCGAGCTACACCCTTGCTTAAGGTGGAAAACATCAGAGCAAGGTATTTCAACAAATGTCCCTTTAATATAGTTAAGTCGATCACAATATTACAAGGAAACATTTGCATACTGCTTTTCATGGACTTGTGCGCCAATAAATCTCACAGAGAAGAAATCTATTATTCTTGAATATCTGCCAGAAACAGCAAATACATAAATATCAGGGAATGTATGCGGCTCTAATTGAGCATGTATTTCTATTTGTTATCCTGCAAAGGACACAAGCCACAGATGTATACAGAGTAATCTACAGGAAAAGGTCATGGAGCCACATGTCAGTACAAAGAGAATGCAGAAAGGTAATTTAATTTAAGAAGCCATGGTCTAGCATGTGTGCGATAGAGGAAAGCAATATAAGGCAGGCAGACCTAGAGGTCCCACTTAAAAGATGAACTTAACTGCCTGCATGTATCTACATGGGGTGTTTTTGAGTAGATGACAGAGAGTGCAGTTTTCCCACTTTTCCGCCATGTCTGGCAAAAAAAGAATGACCACAATGTGACAGAATTCTGCACATAAGAACGCTACAGCACTTTGTTTCCTGATGGAGTTCCAAGTTTGCAAGGCCTGCTATGACATTTACACAAAATAGCAAAACTACAAAAAAAAGATCATTCACACATAAAGTAAAAAATGTCAGAAAAGAAACGCATATGCATGGGGAAAAAAACGTATAGGAATTTTTTCTGGCATTTTTTTTGGAGGTCTGAAAAACACCAGGCAAAAAGTGTGTATGAGGACACCCTCAAAGAGATTTGTAAAATGAAAGCAAAGATGGTTTAATTTGATTCTTGATTCTTTCATTTAGATCAAACCACTGTTCCTGCTGCAGTGAAGCCAGGGCCTGGCTTAGGCCAGGATCCTTGTCAGGGACCAAGAGACTGAACTTTATTTCTTATGCAAGTAACGTCAGCTAGCGTGCAGTGCTAGACCCCTCAGAAGAAAAGGACGTCCTCTGAAGATCACCTTGTCCACGACAGGGATACTCTCGACACAGTACAGGGCAGTGAGCCATATTCGGTTAAGCACTGGCCCTAGTAGAACAAAGCTGCAACTAGCCTACGTATTCTACTGCGTAATGCTTGGCTCTTCTGAAAAGTTTAGCAAAGTCTGCTTCACCCAGCACAGCGACCTGGGGCCTCGTACTACCCTTGTAGGAGTATTCTACTTCTCTTCTCAACTACACTATCCCGACAAGGCCCTCAAGATGCTCCTCTACTCTCACTTTCATTGCTCCAGCTACTTCTACCTTTCACCTGCACCTGCAGTTACGAAAGCTTTGTTTTGTATTACACTGAAAAAGCACCTCAATAAACAGACGTTATTCTGGTTAAGCTACTAGACTCTGTCAGTCATTTTGCACCTATACACCAGGTTATACTTGGGTTATCCAAACCTGAGGAAAAAGTGCATGTCTTAATGGGGGTGGGTACCAATGTCACTCCAGGCTACCGTGACAAGTGCCCCAGTGACCCACACCCACCTAGCAGCCACAACACCGACTAGGCAACCACAACCAACAGCACCAACGCTTCTAGTCTGCCGCACCTTCACTGCTGGCCTGGGATGTAGCATCCATCAGAGAGTGTCAGCGGCCAAGGTGGCATACAGGGTGGTGCTAGTGGCACAGCTGATTACGCTGCTGATCCACCAAGATCCACTGCTGTCCATGGCGCAATTTAAATGATAGACTGGCTGATTGACATTTCTGTTTAATTGTCATTTTCCAATTTTTGACACTGTAACAACATCTATTGAAATACATACAATACATACAAATATATGTTACTCTGTAATAGTCCTACTATTGTAGCTACTATAGTTTAGCTTTTTTAATGAGATTGGTTTGTATTCAATTCACAAATGTTATCGAATCCAACCCAATATTTGCAGACCTCGCAAAATTAATTTAATTAATCTCTAGCTGCTATAAAAAGAAAAAATACCAAATGCCAGAATTGCCTGGTCACCTTACATCCCTGAAAATAATAAATAAAAAGTAATCAAAAAGTCCCCTCAAACAAACTACATCTCACCACACAAATAATGAGCCCTCATGTAGCTCTGTAAACAGAAAAAAAGTTATAGGAATCAGAATACTTTCATGTACAGTAATCTTTAGGGTGGCCCCCCCGGAATCAATTCCATTGGTGGGCCCTAGGCACCCCATCTGACACTGGGGGTAGGTTACTGTAATAGATGGTCTCTACCATCACGGGGGCACTCTGGAGGGTTATTGCATTTGATAGAGGATTAAAGGTGATGAACTATAAAGCATGGTGAGGGATAGGGTGAGGATGTGAGTTCCATGCTTTATACTTCATCATAATCTCACCTTCTTATCCGTTATAAGTAACGATGAGCAAGCTTTTGGAAAGTTTGGTTTGACAGGTTCGCAAAAACAGCTAAACAGCAGGTTGTTAGCTGTTTTAATGCTGTTTCTAAACACCACTCCTTATACTTACATGTCCGCACGGCCTTGGGGGTCCTTCTTCCCCAGTCCCATTTTGGCATTTTCTATGGTGAAGACCTCCTCAGTTAATCACAGGCTGAGTAGGACAGGGCAGCACCGTGACCTGTGATTGGTCGCAGGCCGCAGTGCCGTTTTAGTCCAGCTGTGATTGGCTAAGTGGGCCTTTACCACAGAAGACACCTGGATGGGAACAGAAAGACACCAGGAGACACAGGGGGACCACGGATAGGTGAGAATATGCTTTTTTTCTTTCTGTTTTTACATGAGCCGCGCCATTTTGGCAAACCTTGCAGATAGTTTGGTTCGGTAGCGGACTGAATTTTTTGCAAAGTTTTGAATGAATCTGGGCTTGGCAGGTTCGGTTTTCTCATCTCTAGTTATAAGTCATCATAAAGACTTGATAATGATCAGGGAGAGGGGGGAATGCTGGTAGCTTATGGTATATATTTATTTGTGCGGTACATACACTGCAGGTATATATGTATATGTGTGACATAGTTATTGCTGGTATATATTTATACGTGCAATATTTTGACTGTTGGTATATATGTGTGGTATATTCGCTGCTAGTATATATCTACATATGTATATATCTGTTTATGCAATTGGCTACATGGATTTCCTAACTACTAATTGTTAATAGGGGGTGGGGGCATTTCAATTTTGCCTCAGGCAGCAGAAGAGCTAGATTGGCCCTGATGAATCGGAAAAACCATGCCAGGTGGTCCTAATGTTGATCAGGGTGGGGAGGAAAGAAGGAGAGGGGTCACAGACCTGGGGCAAAGACACACCAGTTTGACACAGCGCTGCAAATTAAAATATCATTTTTTGCTCTAACCAAGGCACATGGGCATTTTAAAAGACACAACAGGAAAGGATTTACTCCCATCAAATGGATGGTACTAGCTATTTGGTGGGGTGGGTTGGTGGATACAAAGCATCTAATGCACGCGTTAGAGCAGAATGTGATGTGAAACTAGTGGCACTAACCTCAGATAGGCTTGCAATCCTTATACCATATAAATCTATCCAGAGATGAAGATGCAAAATCAAACAAACAACCAGCATCAGTGCATCCATTCATCCGTCTGCTCTCTTGTTATATTGCTTTATTGATTTCTGTACTTAGTGCTCTGAAACCTGATTATCTTAATATTCCCCATATGTTGGTTCAATTTATTGATGCCAAGGGTACAATTACTTTCTTATTTTAATGTGTTCTTTTATACTTTAAGGTTTCACTCTGACATATATTGCTCCCATCAAGGTAACATTACTTTTCTAAAACAAAATATGCTTATAAATGCTTTGCTAATTTTCTTTAAATTGCTGCCAAGATGTATAACAACTAGATGACCCCCTTTATGGGTCATAGAGAACGTCCCCTAACAAGCAGTGGCTTACTTTCCCACATGGAACATCTGCTAGAACAAAAGTATTTGATACACTGCTGATTTTGCAAGTTTTCCCACCTACAAATAATGGAGGGGTGTGTAATTTTTATTGTAGGTACACTTCAACTGTGAGAGACAGAATCTATAGAGAAAACATTCCAGAAAATCACATTATATGATTTCATAATAATTAATAGGATTTTATTGCATGAAATAAGTATTTGATCACCAACCAAACGGAAAAAGTTCCGGCTCTCACAGACCTGTTTATTTTTCTTTAAGGAGCCCACATACATTGCACTTATCATCTTTATAAAAAAAACACCTGTCCACACACTGAATCACAATCCAACCTCCACCATGGCCAAGACCAAAGAGGTATTCAAGGCCTCATGTACACACTTCGTAAATGTGTGCAATGGAACAGATTCACAGACCTCTTGGCATGATGTATCTTTATAAAGCAAGCACCAGGAGCGATACGCAGTATAGAGGAGGGTTCACATGACAGGGAGATGATGAGGAGCAGGAAGGGGTTAATGCCAGTGGCGGGAGTGCAGTAAGGCACGAGCTGAGGAAAGAAGGGAGGAGCCTAAGGTATTATAAGGGGAAGGAGGAACCGTTAATGCCAGTCCGTGAGAAGCTGGTCAGCGAGAAGTCCGCCCGCTTCTTTGTTCTAGTCTGATGGTTTATGGTAGCGGTCACAGTTGCAGGAGCAGGAGGAGGATTTGGAGGCATTGGTTTATATATCTTTGGTGATTTTGTGGCATTGTTCCTGGGGGGCTGGGGTTCTACCCAGCTGGAAATATATATACATATCCTGTGGCTTAGGCCCAGGAAAGGTGTTAGGTCTCCAAAATATGGTGCCCCCGGGTCTGGTGCCCACGGCTGGGGGTAAGTGTAGATCAGGTCAGTAATACATTGGAGGAAGTTGCCTTCAAGCCCTCTTCCTGTGACTGGTTATTCTCAGATTCTGATGCAACTGTTAAAGAATGTTTACAAGATAATATACAGATGTGTTTAGGGAAAAGATGGGTTTGGTAGGATCTCGGCGTTTTTGCATTACTGTACTGACACAGCCACCCGGTCAAAGAAAGATGGGACCACAGTCTCAAAGACATTGCACCCTAAAATCCTGCAGTGTACGCAAGGGCCCCCTGCTAACGCCAACACATGTCCAGGACATTTAACGTTTGCTAATAAGGAGGAGAAAGAAGAAGGATGAGTACAACCCCATAACACAGTACCAACCGTAAAGCATGGAGGTGTAAACATCAAATTTTAAAAGGAGAATGGATGGGGCCATGAATTTGATCAAAACGCATCTTTTTTTTTTTTTTTTTTTTTTAAATGAACGCAAAAAATCTGGTCGACCACGTTTTTGTGTACTCTAAAACATGCGTTTTGATCTGATTTTCATCCGTTTTGGCATAAAGGGATGAAAAACGGACTGCAAAAAACGCAGTGTGAACCCAGCCTAAAAACAGAAACTGGTGTAAACTTGCCAGAGCAATCAATTGCAGGTCAGCTTTTGAGAGCTGAGAGTATAAGAGTTGAGAGTATATACTTATATATAATTTGCAAAAAATTTTTATTTAAGAAGCCTTACAAGTTTTACCCGAGGTGCTGACAGTGTGCTGTAGCTAGCAGTCCCCTAGTGAGCATGTTACCTTTTGGTAATTTGTCCGTGCAGTGGATTATGCACAATTGCATGTCTCCTACTATAAAGAGGAGTTGCATTTGTGCTGCACTCTTCCACAAATCATCACTCCTTCCCCCTCCATTTTTTTTATGAATAATCAATTCTGCCTAGCCTCCTGCTCATTCAGCGGTCAGCCAGTGTCTCTGATTGCAGATCACTCCACTGTAGGCAGTTTATGTCTGAAAGAAACACTCAGATAGGGTGGGTTCACACTACGGAATTCTCGCGGACAATGTCTGCGGAATTCCGTCAGCTGTCCACCCGCACATCTGGGCGCCTTTTCCGCCGGCCCCATAGACACCATTCTATGGGCCAGCGTATTCCGCTATACGCTGAAAGAAGTGTCATGTCACTTCTTTCAGCGGATTGCGGAATACGCCGGCCCATAGAATGGTGTCTATGGAGCCGGCGGAAAGGCGCATGCCCGTGCGGGCGGACAGCTGACGGAATTCCGCGGACATTGTCCGCGAGAATTCCGTAGTGTGAACCCACCCTCATAGTTGAATCTCTGAGCCCAAATGTGTTGGAGCTGTGGTCTATGGGTACATCACCCGTATTTTATCATTTTTAAAAGTGCAAAGATTCCCAATCAGATACAAATTAGTTTTAAAATTAGTTTTTTTTAATACAATGATGCGAAAAATAAAACATAAAAAAATTATTTATTTATTGTATTTAAAGAACTAATCTAATTTTAACCTAATAGGGAATTCTTTGCACTTTGCACTTAAAAATTATAAAATAATAATTAAAAAAAATATATTATTATTATATTTAATTTCCATCAGGGAAATTGAAGGAAAGACCTGCTAGTGATCACTAGACAGGTGATTTACCCTAGACCTCAGTTTCAACACTGGCTAGGAGATTCAATTATATCTGATTGCAGATCAGTCCTTTGTTGGCAGACACTTACTGACAGCTGAGTGAGCAGGAGGCTGGTCAGCATTGATTATTCATTTTTCATTATTCAAGGAGAGGGAGGAGGAAGGAGTGGTGAGGTGTGCCGGAGTGCAGCACAAATGCTGAGGCATAACTCCTCTTTAACACTTAATTACAGTAGGTGACCCCAGACACAGTAGGTGACATGCGATTCACATCCACTGCACAGACAAATTACCAAAAGGTACCATGCTTACAAGGGGACTGCCAACTAGAGCACACTGACAGCTCCAATGGTAGAGCCCAGGTGCTGACAGATTTCCTTAAAGGGGTACTCCGGCCAGGGAGGATTTTTTGC
Source organism: Dendropsophus ebraccatus (assembly GCF_027789765.1). Classification (NCBI taxonomy): domain Eukaryota; kingdom Metazoa; phylum Chordata; class Amphibia; order Anura; family Hylidae; genus Dendropsophus; species Dendropsophus ebraccatus. The sequence continues at coordinate 91,444,987 of NC_091457.1, forward strand.
CTACGGCCAGGGAGGAGGCAATGACGTTCTCTTACCTCCCCAGTTCCAGCGCCGTGTCCCGGATCGCACCGCTACCGATCCGCTCTGCCTGGCCGCTTCCTGGTCTCTACAGGGGCTTGAGTCGGGACGTTTCAAGTCCGCTCAGCCAGTCAGTGGCAGAGGCGGGATCCATCATTGCCCTCATCCACCTCCTCCCTGGCCATAGGCAAAAAGCCCCCCCAGCCCAGAGAACCCCTTTATGGGACCAGGGGTGAATCAAGGCACTCTGCTGCCTGAGGTGAACTACAGAAATCCCCCCCCTTGTGTGTGTGTATATATATATATATATATATATATATATATATATATATATAGTATATATGTCTTTTTTTAACAGATGATCATTCATGCTAGTATTTGAAACAGTGACTTATACCCAGTGACTAACAGTTGATGTTTTTTCAAATTGGAGTCATTCACTTTTCTTTTTCTTTTTTATTCAGCCTATGAGCTATGACTCTTCTGTTAGAATTTGCCAAAGAAACATTTTATGTTCCTTGTTCCATAACATACAGTAGTTAGATCCCCTCTGTGCCCCCATATAGTGTTTAGGCCCCTCTGTGCAAGAAGACCCCCCAGCAGATAATAACCCCAATGATAATAACCGCAACTAACCTCTCCCACCCTGAAGTTAATTTACCGCTGGTAGTCAGCCTCCACCGATAAGTAAAGCCCCCCCCCCCCCCATGTAGGCATCTTTCTCTGTTGCTAATAACCCTATAGGCAGCATCCCCATGTAAGCCATCCTTACCTGTAAGTAATACCCCAGTAGGCAGCCCCCTCTCCACGTAGGCATCTCCCCTTGTAACACCACAGGAGACAGCCCTCCCCATGTAGGCACCACCCCCTGTAGGCAGCCCCCTCCATGTAGGCATCCTCCCTGTAGGCAGCCCCCTCCCTATGTAGGCATCCCACCCTGTAAGCAACACCCTCCCCATGTAGGCATCCCCCTGTAGGCAGCCCCTACCCCATGTATTCATCCTCCCCTGTAAACAGCCCCTTCCCAATGTAGACATCCCCTATGTAGGCTCCCCCTCCCCATGTAGACATCTTCCCATGTAGGCAGTCTCTACCTCCGTAGACATCCCCACATGTAGGCAGCCCCCTCCCCATGCAGACATGTAGGCAATTCACTCCCCCTGTAGACATCCCCACATGTAGGATGCCCCCTCCCCATGTAGGTACCATCTCCTGTAGGCAGCCCCCTTCATGTAGGCATCCTCCCTGTAGGTAGCCCCCTCCCTATGTAGGCATCTCACCCTGTAAGCAGCACATAATAAGAATGCTGTGTATGCAAATCTTTAAATCCATGTAGTTTTAACCAAAGAGAGGATTTTATACATAAAGTATATGTATATGTATATTTATATAGACGATTTTTCTTACTCCCCCCGTCAACACTGCATCCCTAGGCCAAGGAGCAAAAGTGTCTAATGGCAAATACAGCCTTGCCCATGCCAGTTCCCACAGTCTAGTATTACAGTGTGGCAATGCTGCCATGCACTACACCAACAACCAACAAACACATGGAGGAGGAGGCAGCTGGTGGAGCCTTTGCTTCATTTTCTCTATCTCTCAGGTTGGAATCAAACAGTCTGACTGCAGGAGCTTTTGTCATAATACAGATCACATCTGCTCCCGGCTTTTGAAGTAACGTGAACACAATGCAGCTCCCAGAACTCCCTCATTTAATTTAATCTACCAGTTTTGCATGAGAGGTGCAGTTCTAAGTAAATGGGTTATTTTCATTCCTGTCATGCAAACGGTACCTTTCAATCGGAGCTTTGAGCCGCTGTCCTGTCTCCCAGCGTTTAATCAAAAGGACTCTGATCGTGGCAAGATGTTAGAGTAAAATGCGGAGATATGTTCTAATTAGAATGACCCTTGTCAGGAGATTTTCGTGTGAATACAAATCTGTTGCTGCTGGAATCGACAGCAATTATGTCATTAGCAAACTCGACTGGGCTTTGTACAAATGTGCAGGTTCTTACCTAGACTCCCAGCACTGATGAAGACTTATCTATTGTGTGCGCCAGGGGCATGATTAGGGTGGGTTTCCACATGCCAGATATTATTGCAGACATCTCTGCCACTGTCTCATTCATATGACTGGAACTCACAGACATCTATGAGCTTGCCACCAAAACAACCTCTTTCAGCAGAATGGAACCGGTTTTCAGTCACAGAAATTTCTGCTACACAATCTGCCTCTTGTAAATCCACCCTTAGGTAAGTTTAGGAGGAGTATAATACTGGCACATATTTGTGTCATTTATAGCCACAGGACCAGGCCCAACCATAGGTTTTGATAGCCGAAATGAGAACATCATATTGATATACTGTACTGTATGATGCTTTCAGTTCTGGTCGTTACCAGTTGGGTTAAGACAATAGTACCAGCTCAATTGCACACAGTAAAATAAAATAAAAATATGTAATATGTAAGTCTATGGAAAAATGTCCAGCTGTGCACACAGGATACAAAATGCTATGATAAAAAAGAGATTTATAATTAAGCCCATAGGGCATTTCTCTGGGCTGCAAAAGCATGACGAGTGCAACCCTGGGAGCACCCCGTGAGCTTCAACTTCTGATTTTCACAGACCTTATACATCAACGCCCACAAGGTGCATTGAAATAACATTCATATGTCAAAAAGTGTACCTGTCATGAAGGGCGGCTGCCGGAACAGCAGCGATTTTCTATTTCTATTACATGAATTGGGGCGTTTGTCTAAAGCTACACAAAACCTTCACTTCCTGGTCCACTGCTCTGTCCTCCCCCTCCCTTCTGAGACAGAGGTCACATGATCTCTGTCTCTTCTGTTGCCAGGCAGGCTGTAACACCTCATCTGTTACCCTGCCAAAGACTGACATCACACAGTGATCACCTGGCCAAGGGTGGGAGGGGGGAACAACATCCCCTCCTGAGTAGTATAAGGGAAAGAAGACACTTTTGTTTAATTTCTCTTTTTCTCTAAACTACCTATGTAGAAGAATAGATAGATAGATAGATAGATAGATAGATAGATAGATAGATAGATAGATAAATAGATACTGTGTTTGTTTGTGCAAAGCAGATCGAGTCAGTGTATCCGGCAGTTGGTTCTGAAATGCAATTCATGTGTCAGGATAGGTCAGGACTGGTGTTGAACTGATCTGTCAAAATGTTCAAGTTTGGCAACTGGAATGCTCGCCATTTGATTACTGGTGGCTGCAGAAATTGGATGCTTCCCTGGGGCTGCCAGGAGAACATAGATACAACCTATGGTCATGTCCATGTTTTTCTGGCAGCCATAGGGCAGCATCCAATTTCTGCAGCCACCGGTAATCAAATGCCGAGCATTTTGACAGATCAGCTCAACACGAGTCAGGGCACGTAAAGGAAATGCACACATGCACACAGACAGGTGAAGCCCTGTCATTGTCCCACATCCACTGTTCCTGCCTACTTGTCACCCGAAATGATGGTGGAGACCTTCCCTGCACTGGAATAAGGTGACAGGAAAGATGAGACAAAAAACAGGACAAAGACGAACAATAACACATAGTTGGCAACAAACAGGTTAGAACCAGGAGAATCACAATACAGACCAAATCACAGGGCCAAAAACTAGTCATAACCAAGCCAAGGTCAAGAAAATCAGGAGTTCAGGTCTAGCAGAAATAAGGAGTGAGATATAGGCACAGCAAGTGAAACCCTATAGCAGCCATCAGGCATAGGAAATGACAGAGTTTTAACTGATACAAAGTCACAGAGATGATTGACAAACAAAAAAACAGACAGGAGGACCAGTCTGTCAGGGGTGCAGCTGTGTACATGCTGGAAGAAATCCTCCCAATGTATGAATGGGATTCACGTAAATCAATTAGCTAGCTAAAGCAGAGTAAAATGTGTTCACACTAGTGAAATGCATACATGGGAATGACTAGCGAGCACATAAATTTTGCTGCAACAGCCATTGCCGGCCGCCAGAGTTCGAGAGCATGGGTTTATCAGGTACAATCATGACAACACGCTGGGAGATGTAGTTTCCCGTTCGGGTGTCATGATGTGTAACTTGGATTATTTGTAAAAGCTTGAATTTGGGGCTAGGAGCAGCATCGACAAGTGGAAAAAGCGTCAAACCATTTTTATTTTTAATGGAGTGGCTGGAGTTCCCCTTTAGGCTTCAATTGGGCACTGCTGTAGCTCTATCTTCAGGGATATGGCAATAATTCATAGACTTTTAACCAGTCCATGGAAGGTTTTCCTGCCCCCACCCACCTGAGGAGTCATTCTGTGACATCACATTCAATTGAAGAAACAGGAAACAGACAGTGGACATGACATCACAAAACAGCCTTAGGTTATTGTTGCTGCTGTGGCAACAACGTCCGAGATTTATGATGTGCTTGTGCACCTCTTTTTGGCACAACTTGTAGACACATATTGGCATATAGATAAACTGACAGATTTACAAATTAAACAGACATAAAAGAAGAGTGATAACTGCCTTTCTCACCACAACAGTCATTGTGTCTGGCAAAGGGCGGTAAGGCTAGTAACTACATTTTCTAACTGTTTTGTAATTTGTCAGGTGCAAACTTAAAATAAAAATAAAACTGGTGTAACAAAGATAAGCTACTCTGCCAAAGACAAAATGTGGTAGAAAGAGGGGCATGACTATGTAAAAAGCTGAGAAACATTGCTGCCTGACAAAATCTAACCACATGCACATCATTTGCCAAAGAGCATGTGCCACATTAATACATCTGAGGAGAGGAAAATACATAAACCCATCAGGAACACTGCCAACAAAAGTGAAATTAGTAAATCTGCCCCCAATATTTTACATATTATTTTTTATGCAGCAATGTTTTATTCTCAGTTTTCCTTTGTTGAAGCAAAGTGGCAATTGAAACTATTGAAAATGTGCATCAAAAACCTAGTATACATCCATTGGCCCACATTTATATGTGTTTTAGACACTTCCTGCTCCTCGCTCAACAAGGGGTTGTAACTTAGCAGAATGGACATGACTTGACATGCAACACAGTGCACAAAAAATTAGATAAGTCAACCAATGCACCATACGTATCACACAGTGTACACCACTGTAATTAATTTGGTATAACCACCATAAAACAATGAACGAAGGCTACACAAAAGACAGCAGTATACTTATCCTACATCCTAAGGCTAAGTTTTGAATTAATCACGACCGTTGTTGCCGAATTGCAACAACAGCTGTGATTAATTCAAAACTTACGTGCACTGCAGTTAGAGGGAATCCCAGCTGGAGTGTACACACGTAGTATACACTCCAGCCAGGATCCCTAGCGGCTGCAGTTTTTTGCGGCCGCTATTTATTGAGTAGAGGCTGCACAAGCCTGACAAGTCAAGACAATGGAGCATGTGGCTATGGTGCACGGATGCGCCCGCATCCCAATTCAGCACAAAGAAAGATCATCCGAACAGTACTGCAGTACTGGCCGGGATAATCTTCACAAACACCGGCCATTCTGTGACCTTTGTTTGTGACTTTTATAATCCCTATGAGCACCTTGTCAGTGCAGCAAGAGTGGGCATGGCTTAAATAGCAGCCATTTGGGTAGTGGAATAAATTTCCCATCATGCATTGATGGCATCAACTCAAGGCTGTCCTTCTCCATCTGTTTTCCCCTGATTGCTAAAGAGCAAATCTCCACTCTTTTGTGGTTGATATTGAGCTCCCTCATGCAATGTTCACACACATTGGAGTTTTGTTGCAGTACTGTCACTGTTAAATAATTGTACCGTTAAATGATTAAGTGCCGGGGGTGTGGCCTGGTAATGGCACCGAGCGGACGCACCTAGTCAGAGCTCCGTCCTGCCGGCACAGAAGCTATCATCAGCGGGGAAAACAGTGCCCATATGCCGGGCAAGCACACAAACGTCCCCCGCACCCACCAGCAGTGACTCCGGGCCGGACATGCAGTGGAATCCGGCACTTCTTCTCCTCACAGCCGCCGCGTGGTCAAAGCAAGATGGCCACCCGCTCCGCTCCGGCGACTCCCCGGCAGGCTCCACAGGTGACCGCAACCTCTCCCTCCCCCACCTTATCCCAGGATTACCCACCATTGTTAATGGGCACAGGGTCCCAGGACCCCTCGGACACTGTTCAGGGACAGGCAGTCTCCCCTGCTCGAGCAGGCAATACCCAGCAGCTCATACCCCCTCCGTTCCCCTCTACACTGGGTGTGGATCTCCTCACACTGCAGGCTCACATGGCAGCCATGCCCAATAAGGCTGATATGGAGGGGTCCTTAAAAGTGGACATTGGGTCTCTATCTTCTACTGTACAAACCCTGGAGCAGACTACAGCAGACTTGCAAACAGCTCAGCTCACACAACAGCAGCAGCTAGACCTGCACTCCCACCAGATTCAAGCTTTATTCGACATGGTTGACGATGCGGAAAATAGGAACATCATGCCGACCCTTCAAGGTATATTCAATGCTCTCTTGGGGAGACAGCCAACGGCTCCGCTGGACATTGATCGTGCTCACAGGACCCTGGGCCCCCCTAGCACTGACCCTGACAGACCACGAGACATAGTATGCAGAATCCATTACTTCCAGGTGAAGGAAGATATCATGCGCAAAGCCAGGGAGATAGGATCAGTGGATTTTGATGGAGCGACTGTGATACTTCTCACTAACTTGTGACGTACTACACTGGCCAAGCGCAGAGCCCTGCGCCCACTGCTTACTGCACTCAGACAAAAGGGACTGCAATACACCTGGGGCTACCCTTTCCAGCTACAGATACGGATGGATAATCACATGTTCCACCTGCGAACCCCAGCTGACCTACCCCAGCTTCTAGAGGACCTGCATCTACCTGCTGTCAACATCACCGACTGGCCACCCCTTCCTCCTTTGCAGCAGCGGATCTCCCGCAGAAGTGCCGGAGCTGCTTTCGGCCCTCCCCCGAGCCGGAGAAGGAGACGCCGCTCCTTTGACCGCGGCCCGACCAGACCTGAAGACTGATAATCTTTCTCCTTCCTATTTTCAGGGACCAATGCCGTCATGAACAGGCGGTTTGGTAGGGAGTATGTCACTCCACATTGGCTTTGGTTTTTGATTACATTGCTGATCGCTATTTTTTTATGTGCCTTATATCTTTTGCCATAAGTCTCTGAGTTATAAGCCGCTCACCTCACTTGCTATGTCTAAGGAGTGAGTCAGTACATAGTCCTTGTTTATTATAGGAGATTCTTTGTTCACTGTGATTTTACAATGTGCCTTGAGGAGGGGGAGAGACCTGCTTTTCTTCAGGGTGCTAGTTACACTGTATGATCTCTTCCTCTCCTCATCCCACTTTCCTTCCCTCTTCCCCCCCCCCCTCCCCACTACTCCCTCCCCCCCCCGGACCATAAACCCGATCTTTCTCCCCCTCCCGCCCTCACCTCCCCTTCCTCCTCTTCATCTATATTGTGCGGCCCACTGTGGGTTGCGTTTGTCCACACACTGAATGTTTGCACTGTTTTCCCCCCGCCACCTGTTTTCTGGTGGGTTCTAGTAGCTGCAGGTTTTCTTGTTGTTTCAGCCCTCTTCTTAGGTCTCTCTTCTTGCTCCCCTCCCCCTTCCTCTACTCCACTCCCACCCCCCATCCCTAGGACCACACTCAACAGGTTAGCCAAGATGACCTCTCTAAAGGTCACCTCGTTGAACATTAGGGGTTTCAACAAGCCGCAGAGGCGATCTCAACTCCTATACCACATGCACAAACAGCGGGCACATGTCCTGTTATTGCAAGAAACTCATTTCAAAACTGGCCATATCCCGGCCATGCCGAACAGGTATTTCCCTCAGTGGTGCCACAGCACAAATCCAGAAGCCAAGTCAAAAGGCATCAGCATAGGCATCCATAAGTCTTCCCAGGCGCGTTCTTTTAAGAATCTCCTCATCAAACGTAGGTTGGTTGATATTTGGCGGATCCTGCACCCAGGAGTGAAGGATTATACCTTCTACTCCGGAGTGCACGATTCCTACAGCAGGATAGACTATTTTCTGATTGACCACCACCTGCCCTCCTGGCACCCCCACTCTTCCATAGATCCCATGACATGGGCTGATCACTCCCCAATCACACTGACACTGACCCTTCCCGACGCTGCTCCTCGGAAGTGGTCTTGGAGATTGAATCCTAACCTACTTAAAGATGTCGCTTGTCAGGCTGATGTCAGACAGGCAATAACGGACTTTCTCTCCACCCATGCCACTGACAACACTTCCTTACCTTTCCAGTGGGAGGCACTTAAGTGGGTGCTAAGAGAGGTATTTATTAGTCATGGATCTAGACAAAAAAAGGCGAATGCCGCTAAAATTCAGCAACTTGTTTCCAAAATTCATGAGGGGGAAATGAGACATAAGCGCGACCAGGACCCCTCGGTGTTGGCCGCCCTTATAGCTGATAGGAGTCAACTTCTTCAATTACTAGACAAGAAACATGCTCACTTTAAGGAGCGGATGAAACGCTTCTTTTATGAACATTCTAATAAATGTGGGGGTCCCTGGCCAAATTTCTACATCCCAGACTAGCGACCACATTTGTTCCTTCATTGAAGCATGCGAATGGTGGAATCAGCCATAAGCCTGCTGAAATAGTAGGGGCATTTCGGGAATACTACCGATCCCTAAACAATGTAAAAGGCCCCTTGGCAGACATGGACCCTCGGTCTTTCCAGGATAGGGTGGACTCCTATGTAGCAGCTACGGGCCTACAGACACTTCCTCCGGAAGCAGCATCAGACCTAGAGAGCCCGCATTCTCAGACACAGAGCTGGCGGCAGTCATTAAAGACACGCCTAACGGTAACGGAGTCCTGGACCCGACGGGTACACTGCACAATTTTAAAAATTCTTCGCTCCTTTGTTGACCCCTTTTCTGGCCAAAGTCTTTAATTCCATCTCTCCCTCCTGCCCTTTTCCTCGCCAGGCCCTAATGGCCACAATAGTTGTACTTCCCAAGCCAGGGAAAGATGGGTTCTTCTGCTGCAATTACCAGCCTCTCACTTATCAACGCAGACATCAAATTTTTCTCAAAACTGATCGCCAACAGACTAGCTCCATATCTACCCACGTTAATCCACACCGACCAGGTAGAGGTTTGTCCCCGGGAGGGAGGCCAGGGATAATCTAAATAAAACTATTCTCTTACTTTCCCACACCCAACAGGCTAAGATCCCAGCTTGCCTTGTCTCGGTCGATGGCGAAAAGGCATTCGACCGAGTACATTGGTCATTCCTGCGTTCCACCCTGTCTCAGGTTGGCCTGGGGGAGGGCCTGATAGGCAGAATTATGGCCCTCCACGACAGCCCGACGGCTAGAGTTCGGGTTAATGGTCTCCTGTCTGCTCCCCTCACCATAGCCAACGGCACCAGACAGGGGTGTCCTCTGTCACCCTTGCTGTACGTATTGGTGATGGAGCATTTGGCGGTGGCCCTCAGGGACTGTCCAGATATTACGGGCATAACGGTAGCAGGCTCCCAGTACAAACTGGCTTTATATGCCGACGATTTACTACTTTTATATCACCAATCCCCTAGTTTCTTTTCCTGCACTTTTGAGAGAGTTCGAGGGATTCGGGCAGGTCAGCAATTTTAAAGTAAACTATTCGAAAACGGAGGCGCTCAATGCCTCCCTCCCGCAGACCCTGAAATCTGGCCTCCGCAATGATTTCTCCTTTAAATGGAAAGATGAGGCAATCAAATACTTAGGGGTCTGGTTACCCACCAACCTCTCCACTATTTTTTCCTCAAACTCCCCCCCCCTCTTGGCACATACCAAGGCGGAATTGACCGCCTACAACCATCCTCAGTTGTCATGGTTCGGGAGGATAAACGAGATTAAAATGGATATCCTTCCCAGATTTCTATACTTCTTCCAAGGGCTACCAATTACTGTCCCTTGCTCCTTTCTGAAACAGCTGCAAGCGATTTTCACTAAATTCATCTGGGGCTCCCTCCGACCACGACTAAAGTTCAAAACACTTACTCGACATAAACTGTCTGGGGGGGCTGGACTGCCAGATTTATTCCTTTATTACAAAGCTGCAATCTTGATGAGACTGGTGGACTGGTTCCATAATGCTGGGGCGAAGCAGTGGGTTGGACTGGAGGCGAAGCTTTCTTCGCTCAATCTGAGATCGCTACCTTTGGTTTTACCCCTTCACAGACCTGCCATTGAGTCCTTTCCGTACCTAACGCGCTGCTTCCTCCAGATCTGGGACAGACTATTACCTTGCTACTCCCTTTCCTCCCACACGGGCGTCATGAGCCCCTAGTTTGATAACCAAGCCTTTTCCCCTGCAGTTGGGAGGGACACTTTCTTACTGTGGTCAGCCTCTGAGGGTGCCAGGTTGAGCCAGGTGCTGGGGGGGGATTTGTCCCTACGCCCCCTTTCTGAGTTGCAACAGACCTGTCCGGAGAAGAAGCTCTCCTGATTCGAGTATGAACAGCTAAAAGCATTTCTTTTACTCCACTTTCCCAATGGGATCCTGGCGGCCTCCTCTGATCTGGAATCCATGCTCCTGCAATCTCCCCCCCCCCCCCCTGCTAAAGTCATCTCCCAGTTATATCAGATATTGATGGAGAAGGATGCGGATTGAGATCTTACATTTATGTCAGCATGGGAGCTTGACCTTAATGTCTCCTTCTCGGAAGCTGACAAGCTGAAAATTTTTCACTTTAACCCACAAACTCCCTACTGCCTGTGTTGCACAAGAGAAGAACTTTAAAATTTTGACCAGATGGTACAGATGCCCTCAACTTCTGCATCGTTGCTATCCGTCCGTCCCGGAAACCTGCTGGCCGTGCGAGGCGGAGGTTGGCTCGATGCTGCACATTTGGTGGGATTGTACGGAGATATGGCCATTTTGGAATGAGGTATTTGATATTTACACTCAAGTTACTGGCAAGCAAATTACTCCAACACCTGCTGTTGCTTTGCTTTCCTTGATCCCTGGTCAGACCTCCACTATCAGGAAGGGACTGCTACGCCTCTTTCTGACGGCCGCTAGGGCAGTCATACCTAGACATTGGAAGTCCACAACTCCTCCATCCATTGCGGAGTGGGCATCAGAAATGGACTTTTTATTCCGTATGGAGACCCTGGAGGAGCACGATCAGGGATCGAGGGTTGATCGACTATGGCTTCCATGGTCGACATACAAAGATAGCCCCGCCTTTGTCTCACACCTGGCTTAGGCCATGTTGGAGTGCTTCTGATGGATACGGCGACACTACATAGTATTCTGATTATGGTCCTTACCTCCAAAGTCCTCCCCACCCCCCTCCCGCCTTTTCCTTCCTTCTCTTTCTCTGTCCGCTTCCCTTTGCTACTTTCACCTAAGCGGATTATGGCTACCTACTTCTCTTAGTTCCTTCTTGCCCTTTCCTCTTTATCTGCTTGCTCTTAATTGAACAGTTGTTTTGAGTCACGATACAGATATACTACGTACTTATCTATGTGTTATTCTGTTCCTCATGCTTGCATTACTTGTACGCGGGTGTATAATTTCTAGAGGGATGGGATGGGTTAGCATAAATGTTTTATTGGCTCCAAGTTCAAGGTTACTTCCCTCCCACTGTGCCTTCATGGTTATACTGGTACTCGCATTTTATATCTTATTGCCTTATACTGTAATGACTTCTTTTTGCAAGGGCTGCGTCCCTTAACACGCATCTTTTCCTTGTTCTGTTTATTGAAAATGTCTTAATAAATACGGATTTACACAAAAAAAATGATTAACTGCATGATGAAAAATGATGAAACTGCTGTTTTAACAGAGCCTCACTACTGAGACGCCCCCCCAGCGTGACGTTGTTGCGGAGGAGCAATCCCCGCATATGACCTAGGCAGGGCCGGCTCCAGCTTTTTGTGGGCCCTTGGGCGACAGAGCCTCGGCGGGCCCCTTTGAGGAGCAAATCATGGAGAGACAGGCGAGGAAAGATTTGCAGCAGAAGAAACATGCGGCTGCTGCATATCTTTCTCCTCCTGTATCTCCTGATCTCTGCAGTAGTCAGGACTCTAGAGGAGTCAGACCCAGTCACAGGATTATATATATATATCATGCTGGTGCTGCTAGTTCTCTAGTATACAGCTCCTTCTGTGTGTGTTTGTGTGTGTGTGTGTGTGTATATACATACACACACACAGAGCAGGAGCTGTATACTAGAGAACTAGCAGCACCAGCATTTTATATATATATATATATATATATATATATATATTTATTTATTTATAATATGAACATGGTGAGACCTCTAGTTCTCCTATATTCAGGCCCTGCAGTGATATACAGTGTATATATATATATATATATATATATATATATATATATATATATATATATATATACACACACACACACACACACACACTGTATATCACTGCAGGGCCTGAATATAGGAGAACTAGAGGTCTCACCATGTTCATATGATAGATAGGAGATAGGGAAATAGATAGATAGATAGATAGATAGAAGATAGATGGGAGATAGATAGATAGATAGATAGATAGATAGATAGATAGATAGATAGGAGATAGATAGATAGGAGATAGATAGATAGATAGAAGATAGATAGATAGGTGATAGATAGATAGATAGATAGATAGATAGATAGATAGATAGATAGGAGATAGATAGATAGATAGATAGATAGATAGATAGATAGATAGATAGGAGATAGATAGATAGATAGGAGATAGATAGGAGATAGATAGATAGATAGATAGATAGATAGATAGATAGATAGATAGATAGATAGATAGATAGATAGGAGATAGATAGATAGGAGATAGATAGGAGATAGATAGATAGATAGATAGATAGATAGATAGATAGGAGATAGATAGATAGATAGATAGATAGATAGATAGATAGATAGATAGATAGGAGATAGATAGATAGATAGGAGATAGATAGGAGATAGATAGATAGATAGATAGATAGATAGATAGATAGATAGATAGATAGATAGATAGATAGGAGATAGATAGAAGATAGATAGATAGGAGATAGATAGATAGATAGGAGATAGATAGGAGATAGATAGATAGATAGATAGATAGATAGATAGATAGATAGATAGATAGATAGGAGATAGATAGATAGATAGATAGATAGATAGATAGATAGATAGATAGGAGATAGATAGATAGATAGGAGATAGATAGGAGATAGATAGATAGATAGATAGATAGATAGATAGATAGATAGATAGATAGATAGGAGATAGATAGATAGATAGATAGGAGATAGATAGGAGATAGATAGATAGATAGATAGATAGATAGATAGATAGATAGGAGATAGATAGATAGGAGATAGATAGATAGATAGATAGATAGATAGATAGATAGATAGATAGATAGATAGGAGATAGATAGATAGATAGGAGATAGATAGGAGATAGATAGATAGATAGATAGATAGATAGTAGATAGATAGGAGATAGATAGATAGATAGATAGATAGATAGATAGATAGATAGATAGATAGGAGATAGATAGGAGATAGATAGATACAGATATCTAGTTGTTTTGTGTATAGAGGTCCTGCTGTAATATATATATATATATATATATATATATATATATATATATATATATCCTGCTGTAATAGATAGATATATATATATTACAGCAGGACCTCTATACACAAAACAAGTAGAAGAACCAGCACATACAGGACACTTAGTTTGCAGAGCCTACCTGCTGCCCTCAGGTCATGTGTCCGATCACATGACCCGTGACATCATCAAAGGTCCTTCAGACTCACAGGTCCTCTTTCCTACTCGGCTGTAGGGAAGATTTGTGATGGAAGACAGGTGCCCGGGGGCCCCAGTATGGATCGGCGGGCCCCTAACTGTCACATGCGGCCTCTAGGGGCCCAGTCCCCTTTGTTACTACACTTTTTTTTCTTTTTTACTAACAAAAAAAATGTAGTAACAAACGGGAGTGGGCCCCTAGAGGAGCTGGGGGCCCCGGCATTTGCCCTACTTAGCCGGGTGCTGACGCCGGCCCTGGACCTAGGCCAGGGTCTGCGCCGTAATGGCGCTGATCCTGGCTCAGCGTTCTATTGCTTTCGGCTGCAGCAGCGCCGATCTCATGGATCTATGCAGTATATCTATACTGCATAGATCTCTATGAGATCAGTGTGCATATACTAGAAGTCCCTCAGGGGGCTTCTAGTATATGTGTAGAAGAAAAATTTTTTGTATTATTAATAAATAATAAATAAAGTTTGAATCACCCCCCTTTCCCCATTTTATAAATAAAAATAAATTAATTAATAAATAAACATGTTTGGCATCGCCGTGTGCGTAATCGCCCGAACTATAATTTATTTCATTCCTTATCTCGCACGGTAAAACAGGGTAAGCGCAAAAAGTACAGCTACAGCAAAGTACAGCTACTGCATCAGTGTGTCCAAGGCTGTACTTTTACTCCTGACATTAATCAACTCAGGAGATTGCTGGTCTGACAGTGAACAGAAGTTGGAGCGGGGGAGGAGGTAGAGGAACTTGGGGGAGAGAGCCGGGAGCCCATCGCATAATGTTGCGATTAGCCAGCCCAGAGGCGTCCATGCATGCTGCCCCCACTGTTTCTTGTTCATTTCCGTGTTGCTTCCATCATTTTCTGAGATTTCCAGGTTTTCAGGCAACCTTCTCTGTGCAGACAGTGGCGTAGCTACCATAGAGACAGGGAAGGCGGTTGCTATGGGGCCCATGGAGGGAGAGGGCCCAGGGAAGATAAGAGCCTCCTGTGTCCTTTTGCTTAACCCCTTATTTACTGCAGTAAGTGACCCAGTGTTCTCTAACATGCTGCAAAAAAAAAAAAAAAAAAGAAGGGTTAATACAGAAGACAATTAACTCTCTGCCTGACTACTCTGATAACCTCTGACCTATGTTCTCTGAGTTTCTGCAGAAGTCAGGGGTTTTCAGTGCAGGAGTAGAGAAGGGGAGAGCTAATTGTCTTTTGTATTAACCCTTTTTTGTGTTGCAGCATGTAAAAGAACACTTGGGTCACTTACACACTGCAGTAAATAAAGGGTTAAGGAAAAGGTAGTCTCCCGCACCTATGTATATAACCATAGGATTCTGCCTCTGGCCACAAGAGAATTTTTTTTTTGGCCACATCACCGAGTATATATATATATATATATATATATATATATATATATATATATGCAAGGAATAGTTCAGCAGCACTCCTTGATGAATCAGTGCCAGCGGATCTTGCCTTGACCAAAGGCTGGATTAAATAAACAAGAGATAATCCACAGCACTCAGCAGATACGGTGAAAAAAATGTGTGAATTTATTCCATGAACAAAAGGTGATCCACTTCAAGCATAATAGTAACAAAAGTGCAGCATACAAAAAACCGGAGCAACGTTTCAGCAAACCAACATCGCCATTTTCAAGCACGGTAAGTGAACAAGTGAGCAAACTTTATATACAGGTGTATAGTAAAACATAGCATTTCTATTGGTTAATCAAAGTGTCCATCAAGTGTCAGGTGATCATGAGTGTTAACTCCATCGTGACCCATTCAGTGTCTTGTACGGAGTAGGTACTATATATATTTTAAAAGTCTCTACTCATTTACCCTCATGTGCATACCGTGAGCAGAAAAGGGCTTGTAAATGATGAAGTCCATTCATATATAAAACGTCCATAGATTACAACAAAAATAACGAATTCCACGGTTTGGGAAGGTCCTCGCTATATGTAAGACATGACTCAAGGTTCGGCTCTTCACACCAGCAAGATAGAAGAAGCGTCATGGATTCATCCGTGCTAGACCTCGATTAGGCAAACCGCACTGTGTGAACTTCTCTTAACTATGTGGCTCTTCCGCTGTACCTAGTCGGACACCAAGGGAGAGGCTCCATCGCTGAAGTCAATCCTCTGATATGGATTGCGCTCACTCAAAACGCAAGGGGAATCCCTTACAGTGTGCACAGCGACAACCCTCTATTCCGAGCTGTATAGCCCCTCCAGGCGTAATCGCAGCGTACCTTCGGCCACTGGTCTGAACACGGTCAAAAGCACAAATATGAAGATATATGTAGAAAACATCAAGGAATATATAAAGGTCCGTCTTACATCGCGAGAATCCTCCTGCCGTGGTCTAATTCATATCTATAATTAAAGAATACATCAGATTAGTATCAAACATAATTTCAGTTAATCATACTATATTATACATGTACCACAAGAGGCGAACCCGCTGGCTCCTTCAAAAAGAACAAAAAGAGGGAATCAACACAACATCCTACTACAGCAACCTCTGATGACACTGAAGTTTTTTTAGACGAACCGACGACAGGACAAGACAGACAAGGAGAGGAGGGAGAAAGAGGCATCACCTCAGGAAAAAGCAGACAGACGGGCTCCAATCGGACTGCATCTCAGCCAACCAAAGAGGAAGGGCACGACAACCACATTGTGGTAAATATTTCCTCTTATAACCTTAGTGAAATGCAAATGTGTTTGTTAAATAAGGGTCTGAATTACTGTCCTAGTCCTAAGGTCAATTGGTTTGAGATTGATTTAGAGCTAGTGCAATTTATTAGGAGAATAGGTCTTAAAGTGTGGTTCAAATTCAATCCTGTACAAAAGGCTACTGTTACACCTACTAACGTGTTTTTTTCTTCCAGAAAATTGGGTCTCAGACTAGAAAGTGGATTCACACCACCACTCACACTGGCAATAGAGACGTTTCAACACCTTGTAAGACATGACCTGATGCGACTGAGACAGAACACTAAGGAAGGTGACGTAAAATATCCCAATTTGACATATACTGACATCCAAGCTCTGGATTCCCTTGTCCATGACCACAACCTTGTCATCAAGCCTGCTGACAGGGGGGGTGCCATCGTGGTCATGGACAGGGGAATGTACATGGCAGAAGCACAGAGACAGTTATCTGACGTGGCAGTTTATAGACCCTTAACACAAGACCCTAAGTTCATTATTGCCAAAAAAATCACTACCTGACAGACTACCTGACGGTAACATATCCTAGACTTCCACTGATATATTTTCTACCTAAGATTCATAAGAGTCTGAGTAACCCGCCCGAAAGACCGATTGTGTCGGGTAGAGACTCGATACTTAGTCGCATCTCAGTGTTCTTAGATCATAGATTGAGACCTTTAGTAGTGAAGGCAAAATCATATCTACATGACTCTACCGACTTTTTGAACAAAATACAGTTGACTGTTCCTGATGACGCCCTGCTAGTGACCCTTGATATCACAAGCCTATACACATCGATAGACCATGAGAGAGGCATGAGAGCGATAGGAACATCATTGTGTGAATTGGGTCATACAGCCATGGTTAATGATTTCTTGCTGAGACTTTTGGAATTGGTTCTTACCAATAATTATTTTGCATTTAATGATCAAATGTATTTACAATTACGCGGAGTTGCGATGGGTGCCAACGTAGCACCGATGTATGCAAATTTGGTCATGACAAGATTGGAGGAGGAGTGCATCTATGTAACCCCCAGGTATAGCTATGTGCTTGCCTGGTGGCGTTACATAGATGACATTTTCCTGGTGTGGGGGGGTGACCCCGAAACCTTATTGAATTTTGTGACGGATTTGAATCAAATGGATGAGACAATCAAATTTACAGTATCCTTTGATAAGTATAAAATGAATTATCTTGATGTAGAGGTACACAAGGTGGGCAACAGACTTAAATCAGGGCTGTACAGATAGCCCACTGACTGTAACAATATGCTACATTACCAAAGTTGTCACCCTACAAGAATGATAGAATCTCTACCCTTTTCACAGATGATAAGAGCTAGAAGGATTATTGAAGATGAAGCACAGTTAGAACATGCCTTGTGTAGGATGACTTCAGAATTTCAGGATAGAGGTTATCCTAACACTGTATTGCAGAAATGTACGAATAAGGCCAAATCATTACAGAGAACTGACCTATTAAAGAATAAAGATAAAAAAACACTTAATAGAGTACCCTTCGTCAGCACATACAACCACTTCCCCCCTTAATCAGAGCATTGACTTCAGCGATGGAGCCTCTCCCTTGGTGTCCGACTAGGTACTGCGGAAGAGCCACATAGTTAAGAGAAGTTCACACAGTGCGGTTTGCCTAATCGAGGTCTAGCACGGATGAATCCATGACGCTTCTTCTATCTTGCTGGTGTGAAGAGCCGAACCTTGAGTCATGTCTTACATATAGCGAGGACCTTCCCAAACCGTGGAATTCGTTATTTTTGTTGTAATCTATGGACGTTTTATATATGAATGGACTTCATCATTTACAAGCCCTTTTCTGCTCACGGTATGCACATGAGGGTAAATGAGTAGAGACTTTTAAAATATATATAGTACCTACTCCGTACAAGACACTGAATGGATCACGATGGAGTTAACACTCATGATCACCTGACACTTGATGGACACTTTGATTAACCAATAGAAATGCTATGTTTTACTATACACCTGTATATAAAGTTTGCTCACTTGTTCACTTACCGTGCTTGAAAATGGCGATGTTGGTTCGCTGAAACGTTGCTCCGGTTTTTTGTATGCTGCACTTTTGTTACTATTATGCTTGAAGTGGATCACCTTTTGTTCATGGAATAAATTCACACATTTTTTTTCACCGTATCTGCTGAGTGCTGTGGGTTATCTCTTGTTTATATAATGTGTGTGTGTAGGGGAGGGGGGGCCCAGTTTTTTGCTATGGGGCCCCATGAATCTTAGCTACGCCCCTGTGTGCAGAGCCTACAAAAATGCTTCAAAGGGGTTTGTTATTCCAGAGGCTTTAAGAAACCATCAGTATTTCCTGACAGTAATCAGTATTTAAGGTCAGGATATATCAGTACAGTCCTGCAAAGATTTTAGCTCACCCGGCATATTGATACATGATGCCAGGAGAGCTGTGAGTCCACTGCGCAGCTTCATGCTCTGTAACCTTTGTGGATTACGAAGTGTGTGAATAAGGCTTAACTCCTGGTGCTGCAGCTGAGCATGCAACTGAGCAGCTAAAGCTGAGGTCAACCAGCGTCCTTTTGCATGCACTTACTAGGTGTTGCTCCCACTAGCCAGAATCCTACTCCACACTGATGAGGGGCAAACACCCCGAAACAGCTGTCTGTGGATGGATACCTTGCTTGGGTGGTTTCCTTGACTGGAGATATTCCTTGGCTTGGTTGTTCCTTCTTGGAGGAAGGTCTGGCTAGTTCACTGACATTGATGGTGTCTCTGCAGTATTTTTTTACATATTTGATATACAGGTAAAAAACCTGGGCAGTGAGCTACTAACATCACATTTTGGGCCAGTAAGTGCCGACTGGTTATGTGACAAATTTATCAAAATATTTACAATAATTACAATATATTGCAGATGTTTACTGTATATCCTTTACTTTTTTAGTTTTTTTTATACTGGAATACCACTTTAAGATTTTCTAAATACTTTTTAAATTTCATTTCCAGAGTGTAAATATTGTCTACAGAAGACATCTTGTAACACTCCACAAAAAGAATATCACAAGTAAGTACTTAAAGAAATAACTGGTAATTTTCCCGATTTGAACTATTGTTTTGTGATCTGTTATGAGGATTATGTAGATTATAATAATTTTCAAAGAGCGGCATTAAATTACTGTAGAAGAGAAGAACTGAGTATGTCGGAAAAAGATGAGGAAACACTTTAGTTTGTTTTGCTCTTTCAGAAGCTGCACACTGTACATAATTTCCATCAGAAGTGTGATCAAATAATAACTCTGTGCTGCAGAGCCTGGCAAGAAAGTAAGGAGAGGAGTCAAGGGGGGGGAGCATGGAGAGTCTGAGCCTTCAAAACACTTAGAATAGTTCTATAGGAAGGTCCTCAGAAGTTACTGATCACACCAGATCTCACAATTGAGACCCAGAGTGATCCCAACATACATCCAAGGGGAAGTGTAGCATGCATCTTTCCCCGGCTGTCAATTAAATCTTACTTGTTTGCTTCATTATAGTCTATGGAGTGAACGAGTTGAATGTTCTGCTGGCCGGAAAATAGAGCACACTAACCTTATGTCTGCCCCCTATCACTCCTTCAGGGTACAACCAGACATGCCCGCCACCCACATCGCTACCTATACTGCAGGTTTGGTTTTTGGATTTTAGAAGCATTTTGGGGTGGTCAGTGGCAGTAGGTTTTTTTTTGTTTGCTTAGTTTTTTTTATTGCATGCAGCATGCTGTGGAGATATTTTGTGGAGTTTTTTCCTCCTATAGACCTTTATCGGTTGAAAAAAAAATAGGCATTTTTTACCTGCTTTTTTATACTTCACATGATGAAACAATCCCATGACTTGTAATTAGAAAAACACAGAAGGAACAGATGGAGAACATTGGGAACATTTTTTGTCGCTTTTTTTAGACCAAAGAAAGGGAAGCCAGTTTTCCTCTCTACAGTGATCATTTCAGCAAACAACCACTAGTACTTACAGTACTTGGCTATGTTCACACTACGTAAAACTACGGCCGTAGTTCTCGCCGCAGAACTACGGCCGTAGTTTTGAGTGGCGGAACATAACCTTACTTTCAATGGGATCCCGGCCGGAGTGTACGCTGTGGGCTATCGTAAGCTCTGATGTGGGCGCGCGCTGATGCGCCCGCATCAGAGCTCTGCGGCCGGAAAGATCACCCAGCCGGTACTTAAGTACCGGCCGAGATGATCTGGCCAGAGACCGGCCGTTCCGTGACCTGGCCGGGGTTACGGAACGGCCGGTCTCATACATTGTGTGAACATAGCCCTTATGTAAATAGGGCTGTGTTGCAGTTCCCAGCACAGCTAGTGGCAAGAACATTACTGTTCAGGATGTGGGTTTTCAAAGGTCATGTTCTGGTAGTCCAAAGAAATAGCATTACATTAGAAAATAAAAAAATAAATATGCCTACAGTTAAAAATGTTTTCCCAAGATCAAAAAAGCTTTTTTAACCCCTTAAGGACAAAGCATAAAATGACCTTAAAGAGAACCTATTACCTAAATTTAACTTTCCTGTTATAAAAGTTTATCTTTCCCTAAGTCTATTTATGCAAAGGCAGTCTGTATCTTATACTTTACCTAACCACACTCCGCTGGAACGCAAGTTATGCCATCAAGATGGCAGCGCCTGGCCTTATTAACCGCTACGAAGGATTAGGTAAAGTATAAGATACAGACTGCAAAGGCAGTCTGTATCTTCATAAATAGAATAAAAAGGTCAGTAAGGACACTTATACATACACAGCAATCTCGGAGGCCTCCCCGTCGTTCTGCATGCCGGGAGTTTCCTGTCACGCGCCAACTCATTTTGAAAAGAGCAAGCTCGTGACACTGAAGGAAAATTTTAAAAAATTAAAAACGCGGCCACAAATTTATTAATCATATTTATAAATATTGTTTAAAAATGAAATTGAATTAAATGGTGGAATAAAAAAATAATATTAATCAGCCGTGATTAGTTCTCTTTAATGACTGATACAATTTTCAATTAAGCGTTTTTGTTTTCTTTTATTTTTTTATCTACAGGACCATGTAAGGGCTTGTTTGTAATGACAAAACCCAAAAATATTATTTATGGGGTGGAATTGGGGAAAAAAATACAATTACGCAAATTTTGGGGGTTTCGTGTTTACGTAATGCACGTTACAGTAAAACTGACATGATATATTTATTCTATAGGTCAGTCTAAATACAGTGATATGCAGTTTAGATACCCTAATGTTTTACTATTTTATTAACAGTAAAACTTTTTTTTGCAGGAGGATCTTTACCACCTCAGGTATCTTTACCTTCCTCCCCACACACAGGAACATTCGCCATGGCCAGGCATTCCAAGGAAAATAATACAAGCAGATAGCTGTGGCACTTCAGCTTCTTAGGAAAAATGCAATATTTTAACTTTGCAAATGGCCATCAACAAAGACAAAAGTATCACTTGTTTTATCTCCCTATCATCTATCTGCCTCTGTCTGCAGCTCTGTACCTGGTACCGACCTGACAGATTCCCTTAAAGGGGAAGTATAAAAAAAAGGAACCTTCTGCAGAAGAAAATATCATTACTTACCTATCTATCCCAGTTTTGAAACTACCAAAAATCCATTTGTTTTGGGGTTTTTTGTTCTGTATTGTGTTTCTGTACTTACTGGTTGAGCAGTTGTACACAGTACTACAGGTTCCAGAATGCAATGCTTTCCCTCAAATGTTCATCACAGCCCTCCACCCTGCCCAATTCACGCCCAAATCTATTGCAGAACATCTAGGCTGTGTTCACACATTGCAGTTTTATTGTGTTACTGAATTATTTGCAGTACTTTATCATCTCATTGAAGTCCCACCCACACAGCACACTGTTACTACCTGTAACACCACACAGCACACTGTATTCTCTACCTGTAACACCACACAGCACACTGTATTCCCTACCTGTAACACCACACAGCACGCTGTATTCTCTACCTGTAACACCACACAGCACGCTGTATTCTCTACCTGTAACACCACACAGCATGCTGTATTCTCTACCTGTAACACCACACAGCATGCTGTATTCTCTACCTGTAACACCACACAGCATGCTGTATTCTCTACCTGTAACACCACACAGCACACTGTATTCTCTACCTGTAACACCACACAGCACGCTGTATTGTCTACCTGTAACGCCGATATTGGAATAAAGTAAAGAACTTTTTAAATGTAATTGTAATTTCTTTTTTTCATCTCCACATACATATTATGATCAAGCATCTTTTATTGCAGTGATGGGGGATAACTTAAGACCAGCATGTGAGATTGTTCTGCCATTAACTACTGTATCTTTACCTTCCTCCCCACACACAGGAACATTCGGCGTGGCCAGGCATTTCTGTCTTCTCTATGGGGAGGGGAGGATTAAGCTCTGACTGCAGCATACCACACCGTGTATAAAAGGGGTTGGGCAGTGCATTTTCATTGTGCCCGACCTCTATCTCTACCAACATCTTTTGTCAGTGGACAGTCAGGAAAGCCCCATACACCTTATAATGACGGCAAAAAATGCTTGTTGCTTCACAAAAAGAATATGTTGATGAAGTAGCCTATCTATCCTAAGTAATAATAAGGGAAATACTAAAAGGGCAGACTAGATGGATTAAGTGGTCTTTTTCTGCTGACAATTTTCTATGTTTCTAGGGTAATGGCAGAGACTTTGATACTTCTGCTGCAGCCATACAATCAGGAAGCATTGACCATCTACATTTCCAATATATATTTACCAAAGACAGCAGCAGTAAGCAAGAAACACATCAGCATAATATTGCTGCATTGTCTATGTTTATATTAACCATTATAGTCTTTGGCAAAGGCTGGAGTTCTGTAAATTCTAGTGACCACACATGAAATGTCATTGACGAGTTTCCATTGGCTGTAAATATCACTGTCTTATAAGAAATCTCTGTGCTGACTAAAAGGTAATGTGCACACTATAAACAGCCCACTGTGATGGAACATTAACTCTGAAAACAAAAAACATCATTATAATAATATAAATGTCATGTAACATTACCCAGAACCCATCATTGTCATTTATTTCATTACATCAACATGCTTAGCTTTCACTACATGCAGTATTCTAGTCAGCAGGATTCTACTATCATGACAATTGTCTAGCTACAGTATTTGCTGGCACCCACCTTCCTTTTTTATAGGATACAAGTACATTCTTGTACATTATAGTATTGTATGTATTTTATACATAGGAGGATGTATTATCATTGGTATATATTCTTGCATAAACCATGGTGCTGCTGTGGAACTCTTGGAGAGAGCCCTGTTTGGTTCCATTCCTTTTGCTTGTGGAAAGAAACTGTGCAGAACTCCTTAATCAAGGGAACTACTGTACATTTTCAGCAAATAAAGGGAAGGCAGTATTAAAGTGGATCTGTAGAGGTTTGGTGTATTAGCTGAGGCCATTGCTGTATTGGGCGTGATGACCCTAAATCTGTGCATGCCTTTGTTTTTATAATTATCCGCTCCATCACCAAGATTTCACTATTGTAAAAGATGGGCAAATTAGCCTTAAAAGCCCACTGGGCATTCGCTCGTCCTGCAAAAGACCAGCAAAGTTCATCCCATCCACTTGTAGTAGTGTAATTAGTGTTAAGCCAGCTTGTAAAACTCTCTGCTTTTGACTTCTGGCTGCTGGAAAAGTTAGGTGCATCCTAAGGGAGTCCTGGAAAAAAATGGATAAAGCTAAAGGCTGTATCAATGCTTTCCTGGTGACCTTAGGGCTGAATCCAACTTCTCCGGGCAGCAGTCAAATGCCAAGCATTCATGTTTGGACTAACCCAAATGTTCAGGATGTCTGCTCATAACTACTTGTTAGCAATACCTCTTGGGCTGCCTGTAACTTCATCAAAGACACTTTGGTAAGAAGTGGATAAAATGAACATTGCTGGGATTTTGCAACCCATGGGGATTGTCCTGTGGGCTTTTGAGGCTAGTTTGAGTATGAATCTAAGGTGAGATATCTCCATGCTGGAAGGGACAATTATCAAAACAAAGATTACAGGATTCAAGGTCAGAAGCCATATACAGCTATGGTCTCAGTTTCTACGCCAAAAACCTGCTCACAGGTCTACTTTAATCTAGGGGTCAAAGAAAGCATAAAAAACTTTGATTTTTGCTAGTCTATAAAGTGTTATTACTTTTGTACATAGGGAGTAGTGTCATAGTAGTAATATTTGTATTTATGTGTATATGGAACAGTATTACTGACAATTTTTACTTTGTACCTAGAAGCAAAACACATGTCCCCTGAGGAAGCATCTTGTACGCAAAACGTACTTTGGGGTAGAATGCTGTCCACACACATACAATGGGTCAGTGTTAAATCATTAGACCATAAGCTTGTATTTATATTAGTATCTATGCACTTTATCATAGTTTTGAACTTTGAACCCATGCATTTTATTTCCTATTATTGGGTTAGTGCAATACAGTATTGGGGGTAAATGGGTTGTGTGCAATGGGTATTGTGATTATATAAGTACAGTCATGGCTAAAAGTTTCGAGAATGACACAAATATTATATTTTCACATGATCTGCTGCCCTCTGGTTTTTATGTGTGTTTAGAAATGTGAAATATGAAGGTATAGCTTAAAATATAACTTTTATTATGATCAAGATAAAATAAGATCCACAAATATATTGGTCCCGTCCGGGACTAGTGTAATCAAAAATGTGTCTATGCGTCGCTAGCTTTGGAGCGCACATTGAAGTCGGTCCGATATGGCTCTGTTTATTTACGGAGCTTTAAACACTCCTCTTGGGGCGTGACAGGGGAGTGTCATTGAACCGGCGCGCTCTAGTGGAGTTGGTGACGTCAGACGCGCCCCCGGGCCGCGCGGCCGACATTAAAGGGCAGCGTTGCTGGCGCTCTGGTCATTCTGCCACTGCAGGATGAAGAGAGCGGTTCTGGTCTCCGGTCTGAGGACTGTTTGTGAGTACCCACTTAGTGCCATATATATGCAGTATTTATGTGTGAGGAGCAAGTCATGACCCTATACGGGATTTTGATTATCTTCCCTAGGTAGGCGTTGTATTGACTGTTAGTACTCACCTGTTTACATTGACCATACGGATAGAGTAAGTATTCTTGTCCCACTCCTTTAATCATTATGGGACTGGGACCTCTGGGACTAACTCTAATGTTTTATATTTGCTAGTGCCCCCCTTTGGCCACTGTCTTTTGGGACATCTAGTCCGCTGGTCTTCCTTAAAGGGTAACAGTGAGTAAATACCTGCCACAAGCAGTCCTCTTATCTACACATTTTTCACCATATCAATAAATTAATCAATGTTGGTGGTGTGTATGTTT